>NC_140248.1:15244693-15402193 GCF_949987555.1 Borostomias antarcticus
ATAATCACCATAAATGTTTGAAATTGCAAGTCTAGTTATCCACAAAGCTCACTCAACAAAGACAAGATGAATGGAGCGGACAGTTTATTTCAGATGAATGTTCAGACTTCTCCGATTCCTTTTACTGTGGCCATGATTGATGATGACATATTGGATTCAATAAAGTTGCCCTTGTAAAACTGATGTTTTTCTATTCTGTGTATTAAGTATTCTGCTCCAGATTGTTAGATTGTGCTAGGGTGTACGTAATTGAAAAGAAATTGACATATGAATGAGTAGTAGGGGGTGTTAAACCAGGTAGAATGAGACATGTGGAGTGAATGCAGTGTAGTAGATTAATGGGAGATGAAAGGATGACTTGTGTTATATACAACAATACTGTGATATGTGGAAGAATTTTTACAGCTCACTTTTCTGGCCCCTGGGTGATACTGTTTTTTTTTTGCTTCCCTTTGGAATATGTAGGGGTGGGACGTATGCCCACCTCCCTTATTCTCTGTAAAGTGCATTGTGTTACCTCTGTGTATTAAATGCACTATACAAATAAAGCTTTGATTGATTGATTGATTGATTGATTTGATGTACAATGATGTACGTATGTGTGATATGTACAACAGTACTGTGTTATGTACATTACATTACATTAGTCATTTAGCAGATGCTTTTATCCAAAGCGACTTGCAGTTAATGGAGGGAAAGTCAGTTTACTACTACTGGCCAGAAACCACAAGTGCATCTCCTTTCTAAACAAGTGACAAAGAGCATAATCTGTAAAGCCAAAGTACAAGAGTAGCAAAAAAATAAAATAATAGTACCCCTCAAGTATGCACTTGTCCATTCCTTTGCTTTAGAAGCATAGGTAGGGTAGAATGATCTGATATAAGGATGTTACAACTGTAAATCTGACATCAGTGCTAGGCTTTATCTATGCAGGGGATTGGATGTCAGATAAAATCAAACTTTATTTGTATAGTGCATTTCATACATTTATCCTGTACGGTGACATTGAGTGACCTGAAAGGCGCCTTATAAATAAAATGTATTATTATTATTATTATTATTATTATTATACACAGGCAACACAATGCGGTTTACAGATAGCAATGGGGGATGGACAGGTCCTACTCCTACATAGTCCATATTCAGGCTTCTGACTCTACACACGTGCAGATATCTAGCCTTGGACAGTAGACATGTTGTGTAGCGTGTGGTACCAGAGGACTGTAGAATGTAACATCGCCGCTAGATGGGAGAATAAACTAAGCAAACTTGATGAGAGGCTAAGGCAGGGTAAACCATGTGTGACGGGTATGCCTTTATCAGGTGTTGGGAGTTGTAAAAGGAGGAAACACGCACATCCACGACCAGCAGATACGGCAGGTGCTGAGCCGAAGGTAAACATATGAAGAGAAAGAAACAGCTCGCACACTGAGAGAGTTGTAATCACGCCAGTTCTGTTTGGTGTGATTACCGGAGGTAGCCCTGTTTCCTGTTGTTTGGTGTAGGTTGGGAGAAACTATATTTTACTGTAGGATTTGTCTGTAGGCACCTTGGCCGTAGTTCTAACACCTTTACGCACACTTTACGCACAGGTGGCAAGCGGTTCTCTTGGCGTCCACATGAAATCCTGGGGCTGCATCCTAGTAGAGGTGGCCGTAGACTCTCTCGTGAGCGAGGTAGCCTATAGAATACTTTGTGGTGCATCGACATTCTAGTAGTTTGTCTTGTAACACGGAGTCTGTAGCGAGCGGCTAGAGACGATGAGGAGCATACAAATGATGCCCTCTGGGGTATTATCAGAATCAGCAGAATTCGTTTTACTGCCGTGTAGTTTTTCCACATAATTTGCCTTCGGTCGTGGTGCAGAACATAGAGACAACATTGGATATGTATTGGATTATACACTGTTGTCTGCCCTGTAGGACATGGCCCTGTTATTTTGCCTGTAGCTGTATTACTTTACCACAAAGGGGACCTATGCTGCGCTTGGTAGTTTTAATTGATGATAAATAAATCATGTGTGAACTGTGCATACTCGTCTCTGCGCATCATTTAGCTGCTGGATGCTTGTGGGAAACCTATGGTTGTATTTCTTTTTCCCGGGGTCCGCAAGCCCCCGTAATGTTCCACTCGCCACACTTCACCGCAAGGGATGCATTCACTTGTGGCGTACGGATTACAAATGATCAGCATATACATTATTTTATATATTCCATGTTGGAAATCATAATTAAAATCTCCAACCTGCCAGCCCGACCAAAAAAATAATTCTGATATGCATAGGTTGGTGTAGAGTGGATTGTGTTCTCATTTGGACCAAGTTGCGCTCCTCCTTTTACTTGCGTACCAGTTCCAGTAACTCTTTGCTCGATCTGATGTCATGCGTAATGTAAAGCTTCGTCGTACCGCTGGTTATTAAAAAGTTTTCATGTTATTTGTCTTCGTTGTAACACGCCTCGTGATGTGATGCAGAGATAGCAGGCTAGAACACTGCATCACAGGGATGCTGATGAGAGATACAGTAGATGCTTTGGTTGGTAAAGGGAGGGCGTGCACTCACTTTTTAATAGACTCGGCATCGGAAAGAGGATAGGCCTACATTAGCATCTGGCTCAAACCGCATTGATGAGATTAAATTGCTGAGTTTGAAGCTTTATGATTTTTTTTGTCTGATATTCATGCTGGTGATCACCCGAAGGCGGGCACCGCATCTGAAGCCTCACCCACCGCGAAAATAACCAATATCGATAGGAATCAATCATAGTCTATAAGGAAAATTGTTTAAAAACGTTGGATCTGGCAAACAATTGGATCGACAGTTATTTCAGCAATGGCTATCAACACGGATGCTGCGTTTGGGAAAGGCGCCCTTGGCGGGGATGTTTCGCATCCCACAGACTTCCAAGATACGGAAAAACTTCTGAGCGCCACTATCACCGAACCTACCGGGGAAAACAATCTGAGACCCTCCGATTCCTTGACCCTCAACCTGAGAGCCAGTATCCGTTCACTGGACGCGGAACAGAACGGACACAGGTCGCCGTTGAGGTCGGGCTCTGTGGGGAATCTCGGGGGCCCCCCACAGATTTCTCCATCACGGCTCAGCCTCGGCCCAGTGCCCCCCCTAGTGCCACCCGGTTCTGAGCCACCGAGCTACCTCTGGCTTGCGGTTCTGTCGTGCTTTTGTCCGTCTATGCCGGTGAACATATTAGCACTGTGGTATGCCCACATGGTAAGTTCCGCCAATTATCAGATAAACAGCATTGTGCCATATTGGCCTATCTAAATGGGATACAGGCTAATCATTAGATGATCTTATTAATAACTAACATTTCAGGTGTGGTGTGAGACTGCACGTATGATTCCATGCAAATAGTAGCCTATACTTGTAACCACTTCACAAAAATAGATGGTGTAGAATAGAACAGACATATTTATTGTCCATTGAACTGTTTCATGAAATGGGAAGCACTTTGAGGATGGTGCATTAGACAATAGATCCTATATTACAAAACCTGAATAACCCTTCCCCTCGTGTTCTGGTTAGGTGTGTAAAATCTCTCTCTCTGCAGTCTCGGACTGTTCTTCTGACAGGGGATGTAGACGGTGCTCAGAGGCTGGGGCGTCTCTCTCTGGGAATCAGCTGCCTCGCCATCCTGCTGGGTGTGGCTGTCATCGTCTTCATAGTGGTCTCCGGTAGGGCCGGTGATGACAACACGTGTTTATTAACTAGCATGTACTGTAGGATATCACAACAATCATTTCTCTCTCTTTTTCTTAGAGACTTAGTTTGTGAGCTTCCAGTGGTCTCCGAGCTATATTCCATCTTTATTGAAACTGATGAGCGTCAAGTCAGATGCATGGACGAAGTCAGGATCAATCCTCATAAAAAAGCACAATGGTACCAAAGAGAACACCTGAACCTGTATGAATTCAAGGCGACTGGTTTTAAAGATGCAGCGAGAATGATCTCTGTCAGTCACCAAGAACGTCATTGTTCAAGTCTCTTTGCTTCTTCTCTGGAACGGAAAAGAATGAAGATGGTTTATGGGGAGGAATGCGTTTCTCTCGAGTTCAGAGATGGCTTGCAGTTCTCCTGCCTTCCATCACCCAGTGCCTGCTGCTTTAGTGTCTAAATGGTTTAAAAGGTCCTCCACACATTAAACTGGAGGACTCAATTTGACTTTTTGATATACTGTACTGTAAGAGATGTGCCTGTGGGATGTACCTTTGTCAAATGCTTTTGATTCAATTACATAATGCTGTTTGCTATAGCTTTGTGTGCAGTAAAATGTCCATGTAATTTGCATCACTAGGTGACAGTACCTGATTCCTGGATTCTGGACCAATCTCCTGTTTTAACTGCCTAAAGAGTTGACAGATCTATACTGTATCAGTTTACATTATATAATGCAAAAAATATCTAAGAATGTTTACAAAACAATTCCTCTGTATACTGTGCACTACTACTACTGTTGATGTTTCTACATTTCTATTACTGATTGTCTGTGCCATATTTTTTGCACGTCTGAAATAAACTTCAACAAGCATGGGACACTTGTGGCTTTAGTGTTTATTGCACCGATCACCTCATTTTCTTTTAATTTCAAAACATCATTTATTTCAGGAATAAATGTAGGCATATACAACAATATTTTAAAAAAATCTGATAAAAATATAAATAGTTATTATACAGTTATCGTGTGTAAATTGCGTCCACAGCGCCCGATTCTAGTGCAGTGTTTATATAAGAGCCCCTCTGAGACATATCAGCTATGACATTACCAACACATACTGTAACAATCACCTTCTGCATTTAATACTGTAGCATGATCGTTACGTTCTAATCGTCCTAAATTAAAAGGGGTACCGTAAGCTCCAGCTCACATGGAGGACTGGTTGGTCAGTCTGTGTTGGTCAGATTGTGTTGGTCAGACTGTGCCAGGCCATCAGTGGAAGGTGTAGAGGAGCAGGAGGATGGTACACACACCGATGACTCCGCCCAGAATCAGAGAATCCCGCCTCTTCCGCAGGTTGATTCGCTGGATGAGGTTGTTGATGGCTGGGAAGCGATCTGATGGACAGGGGGTGAAGGAAAACGGAGAGATAGAAAGACATGATGACAAAAAGAGATGCGGAGAGGAAGAGGTAAAGAAGAAGAGGAGAAGAAAAGCAGGGTTCCAACTCTACGTCAAATTCCCTGACTTTTCCCTGACTTTCAATGACTAAAGAGCTGAATTTCCATGACCTGTAATGAACAGAAAAACTGTTGACGAGCAGGAAGGGGATAAATGAGCACTGAAATATCAAGTAACCGTAACAACCACTCATGCAATATGGGAAATGTGAAATAACCTGATAAAGAAAAATACAGCATGGAAAACATGCCACAAACAAAATCACCTGATAATCCATGACATGGCCCCCAAAAATGATCTAATCCCCTGACTTTATATGTCTGCAATATACTTTTTAAAATTCCATGATATTCCAGAAATTCCATGACCAGTGGGAACCCTGTAAAAGTGATGAGGGGGGGAGGATACTGGCCAGGGTGTTGACCCTGTGCTGGATGGACTTCAGCATGCCGCGCTGAAAAGTCATGTTCTCCTTGGTAGCCATGGCAATACTGACACAAGGGAAAGAAAGAAAGAAAGAAAGAAAGAAAGAAGTAAATTGTTTAACAAATGTTTTTTTTTTATTTTTTTTTTATAAACGGTGTAAATCTCTCAAAGAGATCGAGCATGAAACTAGTGAGATAAAATAAATCTGACCTTATGGTGTCATCAATCAGCCTGTCTGAGCTGTGAAGAAAGGAAGGATGGGAGAAGAAAGCAAGAGATCAGCGTTTATTGCCTAAATCAGTAAAGTTACACCAGTAGCCTACCCATCAGCACACCCGCTAGTGGGCCACTGGGCCTATGTTCAAAGATATGTTTTCAGCATGATTTCACTGGCCATTTAGCATCAGAAACCTGAACAAAAGGGATCATACCATTCCCTGCTCCACTCATCACATTCTCTCTCTCTCTCTCTCTGCCAGATGTTACAGTGAACCTCTCCCCGGTAATGAAACCACACAGCACTATGGCTCACTCATCATAAAAGCTGCCCCTCCTGTGAAGCAAGTTCATTATGAGCCAACAGATGCACACACCTGAACAGAGATTGAAAGTGGCTTGTGTCGTTAATGAGTGTGTCCATTAAGCAACACGCACTGTGGCGGAAAACACTAGGACTTCCAGAGCTCGGGTGAAGGCAGCTCGGCTCTTTTCTACTGTACCCTGTGGATATGTGGTTCGTCGCATTCTTGTGGAGGAATTATTAATCACAATTACCATTTTGAAGCAAATAATCGCAATTATTATCTTTTGTCATAATCGTGCAGCCCTACTCCTGATCAGAAATAATAGACGCTTTAGGTAAACCACTATCGGACTGGAAACCGCCCCATTTTCTATTCTCACCACAACAGTCGAGTCACTGTTGTAATGGACCCAGAGCCCACCCACACTCCATCTCACAGTGTAGGCAGACTCGACCCAGATTCAATCCTGATGTGAAACTCTACACTTATTGAAGACTCAAGCTCCAAACTCAATCTTGATGATCACAAACATGACGCGATGCAGATATGGCACAAAGGGCTTTCCGGGTTCATTGAGTGCATTAGGCTACAGAATGTGCTCTGGTAGGACTTGGTATTAGGATTCAGGCTCACATCAAGGTCCCTATTTAAGCCTGGCATTTCATGCCATTTGTATGTGTATAGCATCAGTATCAACAACAGTATCAACAACAGGCTGTTGTATGGATTGTATGTGAGGATTTTAAATTATATTTTTCATTGTACAGTACCATGGAACTACTTGTGTGCTCTGTCCCTTTGTATACTGTACTTCTAAGAGCAAGGACCACAATGGAAATAAGTCTGCGACTTTACTACCTCTACTAACATTTTCTGTCTCAAATTACCTTGGGAGATGGTTTGGGCCATCAGATTTAATTCAGAATTCAATGTTACACGTCTTACAATGTCGATAGTCACTATCTGAATACATTCTGCATACTAAATGACGGTGCAAATGGGGTCATGGTGTATGTATTGGTTTTGATTAGTCTTACTTCCTCAGATGTTCATGTTCCTTCAAGAAGAGTTCAGTCCTTCTGTTATTCACCCCTGTTCCACTCTTATATGACCTTAAGAGAGCGGGGGAGGGGGGGGAGAAGAGAGAGAGAGAAGAGAGAGAAAGAGAGAGAAGAGAGAGAGAAAAGAGAGAAGAGAAAGAAAAGAGAGAGAGAAGAGAAAGAAAAGAGAGAGAATAGAGAGAAAAGAGAGAGCGAGAGAGATGCTTGTTTGAGTAATATTCACAGAATCACATGTCTGTCTCCTGTCTCCTCCATTTGTGCCATTCAATTTTAACAAGAAACTGATGGTACTTCCTGCCTTAAGGCTCTTAGAAAATGTGTTCTTCAGTTTTCCCTCTCTGATCACCACATCCATCTCCACTCCACCCTCTCCTCTCACCATGACTACACCTATATCTACTGATCCATCTCTGTCTAATAACACTCTCTCTAATCCATCTCTATATCGGCTGCAGCCTTTTCACTCTGGACTCCATCCCTCACTATTCTCCGTTCCTCCGACTATCACTTCTCTCCGTTCCTCCTTCCCTCTTCCTGTTCTCTTGTCTGCCTCTCTCTCTCTCTGTCTTTTTCTGAGTAGGCCAGACATCTCTCTCTCTGAGTAGACACCTCTCTCTCCGTCTCTCTCCCCCTCTCTCTGAGTAGGGCAGACCCAGCTACTCTCTCTGAACTCTCCCTGACTGAAAGCCTTGCGGTTTGATTTACCGGAGAAGGCACTTAGCACACAGATCCCCAGAGACTGTAAAGAAGAAGGGAGGGGTGAGGAGAATAGAAAATGAGTGTAGGGAAATTGAGGATGTGAGAGAAAGCTGGAGAAGGGGAGAAAGGCGGTGTAACAGAGAACCCTGCCCCCTAGGGGTGAGGGATGGAACGGAAGCATGAATTAGCTGCAGTTCTGCAGCTTTTCCAATTCGCAGTTGGAATTGCACTAATAGCTAGAGATGAGCGCATGATGAAGTCATGCTAATAGGCCTGCAGTGGATGGACCCCAGCGGCCACTGTACTCACTCTATGTCTCTGTGGACAGAGCCCAGCAGGTCCTCTCTCTCTCGCAGGCTGAGGAAGTTCCTTCTAGTTTTGTGGAACTCATGAGTGTAGTCCTGCTTGACAGAGGCCGAGGTTTAACAGACGAACCAAATGGAGAGGGTGAGAAAGATGGACATCAAGAAATTATTGGAAGAAAGAGAAGAATAGGCATGGAGATACAGAGGTATACACTGTACTACTAACCTGTAGGATGTCTCTATGTCTCTGTAAAGTGTGCATCAGGGCGTTGTGTGACGAGGAGCCTGGCGTGTTTGTGTATTCCGCCATCTTGTCATTCACGCCTGTCAGCTAATAGGAAAGAAATATAAAAGAGGTCAGGTGGCAAGCGCCCTCATCTAATCAACAACGCAGACAAATACTGAGACAATGTATGCATCACATCTACATCATTATCATCATTAATAAACTGTAAGTACAGATGTCATGTGTGTGTGTGTGTGTGTGTTACATCCATATGGTTGAGTATAAAACTCCAAGTATAGAGGTCATGCGTTTGTCTATGTGTAACATCCATATGGTAGAATATGAGCTAACTGCAGTGGGTGTATTGGTTGAACAGTAGTCTCGCAATACCAGACTAACAGAACTCTGCCTCCGAAAGTCTGTAGACATCTCCATTGAAAATGGTTGTTAGAACAGCACAGAAAAATGACGCTACCAATCAGAACCACTACCTACATTTCCAATTGGGTGAATGTCACTGCCTCATAAGACTAGACCACCCTAAAGACTTTGGATTGGTTCTGCAATGCAGTTTTTTTTTTCAATCTCTCAAATTGTTTCCACCCACTTTTAGCAGCGACATCTGGAGGAATGTCCTCCTCAGACTAGTTGAGCGCAGCGTTTAGAGACTGATTTGTGAGTCTGGTGTCAGTGACCAGTACGGAGAGGGGAGCAGGGCTCCGCAGGCCTCACCCTGGCCAGTAGCTGCTCCAGCTCGGCGGTCGCAGCCTCCAGCACGCCATCCTGGGGAAATGCCCCCAGCAGGGGCGCGGAGTCCGACCTGTCAGGGGGGCGGAGGGAGAGAGGAGAGGAGAGGTGGAAAGGAGAAGGCGTGGAGAAAGAGAGTACTACCATCACATGAAAGAGGGGGAAATCTGGTTCTACAAAAAGTGGCAACAACTGTGGCCCCATGCGGTCGATCGACGTGGTCAATGCTCTTCTCTGTCCTGGCCCCGCAGTGGGGGAATGAACTTCCCACTGACATCGGGACAGCAGAGTCGCTGCCCATCTTTAGCTGCAGGCTCAAAACTCACCTCTTCATGAAGTAGGCTACTACCAGGATCCTCCCTCTTAAGCAGTAAGCCCCTATTGTATTTATATTGTTGCTACTCTTGAATGCAAATATTGTAAGTCACTAAGGACAAAAGCGACTACCAAAATGACTGTAATGTAACAACATGGATTGCAAGTGACGTGAGGTAAAAATGTACCTGGAATCTCCATGGCTACGTTCTCGGGCTGTGCTGTAGCTGGTACAGAGCTTACTGAAGGACACGAGCTTCAGGTCCAGCTCGTTCTCCAGTTGTCTGGCCTCCTTCCGAAGGTCTGAGCAAACAGCCAAGTTACAGTCACAGAGTCTGACAGTGTGACACACAGGCAGGCAAACACAGTCACACAGCCTGACACATAGACAGGCAAACAATTACGCCGGTAGTATATTATTAGGTACACAATAACACATGGTTAGCTAGCAAACTAAACACAACATGCTTCGCCACAGTGGTTTGACTAATGTTGTAAGCTGCTAGCTAGTCTTGGTAACGTTAGCTACATCAGAGATGCTCTGAACTGCTGATAAGTTAGCTAGCTAGTTATAGTTAGATGTCAGATGTTGCTAACGCTAGATAACGTAGTCTAACGTTATATGTAACTTGGCTTAAGAAAACATCAAATTATTGCTCGAGTCAAATGTGATAAAAGCTAACGTTAGCTAGCTAGAATTTACCTTCCCAGTAGTTGCTGTTGGTCGCCATTGTTGTTGAATGGGAACTCTCAGCCGTCAACGTGCCAGCGTCGGTAGACCAGTTTAACACTTCTTTCAATCTGGAGAATGGCGGCCTCTTGTGGCCCAGATGCCGTAGGACTACCCACCTCTCAAGTGTAGCACTAATAAAAAATAATAGCCAAGATATACCATTACCATTACCTTAACCTGGGTTCATGTGTATGATCTAGCACTGGGTCACTTGCACGAGGCTTTATTGACAATCAAGACTAAGATCTGTTTATTACCATGTATATGGTTCACACATACTAGGAATTTGACTAGGGTAAAGGCATACACTGTTGTAGACAACACGGGACAGAGTGCAGAACAGGACAGGACATTGCAAAGACATGACAGTGCAAAACAGTACGAAAAACAGTGTAGATACAAAATACCAAAATATCAAATACCAAAGAACAGTGCAACAAAATGCAGTGCAATGTACAAATTACAATATACTGTAAAAAAAATTAAAAAAAAATAAAGAAAGAAAAAAAGAATAAATAAAATAAAATAAAGGGGGAGGCACAATTACTATATACAGAATGGGGTGTGGTAAGTGTGTGTGTAGAGTGTGGTGTGGTGGGTGAGCGGCGTTATGTACTGAGTGCAGTTTGTGTGCTGTTAATGTATGTGGAAACAATAACAGTTGCAT
This sequence comes from Borostomias antarcticus, assembly GCF_949987555.1. NCBI lineage: Eukaryota > Metazoa > Chordata > Actinopteri > Stomiiformes > Stomiidae > Borostomias > Borostomias antarcticus. The sequence continues at coordinate 15,255,535 of NC_140248.1, forward strand.
GTGGAAACAATAACTGGCTATGTTCGGTGTAACCGCTTCCGGTCCGGCTCTCCCTTCACGTACCTCTCCTTGCCCTCTGTGGGATGAACCGGTCGTGTAGCTCCGCTTATGCCAATTCCACGAAATAGAACGATGGTTACGCATTGTAACCCTAGTTCTATGAGTGGAGTGGAGCCCCACAGGGTTCTGACATTGCTGACCCCGAAGTCTGCTCGCTGAAAATCTTGGTTGGGAGCAGTTGTGCGGGCGAAGCCCACTTATACAGTGGTGCCCCAGACCTGGTTGGACACAGGCGCATGTATGTTTTTTTTTCTTCAGTCAAATATAGCTAGCTAGGTTTCACTACTCATGAAGTGCTGTTTTTATAGTAAACTTTTAACATTGTCGACGGGCACTTCCACATTCTCCCACCCGATTACATGAGACTTGACCAATATGGCAGCTGTGTGAATAAAGTGAATAGGCTTATTTTGTGACATCACGGCAACTGGGCCCCTGGACTTACGGTTTTACGTATGTGTTATGTGATTTTAATTTATTTGAACTAAATTACAGACTTTGCACTCTTGCAATATTAGTGCTCATTGCTCATGTCACAGCTAAGTAGGCTACACAATGTATATGCCCATAGAGATCCATTATATGATTAGCTGATGGTTCTCTAGCACTAATATCTCTAACACAGCACTAATATCTCAAGAGTGCAAAGTCTGTCAAAAATGTTATGTGGACCATTATATATGGTTGTAAATAACAGGGCTTATGATGCGAAATACCAAACTACTCCTTTAATTTTTGATGAAATTTGCATACATCCCCCCAGTTGTCACGGTAGGGAGAAAACTTGTTTGTTTTTTTTAGCCTTGAAACCTTTTTAATTGGATTCGTGGACCCCAAAAATGTGCTGTACACTTTACACACAATTTCCATACCAGAAGGGGCCCGTGCATCATGATGACTTAAAGTAAAACGTTCCTTAACCTGTCTACTATGTATAGTAAATAAAATAGGTATTCATGAGTTTTTAAAGCCCATTTTGAAAGTAGAATATCATTTGAGCCATTTCACCATTTCTATGTGAAAAATGTTACTCTCCTTTGTCTCCTTCTAAAGTTGGCAGATGTTAGAATGTTGGAAGCTTAAAATTCAATTCATGCTGAAAAATCCATCCAACCAACAGCCAACCGCCAACAGTCACCAACAAACATGGCCCACCAATCCAACGTTGGTGTTGGTTGGGGCAGGGTGCAGAGAGCTTTACAGTATATGTAGGCAATTCTCTTTCCTTTATGATCTGCTGCTGCACATGGAGGGACAGACAGGACACACGTTGGAGTTACATGCAATTCACTGTGTTGTTATTCTCTCTTGTTTCTTTGCTCACTTTCTTTATTCATCAGTCTTAAACAATGGTGATGATGAAAACCACAGTAACATTAACAATGATGATGATGGTGCTGGTGGTGATGAAGAAGAAGACGATGAAGGTCGCTGGTCTGGATGAAAAGGAGCAAAGGTCCGAGGTATTTCACTGTTCTGCAGCCAGCCTCTGGAATCACAGATTCTCTCTCTTTCTCTCAGTTCTGTCGTTCCCATTTCCTGTCTTTCTTTGATTCTTTCTTCCTTTCTTTTAGAGATGGTTTTAAAAAAAAGTGCTGTGAACATGTCGCCGCTAAAGCACCTGAAGACCCGGCCCGAGATCCCGCCTGGACCGGCCGGACCAGCGGAGCCGGGAGAGGGGGCAAGGGAGAGGAGGAGGAGGAGGAGGAGCAGGGAGAGGGATAGAAGTAAGGGAGGGGGATGAGGGATCGGAGGAGAGGAGGAAGAGTGTGTCCTGCTCAGTGCTGAATCCTCCTGATGGACTGGATCTGGGGAGTCTGGGCGTGGAAGCCAAACTCGCGGTAGCACTTGTACTCTCCTCCGTGGCAGTCGCACTCCAGGATGTACTGGTGGCCGCGGTAGCCGGGGTACTGGTAGCACACCCAACTATGGAGAGAAGCAACAACAAGGTCAGATGTGCGGGTTTCTGAGGATAGTTAATGCAAACCACTAGAGTGTGGGAGATACAGAAGAGATATACTGGTATTATGTTAGTAGGGGGTGTAATGTTTGTCTGTGTGTGTGTGTGTGTGTGTGTGTGTGTGTGTGTGTGTGTGTGTGTGTGTGTGTGTGTGTGTGTGTGCGTGTGTGTGTGTGTGTGTGTGTGTGTGGTACTCACGCTCCACTCTGGATGTGCATGGATCCGACCTCGTTGTTGAACCAGCCCATGGCCTGCAGGGAGGGGTAGTCGTCGCACAGCTCAAACTGACGACCCAACATGTTCTCCTGCTCATAGATGGTCATACGGCACTCCTTGTGGCTCTGGGCAGGAAAGAGTGACAACAGTTTGAGGTAAAAAAAAAAAAGACTAGTTATTATTATGAATACATATTATTATCATGAATATGTGTAATGCATTTTTTAACTAATGGACATTTAATAATAATAATATATTTTGTAGTTTTGATGACGGTGGTCGTAAGGGTGGTAGTGATGTGATCTGTTTGCATCGAACGTACAGCGGAGCAGATGGGCCTGAAGGAGATCATCCGTTCGATGCGGTAGGAGTTGCTGCCGCTGTAGGCCTCGAAGCGAGGGTAGTCTCCCTTCTCCAGGACAAACTGCTGGCCACAGAAACTGGAGTGCTCATAGCCCACCCAGCTAGAGACGGAGAGGGAGAGGTGAAGAATACGTCAGCAATGCTCTGATATCTGGTGGTGGATCGTCAGTAGAAGAGAATTATCAGATGTTTTTTAGAACACCGAAACCGAGACTTACGCTCCGCACTCGACCTTCAGGGAGCGGATGTTCTCCATTCCACACTCCATGATGTTCTGGCAGCAGGCGGTGAACTCCATACGCTTTCCCTGGAAGAACTCCTGGTCGTACACAGTGATCTGAGGAACACACACATCATTTGGCAGGCTGGTCTCACTTTGGTAATGTTGTTTCGGGGGGTGGGGGGGAGGGGGGGGGGTGCTTTGGTACTGTATGAAATAAAGGTGTTTTCAACCCAAGAAGCTTGGCCTAACCAATGTCCCAGCTTTAGGACAAGGGGCTTGTGTTACTAACGGGTTCGTTCAAGGTGTGAGGCTTATTTGAGACCTGCTGGTAAATGCTGAGGCCAGCAGGTCTCTGTCTTCACATGGTGAGAGTATTTATTCATTTGTAGAAGGAAAGAGTGCTATATTGACATATTGTTTTATCAATCAATCTTTATTGCCGGTGAGGAGGGCTAGCGAGTGTCCTGTATGCTCACCTTCCATGGGCCCATTGGCATGGGGTTCATGGTGTGCATGGGGTTAGTCTGAGCCATCGTGTTCATTATCTAAGTAGTGACCTGGAGGGAGAGAGAGGAGCAGTTAGATTAGATGAAGCACAAACGCACTAACACTGACAAAAACTAACCCAATCACATATTTTACGTCACACATTTTGAATTAACTAAAAAAACAACTGAATCTTAAACTATGCTTTACAGTACAAAGAGGTTTGCATGTGTAGGATGGGTGACCAGGCATACTGACCCTCCTGTTATCCTACCACTCGATAAACAGGCCTATCTGCATGATTCTTTCATATCTTGTACTACGTCACGTTAAACAAGCTGAATAAATGATTTGGCTTCAGAAAAGTCTAACAAACAAACATCCCAGTCCATGAAGGGTCAGACATGATGTGCCATTAAGATCCAGAGACAGAAACACAATCCACAACTGGTCTGCGCTGTAACTGCTGCACTAAGACCCTAACCCTTCCCCATCTTTTTTGTGTACAAAGGCATATCAGACCTACCCAAAGCAGTGAGCTGTGTTATTGTCGCAGGGATTCCACTGAGCGGTCTGCCAGGCTGGTGTGTGTGGGGGTATATATACACGCTCGTGGGGGGCAGGGGCCAAGGGAGAGGCATGCCCAGGGTAGTGTCAGCACTTTGCTTTGGGCTCCATTGTTTTTTGGGCCGGAGCCTAAGAGGGGGTTAACACACACACACATACATACACACACATACAAAGAGAGCAGGTGTCAATGCTGCACTCTACACACACACACACACACACACACACACACACACACACACACACACACACTGATTCAGACATGTACACAATCTAGGGACACAACCACACCCATAGACACAGACTGACTCAAATACAGTTCAGCGTTCATATGCTTACTGCATGCTGCCAGGTTCAGGTGCTCTTCAACAACATCCACAATCTGGATTCATCACAAAGATCAACAGCCATTACTTTTGTACTTTTATTCACTTTGTTACATTTGAGTCCTTTAGCAGACTCTTTTATCCAAAGCGACTTACTATAAGTACATAAGTAATAGTAACATAAGCTTTACTATAAGTAAAGCCTTCTTCACTGGCTATTTTAAAGAATAAAAACCTGGTGGCCAAATCTATTTGTGAATGACATCGCTGTCCTGTTTTGTGACTAGCTGTGGGGAATGGGGAGCAATCGAACTGCCAGGGGCAATAGAACTGCCAGGGGCAGGGGTTAGACAGCTTCATACTGGCAAGACTAGCACTGGTTTGGTACTGGCTGATTGTGGATGTAGTGCCATTTTTATGTGAGAGTGGTTGGTTTTGTTGATTTTAGTCATAGAATGTTATTTTAATTTGCCCTACAATCTCGATGTACAGTATTTTCAATCACATTGGCCGGGAAAAAGGACATCATTCTCATCCTCATAACCAAACCATCATTGTTCTTTACGATTAGTGAATCCAAATGGTCAATATGGACTCAGCATGATTTAAATGAGCCAGTCAGGTCCAGAATATCAATGTGCGATTTACTGTACAGGGAAGGGCAGAGACCTACAGTGAAGTCCTACTATCTCTACAGCTCTCCCCCCAGTCATTGTGTCACTAAAGCAAACACGCGTGAACAAAGCATCTCTGATAGAGACTGGTGGGCTCCACAGCGGTCAGCACATTGCCCAGGACTGCGTGTGTTGTGTGTGTGTGTGTGTGTGTGTGTGTGTCTGTGTGTGTGTGTGTGTGTGTGTGTGTGTGTGTGCGTGTGTGTGTGCGTGCGTGCGTGTGTGTGCGTGTGTTTATGTATGTAAGAATATTGTGATACAAAGTGTATGTGTGTTTGTATGTGTGAGCATACATGCATATAAGTGTGTACATTCATGACATTATATTCCTCTGTTGTGTTTGTGTGTGTGTGTTTGTGTGTGTGTGTGTGTGTGTGTGTGTGTGTTTCTGCTGATTGCAGCAGCCCCATGGTGACAAAGAGACCAGCAAAGTCAGCAAGCCTATGGGAGCAGCCCTGTGTCACCATATACACTCCATATGCACCATATATAAACATACACACCTAACAGACATCTGACCATTTCCATTCTAAAAGGGTCGATAAACACACACACACACACATACACACACAGAAACAAAATTACATCCAATGAATTCGCTTTCTACAGTATGCGGTTCTGAAAGGATTTTAATAGTGTTATGTATGGCTTTTATTCACTGTCTGTTGGACAGATGTATATTTTTAGTTTTCACAGCCCTGCTTTATCAGTTTTTCTAGTCCATTCCTGTCAGACATGTAATGCTATTGCTTTAGGCCCCTGACATATTCATAAGAGTAGGCCTTTACAATCCATCTTTGACTGTGGCTTGTATTGCAGTAAATGCAGATGGCCTCTAGGGTGCAACATATCTTCAAAAACACCTCCATGGTGACCTCACCTGACCTGCTGCTTCTGGGTACTCAAGAGTACACCTGACCAGACGTTCCAGGATCTCTGAGAAGAACCGGTGTGACATTCCAGAATCAGAGAGAATATTCCAGCTGTCAAGAATAGTCCTGGTTCAAAAAAAGCTTCAGGAACACAGCAGTGTGGGTGTGGACATGGACATTTAAATGGGCATGTCCACGAGTTAAGACTGAATTTACAAAATAGACCACCAAAAGACCGATTGTCTGCATGATTCCACAGCGAGGTGAATGAAACCTTATGCCTCTGCCTTCCGTATTGAGGCAACATTATTTAATGTTATTGCATTACCCCTTGTGTGTGTGTGTGTGTGTGTTAGGGCTAGTGGAGGAGGACCAAAGAGCAGACACAACAGGCGTAAGGGGACAAAACCATGTTGGGGCACGTTTATTGGCGAGGGTCAGGTACATGGCAGTCAGACAGGCCAGGGGTCAGGCAGGAATGTGGCAGTCAGACAGGCCGGGGGTCCAGGCAGGTTCTTGGTTCTCCAGACAGGCAAGGTTCAGGCAGTGGCAGGGAGGGCAGACTAGGAGGAAAGAAAACAAAAAGGGTGAGGTAGGGTTTAGGATAAAGGCAGGTCTTGGTTAGAGCTAGAGACACGACGTGATACCCACTATGGTCAACGATCTGGCACCGACTGCTGAGTAGCCCGGCTTCTTATCCTGGCTGAGATGGGTTGATTGGATTGGAGATGTCAGGCAGGTGTGAAGTGGGAACATGCCCGGCTCGTGGGTGATTGGTGATGTCAGGCAGGTGTGGAGTGGGAGCACGCCCGGCTCGTTGGTGAGAGCGCAGTTCCCGCTGCGTCCTCTGGGATGTACCAGGGGAGCCTGAGTCAGTGTCAGAGTCAGAGGCCGTGGCAGCTTGACGAAGGCGGGGCTGACGAGGCGGGGGCGTGACAGTGTGTGTGTGTGTGCATGTATATATCTATCTATCTAATCTATCTATCTATCTATCTATCTATCTATCTATCTATATATATATATACTGTATATATGTAGGCCTATAAAAATACTGTTGGCCTATATATACCAGTAAAACCACTGGGAAGAAAATAAAAAGAATTATAGCCTAATAAAGAAATGGTGCCATACTGTAACTGTGTGAGGTCACCCTCATAGATAAGTGTGAGGTCACCCCCGCATGCATCTGAAAAACAACCACCTGTTAAGTTATTCCATGTCACTGGCAATGAAGAGGAGTTTGGGGTCAGGGTGTGAGACAGCCCCCCATCTGGACTAAATGTGAGTGACCACCCCATTCCCCTGACAGTGCCACTATAGTTATAAGTATTGTCAGTTGTCACTTGCATCACGACAGCACTCTCCTCAAGAGCACTTCCAAATGAAAGCCAACAAAAAAAGAGTCCGAAGTTTAAGGGCCATTAATTATCAACCACCTGTGGTAGTCCCACAATTAAGTAGGTGGAAAACAGGCAAAACCACTTTTCGAGTGACATCGGAAACGGACTGCACCATAATTGAGATGGGGGGCCGCGGATGCTACCGCCGGGGACTGCTGCTGTTGTTCACAATGCAAGCAGCAGCTTGCTGACATATGAATCATCATGATATGTGGATGATGGGCGAAACCGTGTCGTCAGTGTGTATAGCCTACGTCAACCCTGCCTCCATATGCGAACCAAGATGCTCCCCCTCCCTGTGACCGCGTCAAACCATCTGTTCCTATTTCATTTCAATTAGCCCACTGTAACTGAATTTAAAATACTAGCCCAAGATATATATATATATTTAAATCACAATAATTTATAGGCTACACTCCAGAACACGGTCACTGTGCTTTAAACCGGCCAGAGGAGGAACCAGCCAGGCGCTCTGTCGGTGAGAAGGCTACGGAGAGAAGGATCTACCGTTACCCCGGCGCAGCTACAGCCGTCTCTGCAGCACGGGAAGAAGACTGGATTTGAATTAAGCACCGGGCATACAACAGCTGTACATCCTTCGGCGAGGGAGGGTAGCGTAGCCTACTGTTTTATCTTGCAAGCCTGGGGTAGGAAGGGGAGGAGGGACGGAGAATGAGCTATTCTTGTACCAGTAGAGGCAACAGCCAGGACACGTCAAGCGTTAAGAAGTCCGCCGGTAATAACCCAGGAGATACCAGAGGCAGCGGGAATAGCAGCGCCAGTACCGTTACCGGAGGCGGCCAGGCGAACCCGAACCCGACGGCGGCAATGAAAGTGAAGAAAGGCTCCAACTCGGCGGACGTGGGGGTGCCGGTGACTACGGAGGAAGAGCTGCTCGCCAACACAATCATCACCCCGGAGGATGTCTTGGGCTTGCAGAAGATCACAGAGAGTAAGTGAGCCTGGCAAAAGGCTTCTACAATCACGTTCTTTAATCACACGTTTTAACCCCCCATGGTGGCTGCCTGGCTGGAATATAATGAAGCGATCCGGGTGAAATTGCAGTGTTTGGATGAATGTAATTCCTGATCAGAATAGTGCTGGTCTAGTGGCTACCCCAATTCAATTTCAAATTGTATTTATTTCCCGCATCATTTGGGAAGTACGGAATATTATAGGCTGTGATCAGTCAGGCTGGCAGGGCTATCAAAAGTTAAGAGAATTCAAACAGGTGATTTTGTTGAATTTACACCAGCCTCTGCAACATAGGGTAGACTTAGCAATTAAACTCTAGAGCGTGCAAAAAGGAAGAGAGAGAGGGAGAGAGCGAGCGGGAGAGAGAGTGTGTGTTCAATTCAATTCTTTATTTCGGACCCAGGGGGATCTATATCACAATAAAAACACAGTAAAATACAGCACATTAAAAAGATGAGAAAAAATAACTAAAAAACAAAGCCCTCCACATAGCTCAATTTCTGACAGGCAGGCTTATTCGCCAATGGTTCCAGAGGCTGGAAGAGAATCTGACAGAACTGCATACCGGGTTAGTTATGACAGTAATGATGTCATTATCTGACTCAGATGCCCTACACATAAATGTATACATCAAATTACGAAGCACAGCAGAACAGGTAGGTACCCCGACACTCACAAACATATGGCTTGCACTGGAGCTTCTTGGAGCTCTCAGCAGCAGCCTTATGCTGTCATTATAAGCCACAGTGAGCCTTCTGATGTGCCTCGCTTATATCGACCCCACAGGTGGGCAGTATACAATGATGTACAGTACGCTTTAAAGAGTGTGTGTGTGTGTGTGTGTAAGTTAGAGAGAAAGACACACACACACAGCACTTAAGTAGCCTACACAGGGGATCAGCCGAGCCTATGTATTAATCTCTGATACCCAGGCCCCAACCCAGAGAACTAGGACAGTGTTAGCTAATAGGACTGGACTATTTTAAGGCGACTATAAGTCTACCTTACACAACATCCTGGCATATATGAGACCAGTGAATGACCAGTCATCCCCTGGCGTGAGAGGCTTCTCTCACGCTTCTGTGGGGCTAGACTGTTATGCACAAGGAGCCCTCTCTCTCTCAATCTCTCTCTCTCTCTCTCTCTCTCTCTCTCTCTCTCTCTCTGTCTGTCTCTCTCTCTCTCTCTCTCTCTGTCTCTCTTTCTCTGTCCCCCGTCCAGTTTAATAGTGTACATGAAGACTAGGGGAGTGAGACACTTTAGACCATCTGGCCCACCCTCCCTTCTCTCTCTCTCTTCACGGTTTGTCACTTGAGAATCCCAGACACCTGTTTACAACAGAGGAAGGGCAGCAGAGAACCAGCCTACTGGACATGTGTTTGTTTGTTTGTTTATATGGTTTTCAATTAGCGAGGCTGCGCTGGGATAACTGTGCTGTAGCACCAGGGGATATCCTAAACGATTCAGTCTCCCAGACCCAGGCCTTCTTACTACCATAGAAACACTCCCAGCGTCCTTAGGGAAGGAGACAGGTGTTTGAACCACTGAGGCATGTTGGAATTACTACAGCAACTTGGAAAATCTCTCCATGGTAACTGTTCAGAGGAGACTGTTCACTTTCAACCCCCATCATCTACCCCCCCACTACAGTACATTCCCTCTGTCTCCACATGTCATTGGACGACCCGCTCTACCTCCTGAGCCACAGCCGACCACCCAACATTAAAGGAGTAGTAAAGGGAAAAATCATGTTTAGCCCTGTTTTAAGGTTACTTATGATCATATACAATGGTTCAGATCAAAAAGCTGACAAAACTAGCACTTTTGAGAAAGTTGATAATTGCTCTACCACCGTTTAGGTCATACAATGGATGTGGGTGGGCACCTTGAAAAATCATTCAAAAACATGTTAAACTCTCGATTTCAAAGACAAGAAGCTCACCGAGGGGGTAATTGGTGTCCGTTGGTGTTCTGACATCAAATTCGTCGCAAAGTATGAATCCTGTAGGGTTTTATTGATCATTTTATGAAATCCATTGACTTGTATTGACGTGACCGTTGTAGATGTGTAGATCAATCCGCAGAGGGGATTCAGGAAGCGGAACTACTTACGGTAGCTATTGTTATTGTTTATGTTACTAGGCCACCTAGTTTGCGGAAGTTTACACACATGTGCTGCGACTAAATAGTTCTATGCTAAATATTTAAAAAAGCCTTTCCAGATGAACTAGAATCTTACTTTATGCCGAATTATATGTCAGAACGCCAACTAACACCTCGATGAGTTTCTTGTCTTTGAAATTGAGAGTTGAACATGTTTTTTGAATGAAATTTCACGGTTCCCACCCACATCCATTGTATGACCAAAACGGGGGTGGAGCAATTATCAGACTTTCTCAAAAGTGCTAGTTTTTGTCAACTTATTGATCTAAACCATTGTATATGATCATAAGTAACCTTAAAACAGAGCTAAACATGATTTTTTTTTTACTACTCCTTTAACTACCTGTACCTGTATGCTTTAAGCACACATTTACATGTACTCTGGAGTTTCAGGCTTTATATCAAACAAGCCACACACGCGCACACACACACACACACACAGACACACACCATCTCTCGACGTGTCAGAACGAGAGGTAGTTTTCGTCTGCTGCTGGCCTTGTCTCTGTCTCCCCAAAGAGGAGAGGGATCTCTTCCTCTCATAGGCTGTCACCATTTCTCCTGTCAGAGAGGGAATGAGCCAAGCTGCCCCGAGCGCAGGAAAGGCAGGTACAGAAGGCGATATTTTCAGAATATCTTGTTTTTCCTTAGCTGCAAGATTCTCTTGAGGCAGTCATTTTCACTCAGTCTGATTAGCACAGACTTTACTCCACCTCTGGTCACCTCTATGACCTGATATAATGCTCCTAGGCCCCTGCGCGCTTGTCTATTAATCCCTTATATCACATAGTGCTTATTACCTGCCGTAGTCATCTGGCCATCTGTCACTGGGACTCTTTTATGTAAGGCCGGCTAAGCCTTCGGAGAGCACGCTGTAAATTCAGCACTTATCTCAGACAAACAGACACGTAGACACAAACATGCACGCCTGACCAGACATGGCCTGACCGATGCTACAGAAGCAAGTTAGTAGTCATAGACTCTTAGGTCACTCTGTCATCATTTATTTTTCATTTCTGCTTGTGCTTGTGCTTCTGGCATCTGTTTTTAATTTATTTATTATTTTTTAGATTTGTCTTACAGCTGATCAGTGATCACACTACCCCCACCCCCCCACCCCACCACACACCTTTCTCCAGTCCTAAACTTCACACCAGTCTGCACATCCTCTCCCCCTTCCTCCAGTCATAAACCTCACACCTGTCATATACAGTCCTTCCTCCAGTCCTAAACCCTGGGCCTGCCCTGGCCCCATCCCTCTAGTGATAAGGTGGATTTGCGTTCGTGCGAATCACTAAACCAGATTAGTCCAGTTGAGCTTACTTTGGGGCACAGTGCCTTCCTGCTCTCATCTGATTGGCTGTTCCCTTTATTCTCCCATATAGGTTTATGGCCAGTCCTCTCCTCTCATCCTTCTCTTACATTTCTTGTCTCTTGGATGCTTGTTGGTTCCTGTTATCTTTTACGTTGCAGAAAGTCAGTCAGTCATGCTGAATCAAACAAGATGTGATGTAGAGTAAATTCAGATTGGTCAAAGCTGTACTAAGGTCGTTCCTCGACTGAAAACCACTGTACACAAATACTCACTCAATACAGGGCTCACTCCTTGTTCACAGAAACCTTTATGTAATCGATGTGTATTTACAGCTGCATCCTGATTGGATCGGTGGAATAAGAACAGCCTCTCATTGGTCAAATGGTCGTCTTAGAGGTTGAGATGATGTCACTAAACGTTGGCAGTGATGTCATAATCCATATAAGATAGGAAAGGTAACTAGTATGTGATGTCGTAAACCATATGTAGATAGAAAAGGTAATGTCATAATCTACATCCAGATGTGAAAGGTGACTACTACCTCAAAATACTGTAGGAAAGGTGGATTATGACATCACATACTAGTTACCTTTCCTATCTGGATAATGGAGATTCATTTTTTCTCCTTTTCACTGCCCATTTTGCTCCCTTGTGCTTTTGTTCTCAAACTCTCTTCTCTCACTCTCTCACTGTCTCTCTCTCTCTCTATTTCTTTCTCTTGCCCTCTCTTCCTGCTAAGAGGAAACAATTTAACACTCTCCTAACCCCCATCTGGCTAATCTCTCAGGATTAGTGTTTAAAAATGGCGCCCGCAGTTCTGTGTCCCCCCATACAAAACAATTAAACAGACCTGTTGCACATTATAATCACTTTGTAGCCAACAATACATTTGATATACTATAGACTGATCATCTCGGGGTGGTAGTTTTGAGCCCCACGTTGGCCGCAACTAAAGCATTTAATTCTACATGGTATCATCATGTACATACACACAATTATCCAAGTTCTCCTTGTGTGATTAATGTTTTTGTATATGGTGCGTGACAAGTAAATGCAGTAAACAGTAATAGCTATTACTGTTCATGAAGGGAATGCTCTGTTGATATTCCTCTACTTCCTGTCCATAGAACGATGACTTGACCTGCTTGTCGTCTCTGTGCTAAATCTGTAGCAGGGACGGGGAACCTGGGGCTGTCGGTTGCTAGGTGATGGTGACAGCAAGTGCAGCCACTCATGAGTACGAGAAAACGAGAACTGTGTGTGTACATGTTCATGTGAGACTAGTCTGACTCAACGGGTGTAGGTTTTGGGGATAACCCTTGTCATTCGTTTATTACTGCCCAATCAGTGGTGACGGAATATGTTATCGGCCCAATTAGTGCAGATGGGAAATTCTCCCGTCGCCAATCAGATTCAATCAAATTCCCCTTCACTACGTGAAATAACAACAACCCAGCAACAGCTCTGCCCAAGACGAGCGTGATTGAAATACAGTGTTTTTCCCCCTTACCCCCGAATGGGAATGAGTCCAGACAGACATTCTCCAGCGCTGGCACAGCATAAATGAAGTGTGGAGATAGGTCTGGCTATGCGAGACTAATGTGAGAGATTGTACATGTTTGAAACCACCAGTGTACATGTTCATGTGTAGGCTATGCTATGTACATTTGTCGGTGTACCTACAGTACCAGGTTGGCAGGTGTGAGATTTTGGTAGCATACACACATATGTGCACGTGCCACAATACTGTTCTCTGAGATGCCATCTAATTATTTTTGTCATGAGGCATCCCAGGAGCCGGGTAGCAGCAGAGCGCAGTCCCTCCCAGGGAGTGCGCCACAGCTCGGCGAAGAAGTCTGCACCACACCTGTGCTGTGTTCTGCTGAAGACTCATTACACCACACCTGTGCCTTGTTCTGACATTCACCCTCATTAGTAGAGTATTTAAACCCTGTTGTGTTCTGTGTTTGATCTTGACAATGTAGAGATACTCTGTTACTCAGCCTCTCGAGTTGATCTGATTTTTTGATGATTATTTTCATTTTTTGGGTGAAGTAAAGCATCAATTTGAACTCTCTAGCATTGTCATCTCCTCACATGGTCCTAGCCATCTTTGACTCATAACAATTTCAGCACAAGATAGAGGGCTGAGGGAGTGTCACAGCAGATGTGTAAGAGCTGGAAATCCTGGCCTATGAACTGTAGTGTGTCGGAGTGTTTCCGATAGCAAGTCAAAGCCTTGTTTGTGATGAGCAGCAGTTCTGTTGACTTCCTGTCTGTGTTCAGTGTGGTGTGTTCTTCACACGCAGACAACTTTCAGAGTGGTTTGGTCTATCTTTCTCCATCTGTCTGGTTCCTGTCATCTTTTATCTGTGTCTGCCTGCTTTCAGCACAGTAAAGAAACTCTTGTCATATGCTGAGACCATTTCTTATAGCACAGTAGTAGCTACAGTATGAGAGGCATGTAGTCTTATTGCAATTTTGCAATTATTTTGCTATTAGTAAGTGCGATTAACTTAAATATAAAAACAAGGTGATTTGAGGTGCTGCAACAATTGTTCAACACTGTTTGCACAGGTCTGTACTTAAAGGTCCGCTGAGATTTTTGTGCCAAAATCAGCATTAATAATTATTACCTGACATAGGTTTCAGCTTTGAATTAATGAATTTTGTCATGTATGTCTTTAGCTTTTATGGCAATATAATAAATTAATAGTTGTTTATTTCAGTTCATTGTCAGATATAAAATCTATATCAATCTATGTCAGCGGACCTTGAAGTCTAGAACACTTGCAGCACCTCCACTCACCGTTTTTATATGAAAGTGCCACCACAGTTAATTACACTTACTAATTACAATATCACGCCAAATAATCACAATTATTTTAGTCATAATCGTACTGCCCTAATGTTCACACACACAGACACACACACACACACACACACACACACACACTGTAGAAACACACACTCACACGCATATCTGTGCTCAAGGGTTAGAGGGCTCCATGGGAACTATGAGACGAGGATAACACCAGTTGTGTGACACACACTCGCAGCATTATGATCATATGTACTGTAATAGCATTATGATCATACGGTAATAGCATTATGATCATATGTACTGTAATAGCATTATGATCATATGTACTGTAATAGCATTATGATCATACTGTAATAGTATTATGATCATAATGTAATAGCATTATGATCATATGTACTGTAATAGCATTATGATCATACGGTAATAGCATTATGATCATATGTACTGTAATAGCATTATGATCATATGGTAATAGCATCATGATCATATGTACTATAACAGCATTATAATCATAGCATATGTATTGTGCAAAGCATCTATCTGTGAGTAGGCTAAGATCTGGCCATGGTGGCGTTGTCGGTGTTGGTAATAGCCGTTTCCCCCCGTTGGAGTGCTTAGCGTTGGCAGGGTGAGGGATATAATGAGATGAGGTCATTCTGCAGGGGAGCTAGCGTCAGTATTCAGACAGACTGAGAGAAACATGGCCATCACATTCAAACACATCAGAGAAAGAGAACCACTCTGAACACACACAAACACACACACACACAGGATTGGTAGGGAATACACATGTCAGCTGCTAAACACCTACACACTGACGCACTCTGTGAGACCTGACACAATCACTGACACACAAACACACACACACACACACACATCCACACCCACACACTTTCACCCACACACTTTCACTGTTAGCCTTGCCTGAGGTGATGATGGATTAGTGGAATGGAGTAAAGCTTCTTCCCTCAGGGAACTGCTGATCTCTGGACTTAACTCAGTAGCTATACTCAACACAACAGCACCTTATATTTATACTCATTAGACTGTCTATAATACATTCTATGCATATAATATACCTGTACTCTCTCTAGATCCATATGTATGCTTATTTATTTAAATCAACTATACGACTATACTCTCCGAGCTTACCATTCCTTTCATATATTTTGTGTTTGTGTATTTTGTGTCCTTTTGTATTTTGTTATACAGTGTATATATATATATATATATATATTATTTATTTATTTATTTTGACCTTATGTTACAGTATGCTTATAGGGCTTGGGAACATGTAGTCCCAGACACGACCATCTTGTTTCTACACAGGTGTATCTATTTGTCTGATTGGCTCTATTGCATAGAATCCTATGCAATCAGACAAATAGATACACCTGTGTAGAAACAAGATGGTCGTGTCTGGGACTACATTTTCCCAAGCCCTATTGTTCAAATTTTAGTAGCTAGCAGAAAAACATTCCACTGCTCATTGTACTGGTTTGATAGGCATGTGACAAATAAAAGTTTGAACTTTGACCTAAATGTGTGTGTGTGGGGGGAGGGGGGGGGGGGTAACCAAGGTAGCGGTTCTTGTGGTGGTGACAGATATGCAGGGAACACTAATCAATAGTGACACTTAGTGCCTGGTGATGGCAGGAAGGATAAGAAGTAGAAATAGCTGTGTGTGTGTGTGCGTGTGTGTGTGTGGGTGCGAGTGTCTTCCATGGATAGATACATACTTTAATAATCCCTGAGGTTGTAGCAGTACATACAACACTTAAGCATGGTAACACAGTAAGTCACAAAGCCAAAATCAGGACAAATAAGGATAAAAGGCACACGATCAGTACTATTTACAGTACTATTTATAGAACTACAGTAAACAATCAAACCAGAGTCTAAATCTCAGCTGTACCAGTCAAATCAAGTCAATCAGACTTAATCAAATCAGCTGTGTGTCAATTCAAGTCACATCAGGAATGTTAAACTGTCACGTCCAAGAAACGTCCTAGCACCAAGACAGTCTGTCCTAACCCACCTCACGCTGGCTCAGGTCCATGGCATCCTGCCAGTCAAGCATTGAACAGTCTGATGGCAACTGGTAGGAAGGACCTCCTGAAGCGCTCCGTAGAGCACCATGGCCGCCTGGCCAGGAGGAGTGCCATCATGAAGGGGGTGGGAGGGCGGGAAACTGTTTGTATTCAACAGTACAGTATCCATTTTAAACTAATTTAAACGCATGGTTTAACACGTTTTTTAAATATTTTTTTAAGTGCTTAGATGACCTGCAACAATAAGACAAACGAAAAATTGCTAGCGTTAGCTTGCTAGATAAATGCTCGGAACCACTTGGCATTTTCAAATGTATTTTCTCCATATCGGTATACCTACACTCGCTACAACAGACTGGTAGAACATGTTGCGCATTGTTCTACATGCATCAAAGGACCTGGGCCTCTTCAGGAAGTAGAGGCGACTGTGAATTATATATTATATATATAAGGGGCTCTGCCCCTTCTTGTAAATGGGCTCGGTGTAGGTCCAATTGTTTTCATGGCAGTATTCTGTTTCTGTTACATATTAACATGGCATTTTTCTCTTCCCCCGCCCCCTATCTCTGTCAGACTACCTGTGTGGGCCAGATGACAACGTGTTCAGCATTGACTTCACCAGGTTTAAGATCAGAGACATGGAGACTGGGACAGTACTATTCGAAATCACAAAACCTCCTTCTACGGGTGAGACCCACACAGGCGCACACACACACACACACACACACACACACACACACACACACACACACACACACACACACACACACAGTATAACTGTGACTTTACATATATTGTTATTCCTCTCTCTCTCTCTCTCTCTCTCTCTCTCTCTCCCTCTCTCACAGACAAAGCAGGGCAGAAGAGGGATGTTGACCCAAATGCCGGACGCTTCGTCCGCTACCAGTTCACACCCGCCTTTCTCAGACTGCAACAAGTGGGCGCCACGTAGGTTTTTGTCTGCTTATTAGAGAATTTACCCACACTCAATCAGGCAGTTACAGCATGGAGCCTGAAATATACCACCTCTCTTTTCTATTTATTTATTCTGTTTCTCTCTCTGTCTCTCTCTCCCTCTCCCTCTCCCTCCCTCCCTCCCTCTCTCTCTCTGTCTCTCTCTCTCTCGCTCTCCCTCTCTCAGTGTGGAGTTCACAGTTGGAGACATGCCCATAGAGAACTTCAGGATGATCGAGAGGCACTACTTCAGAGAGAAGCTGCTCAAGAGCTTTGACTTTGAGTTTGGCTTCTGCATGCCTAGCAGCAAGAACACCTGTGAACACATCTACGAGTTCCCTTCGCTGTCTGAGGACATTAGTGAGTAGACACATACACACACGCACGCACGCACACACACACACACACACACACACACACACACGCACACTGCCTGTTGATATCAATGAGCAGAACAATTTATAAGACACACATAATCTGTACCCGGTCTGACTATGTCTCTGTCGCCCCCGGCAGTGCGAGAGATGATCCTGCACCCCTACGAGACACAGTCAGACAGCTTCTACTTTGTGGACAACAAGCTGGTGATGCACAACAAGGCAGACTACTCCTACAGCGGAGGGGGGCCCTAGAGGCTCCTGGAGGCCCCTCAGCCCAACAGAGGGACAGATGGATGTACAGACAGAGCTAGGGACCATGTACACACATACACAAACACCCCTCTGCTTCCATGGTCTCTCCCCTCTCTTCTCCCCTCCTCCAAAGAACAGCTATGGTCCCACTCCTCACAGAACACCTCTTAACAACCCGAATGTGTGTGTGTGTGTGTGTGTGTGTGTGTGTGCGTGTGGGTATGCGTGCGCACATTTATGCATGTACAAATAGTTTGTTGTGGGAATTGGAGCCGGGACACACACACACACACACACACACACACACACCACACACACACATTCTCAGACATGGCCTGGACAGCCATTTGTCCAGCTGATTCGGTACCAGCGTGGTCTAAGGTGTGGAATGTGGAGCGGCCAGTGCTCTAGGAGGCTACACCAGCATATCTCTGTTTAAGACCAGTCGACTCTGGTCCTAAACAGAGAAGCCAGTTCTTCTGTGTCCTCTGATTGTCTGAAGTGTCTGTGTGTTTGTTTCCTGGTGGATGTTAGTGTGTTTTTGCATGAGTGTTTGTGTGTGTTTGTGTGTGTGTGTGTGTGTGTGTGTGTGTGTGTGTGTGTGTGTGTGTGTGTGTGTGTGTGTGTGTGTGTGTGTGTGTGTGTGCGGATGCTTGTGTGCCTGTCAGTGTTTGAGTCTGAAGCATGATGAGACAAGTCAGTTGAACTTGAATAGTTTCTGATATTCTCTTGACCTATTACAATATCCCGAGTGCAGACTATCACATATTGTGTCAATACAAATATGATACAAATGATATGGTACTCTGTGGTCAATAGTGTTCCCATTTTTCATAGTTCATTTTGTATGGCAGTAGACACATTCAGAGCCAGTGTAACATATTCTTGACCTCTTATGTTAAGATCTCAGTCTGCTTGAAGCACAAAATCTGAAGGGACCTAATGACAAGGCAGCTGTAAAAAAAGAAAAGTTAATCTTAGTGTTTGTGTATCCTTATTAGGTGTATTATACTTGCATTAGGTTATAACAATGTTATGATGCGTGACAGCATTATTTTCAGTTCAGGTTCCCATGTTAATTTTTACAGATTTTGTCTGTTTCTTTGGCAGCTGAATATAAAATCTCTGCATCTGAGAAAAAAGGGACAATTGAAAACCTTTACTGATGTCCAACAATGTTTTTGTTACCCTGGTCTGTGGAATTGAGGATGCACTTACTCTTATGAAACTTCCATATTCTCCTCCTGTCTCCTCTGTCCCTCTCCGAGATACATTCCAGTGAGCTAGGACCTACATGTGCTGGTGTGTTTAGCAACAGGCAGGTGGCACTGTTGTTCATAAGTGTGCGGTGATGGGAGGGATAGAAGGTGTCTTTCTCTCCTTATCTTCCTGCTATTTGATCTGAATCGGAATTTAGACATGTGGATTTAAATAGGTGAATTCAGACAGGTGAATTCAGACAGGTGAATTCAGACAGGTGAATTCAGACAGGTGAATTCAGACAGGTGAATTCAGACAGGTGAATTTAGACAGGGGGATTTTAACAGGTTATTTCAGACAGGTTAATTTAGACAGGTGGATTTAGACAGGTGATTGCTTGTCTCCATGAGGCATTCATCACATTTGCTTTCACCGTTTGTACCTTCTTATTTCAGAGGAGATGCAGAAGAGAGAGTTTCTTCAGGGCCACAATGTCACCTGAATGTCTCTCTTCATGACATCGGCTGGATAGCCAGGTACATCCAACCACTCAAACATATCCCCTTGAATGAGAAGCAGTACCATTGACAATTTATTCCAAAGGGTATGGTAGTGTGAGTAGAACTGAACCCTGGTTTCCCAGGGGGGCAGCAGGGCCCTGCAGAACAGTGTAGCACCAGGGGCTGGTGGGGCCAGCCAAGACTGGACTCAACCAAGTGCAGTTGAAATGGAAGAACTTGAATGACAACGTTAGTCGAACATGTATAATAGATGTATTTATGAATGTGATTCATGTCAAATAACTTTGAAATAAAACAATTTAACTATGTAGTTTTTGAAGGTTCAAATGCCAGTATGGGTGAACAAAAAATAAAGGTTTATGTGAATTTTTGAAATAATGAATTGATTTGTCTTTGTGTTCTTTTTTTAAACCTGTGTGTGAGTGCCAGTGTGTATTAACTCAGGAAAAGCTGTTCTAATCTATTGCGAGGAAGAGAAAAACAGGTTGGACTAAGATCGCTAATTTAATAAACAAGCAGGTCTTTTATTTCAGAGTACAAACAAAAATACATATAGTTACAGTACATCAAACATGTTTGAACAAACATGAGTGTGAAAGGTGATCATCCAACAAACTGACTTGGTCTCATTTCATCAGCAGTGTCGTATGTGGACGGGTCATTCTGTTTGATTCTATGGGTCTAGGGATCTTTCAGTAAGAGCCAACCATACCACACAACAAATAAACAAACAAACAAGCATACCACACAACAAATAAAAACACCTTTGTTTTCATGAAATACTGTTACTGCATGTTACTGTAGTCCACAGGCAAGCTTGCTGTATGTTCCAACGAAAGGAACACAATAAGTTAAGATTTCATGATCATTGTCATTTCAAATTAATTAAATTACAAATATAATACAGTTTGTTAATACGGAGTATTCCACTTTTGGACATAATACATTTATAATATACTAAATGTATTATTTAAAAAGGGCATTCTGTATTGTCAAAAGCAGCATTCATTCCGAGGTGTTGAATAGCAGGGGAGGGGGGGGGGGGGGGTCTATTGCCACTTGGACTGTTCTGTTTTGTGCATGTCTCTTTTTTCTGTCCCTCATTTGGTTCCCAGAAAGAGATACAGTATACCTGTTCTCAAGATATATTTGTAATCTTGTCCTATACTTTACTCTTGTTTCAATTCTCTTCTCTAACAAAAGCCTTTCCTTAAAGGAGTAGGGAAGATCATGTTTAGCCCTGTTTTAAGGTTACTTATGATCATATACAATGGTTAGTGTAATCAAATTCGTTTGAAATTGAGAGTTTAACATGTTTTTGAACGATTGTTCACAGTGCCCACCCACATCCATTGTATGACCTAAACGGTGGTAGAGCAATTATCAGACTTTCTCAAAAGTGCTAGTTTTGTCAACTTTTTGATCTGATCTTTTTGTATATGATCATAAGTAACCTTAAAACAGAGCTAAACATGATTTTCCCTTTACTGCTCCTTTAATGTCTGTTAAACCCTAAAGTTTCTGTCTTCATCTGAAAACCTGGCTGCCCAAATTCTCTTTCCCCTCACTGATGGCTCTCTCTCCCCCTCCCTTTTTATCTTCTCTCTGTCCCTCCCTCTTTCTCTCTCTGTCTCTCTCCCTCTTTCTCTCCCTCTCTCCTCTCTCTCTCCCTCTTTCTCTCCCTCTTTCTCTCTCTCACTCTCTCTCTCACACACACACACACACACACACACTCTCTCTCTCCTCCTCCTCACTCCTTCAGGGCTTCCCATGGGTGATATTGGCCCAGTCAGGGAAGGTGTCCAGGTTGAACATGGCCGATCCCCAGGTGTTGATGGCGAAATTGATGCTCAGAATCCCAATGAGGTTGAGCGTGAAGCCTGCCTTCACCTGGGGGCATCATCCAACCAGTTAGAGCACGGCAAACACCCGGGATTATGCTGTTGCTGGTGTTTGTTTTTATGAGCTAGGTACATGTAGATTGATGTTGTCAGTGTGTGTGCGTATGTGTGTGTGTGTGTGTGTATACACGTGTGTGTGCGTGTGTGTGCATGCATGCGTGTGTATGTGTGTGTCTCACCATGTCAATGACTTTGAGGTTTCCGTAGGAGAAGGCGATGGCGTTAGGCGGGGTGGCCACTGGCAGCATGAAAGCCAGGGAAGCAGATATAGTACAGGGCAGCATCACATACAGTGGATGCAGCTGGATAGCTGTAGCCTGCACCAAAATTCACATCAACAGTTAGAATACACACACGCATTGGTATGTGTGTGTGTGTCTGTGTACGTGTTTTGAATTTACTATACGTTGTGGGGACACAATGTCCCCACAAGTAGTTAAACAAGAAAAACGGGACTTGTGGGGACATTTAGAAGGTTGTTGTTGTGTGTGTGTGTGTGTGTGTGTGTGTGTGTTGTTGTGATTTAATTTGATTTAGCTCCCCTGCATTTTAATCATCTCATTTATATCTGATATTGTAATCATAATCATCATATGGTATAAATTGTTTTAGACAGCCAAAACACATGTTGCAACAGAGATCTGCTCAGAGTAATACCAGATGTGACCACTGGGAGGTTTTAGTGCGTGGCAAGCCAGTAAAGGAGTAAATGTTGAAATTATCCCTTTTGCTCTTCTTCTCCTGGTCTGTGACCACTTTCCCTCTGGATCTGTCAAATAGCTGAGTTATCTGTGCATCGGCTAGGAGTTTTTAACCACAAAGACAATCCCCTTTCTTCTGTTCACCCCTTTTTCCCCGATCATCTCTTTTTTCCCCTGTTCTGTCAAAATTGAGTTACCATCTCTGTCAATGATTGAATTATCAGTGCACCTACTTGGAGTTAATTTGTTTTTACTGGAAAGCCCCGGCCGGGTCTGAAGGGGACATATTTGGGCATGGTCCGGTGTAGAAACTGCTGACACCATTAGATTTGTGCCAATTCAGAGGCGTGTTTTAAAAATGGGTTGTGTTTAAGATAGGAGGGCAGTGATTGCCGTAGGCTATATAAGACATTGCACAGATGACAGAGTTGTTGACTTCTCGACGGGCCACCGGTTTTACTGCTGTTTTCATTGAAGGAGCAATAAAATCTGCTACATCGGACTCTTCTTCAAGTGCCTTTCTTATTTGGACTCTGAATTATTTGGACTTCTGATGGAGAACTTAGATAATTTTTACACAACAGTGTGTGTGTTGCTGTGTGTGTGTGTGTGTGTGTTTACCATGGAGGCCAGGATGGGTAGAAACAGGGTGGTAGTAGCCGTGTGTTTGTGTGTGTGTGTGTGTTCACCATGGAGGCCAGGATGGGTAGGAACAGGGTGGTAGTAGCCACGTTGTTGTGTGTGTGTGCGTGTGTGTGTATGTGTGTGTGTGTGTGTGTGTTCACCATGGAGGCCAGGATGGGTAGGAACAGGGTGGTAGTAGCCGTGTTGCTGGAGCACTCAGTGAATGTTCCCACCAGCAGGCAGAGCAGCAGAGAGATGGCGAAGGGAGGGATGCTCTTCAGAGGAGCCAGACTCTCCCCCAGCCACACGGAGAGACCTGATTCCTGCGCACACACACACACACGTGCACACACACACACATGCACACAAACACACACACACACACACACAGGCACGCTCACACACACAAACACAAAGGCACGGGCACACAAACACGCACACACATGCACGCACGCAAACACAAACATACGCACACAGACACACACACACACACACATTCACAAACACACACAGGGGGATTAAAAAATGTAACTTCTTAACAGATACACATACATTTTGACTATGACATCATCACATTCTTATGAACTACAATATCTCTCTATGGCTCGTTAGATTACCCTATATGTGATGCTAACGTCCAAACAGGTAAGTGGGCTACGTAGAGCAGCTCCTGTTTTCACATAACATTAGATTACAGTCACTTAGCTGACGCTTTTATCCAAAGTGACTTGCAATAATTTCATTTAACGTATGAAGTCAGTGTACAACTCGCCAGAACTCACAAGTGCATGTCCTTTCTAAACAAGCGACTAAGAGCATAATCTATTGCTGAAGTCAAAGTGCATACTTCACCTCACTTCCACTGGCCAGAGCGAAGCCCCCTCCCAAGAGAAGGACGATGTTCCAGGGCATGTGCTCATGCACCAACTGCCAGTTCAGCAGGGTAGGGGGGGCCATCAGCCTCTTACCTAGAGAAGGAGGGTTAGCTGAATCTCCAGACTCAAATATTACGTTGAATCGCTGCGCTCCGCGTGCTAAGAACTCATGGGTCTGGCCTCGAGGCTGGCTGAATACCAGAGAGTGGAAATGATCCAGCTCTAATCCTGGTTTGTGTCTCACCTTCCTCTCCTGCCTCCCCCTCCTCAGAACAGCCCCCACCACAGCAGCCAAACCGGGGCAGTCGTGAAGGAATGATGAAGAACAGCATCGACATGAAGATGGCCACTGTCCCGTCTGTCACAAACCTCGGGGGCGGGCAGAGCGTTAAAACTCGACTGGACGTTCCCGATTGTGCATGTGTGCATTGGTGTGTGTGTGTGTGTGTGTGTGTGTGCATTGTCGTGTTTGTGTGTGTGTGTGTGTTTGTGTGTCCGCGTGTGTGTGTGTGCTTGTGTTTGCGTGTGTGTGTGTGTGTGTGTGTGTGTGTGTGTGTGCATTGCCGTGTTTGTATGTGTGTGTGATTGTGTGTGTGTGCGTGTGTGTGTGTATGTGTGTGTGTATGTGTGTGTGTGTGACTTACTGCTGTCCATCCAGGTTGAAGAGCACCGTGGCCCAGCCTGGCATGAAACCAGGCTCTCTGGTGAACCACAGCACCACCAGCGTGACAAAGACGGTCAGCACTGCCCCCTCGGCGAAGGTCATACCTCCCAGCTTCTTGTACTCCGCCTTCATCACCGCATATGCCTCCTCATCTCCCTCGTCCTTGGTGCCGCAGCCGAACGACTTCTTCAGGCTAACAACACAGACATATTATATCAAAATGTTCATCTGGTTCCCAGGATCCCTACGGTGTTATATCTAAGCTTTATACTAACATTTATACTTCTTGAGATAGAGCTGTCTGAAGCCGGCCATACTTTGCTCATTCCTGCCCTCTAGTGTTGGTGCGCTACGGTATTGGCGACTCCTGATTGGTCAAAATCTCATGCTACAAATGGACGTATAGAAGCGCTGCACTGCTTAAAAAGACTTGTTGGCAGATAAAAACATTGTCTTTAATATTTCCTGGTTGGTAAGTAATGGAGTCTTACTTGAAGGCTGTGTGCATGTTAGTGGCTGGTAAGTGATGAAGCCTTACTTTAAGCCCATGTACATGAACTGCAGCCAGAACCAGGACAGCACCAGCATGATCACCATGTTGGGGAAGGCGAAGCCGAACCAGCTGGCAAAGTTGATCACATTCTGATTACCAGGGAAGATCCTGTGGAGAGGAGAGTGGAAACAGGAGGAGGAAACTCCAGTTTTTGTTCAAGTTACAGACATCATAATGTGTGCATGTGTAATGAGGAGAATAGAGTGGAGTAGGCGTCAAGTAGTGAAACTCACTCCTATAGTATAAATACCGTCCGACTGCACCATTGAATAGTTTGCTTTTCAGTGGCGTAGCAGGACTGGTGGTGTCTCGCAAATCGACGAGCTCAGAAAAACGTCACTTCGAATCCCACCTTGGGCAGTCCGTTAACATGGTCAAACGAACGAGTGACACAACAAAACACAATGCAGAGCGAAATGAAGACTGTCACACATACACATATTTGTGTGTGTCTTTGTGTCAGTGCGTGGGTCTTACTCGTCCATCTGTCCTTTGAGGATGAGGTTGGGGGTGGTGCCGGTGAGGGTGGCCGTGCCTCCGATGCTGGCGGAGTAACACACGCTCAGACTCATCCCTTTGGTCAGGAGGAGATATTTCAGCTCTCTGGCTTTCCTCCGCTGCTCCAGTGGCGAATATGCGTCCATCTCCTCGTCCCCATTCTCATCTGGAGGCGCTAGGGTGTAGGGGCAGAGAGGGGATTTAGAGGTAGGGTTTGGGTGGGGAGGGGGGTTAAAGGGGTTTGCATGGGGGAGAGTTTGGAGGGTTTGGGAGGGTTTAGAGGGAGGGTTTGGGGGGGGGGTTTGGAGGGATTGTGAGGGCTTAGAGGGATGGTTTGGAGGGGGGAAGGTTTAGAGGGACAGTAGGGTTTGGAGGGGGAGGGAGGGGGCTTTTTCACCCTATCCCGTTGTCCCCTCTGATACATCTTACAACAGTGATCATTAACACAGACCCCATGACACCCAGAGATCATGTATGTCACCCAGAGATCATGTTAAAACATGTTCTCGGTAGCCTGTCATAAAGTGAAAGGTGTATGTGTGTGTGTCTATCTCTCTCTTAGACATTTCACCTTTTAAGAGAGCACCATAAAATTCCCCTGAAGCCACAGTAACACACAGAACGGATTATTCTAAATCTTTGTGAAGTGGCGGTGCCACGCTGTTCAGTGTCACGGATCACCTATCCAGTCAGTGGTACTCACATATATCATCCAGCTGAGTCTTGGCGATGTCCTGTTTGGCGTCGAGCTGGAAGGTCTGGTTGTCCCTGCCCACCGCCCTCAGGTTGCGCTCGTCCGCCTTGGCTTCGGTGGCGCTCAGCTGCTCCAGCACGGCCTGGGCGATGGGTAGCATCATGGCTGTGGTTGCCGTGTTGCTGATCCACATGGACAGGAAGGCGGTCACCCCCATGAAGCCCATCATCAACCTGGGGGAGAGACGGAGGGGGGAGGGAGGGAAAGAAAGAGACAGAGTGGGTAACTGAAGATGATAAAGTAGTATTCTGTTCTGTGCAGCGTAAGACTTCAGTTGCTACATCTGTAGATCTTCAAAGTTACAGTAGTTGATCATATGATGTAGAGTTCTTCTACAGCGTCTAAAGGTGCCTGCACACTGTCCCAACCAACGGCAACAAATTCGCATCACCCAACATTCTAAAGTTGGCAGTTGTTAGAATGTTGGAAGTAAAATTCAGCTCCAAAATCCATCCAACCAACTGCAACAGTCACCATCAAAAATGGCACACAAGTGTTGGTTGGTGTTGGTTACTGTTGGTTGGCGTTGGTCGGGGCAGTGTGCAGACACCTTTAGAGGCGGTGACTCACAGCGCAGGCCGCACCCCCACCACCAGCAGCACTCGCAGGGCGATGCGTTTGTGCAGATTCCAGTTCTCTACCGCGATGGCCACCAACAGGCCACCGATGAACAGCATGTTAGAGTCCTTGAGGTATTGAACACACACCTGGGACAGATAACAAACATCCACACACGAGGATGAACGCATGATACGCTAATCATAATGGCGTTTTAGATCATGACGATGTGTGAGTGTCATTATAACCCTTATGTCCTCACTCACCCCTGTTGTATCAGAACTGTCGACTATCCTTCAAACTAACATCCCAACTATTTGCTGTCCTTCAGACTAACAACACCACTACCGACTGTCCCATAGACTAACATCACCACTACCAACTGTCCTTTAGACTAACATCACCACTACCAACTGTCCTTTAGACTAACATCACAACTACCAACTGTCCTTCAGACTAACATCACAACTCGCCAGTGGAGTGTGAGAGCGTGTCTTACCGCCTCAGACTTCATGATGCCCATCATGGGGAAGAGGATGACGGGCAGGAGGGCAGTCATGGCCAGGGGCATGCACTCTGTGCACCAGTACAGTGCCATGAGGATGATGGTAAAGCCACAACGCGCCTCCTGTGAACACGAACACGCACGCACACACACACACACACACACACACACACACACACACACACACACACACACACACACACACACACACACACACACACACATTTAACAGCAGCAGTGGAACAACAGTGACTACTGTTATCTGCATCTTATTACTTTCACATCTTTAGAAAGCTTTACTCACACAGATAAAGGTAACCCTGGTACCACTTTATGAGCCTGAAAGAGAAATTAGTATCTATGGAGATTTGTTTAAAGTCTCCGACTGAAAATTTTCCACTGTGCTGTATCAGTAACCCAGTCTGTAGTTTACCAGTGGGGGGAGAGGTGTTTCCATCTAGAATTGTATTTTTCAGCAGTTTCTGTTTCCACAAAATAATGGTGCTAATATCTCTTATGCTTTTTTATAATTGTCTCTCTTGTGCAAGATCTCACGAGAATACCTAGTTAAAGGTTACATTAAATAAGTGTTATATATTTTCAAAAAGAGTAACAGTCACAGCAAAAAAAATCTTTCAAGATTCATGATTAAAATCTCTAACCCTAACCCTATCAGCTCAGTACGGTTTAATTCATGTATGGGTCACACTTTACAATAAGGGTCACAAAAAACATTAGTTAACTGTTAACTAATGCTTATTTAGGGTTAAGTTAGGTTACTAATGTAACCTGGTGTATTGAATACCACAGGACACAACTAAAAAATATGGGTTCTTTATTCTCGACCACTTTGCAAAGAAACAAAATGGCATTAAATGAAAGTGTGGTCTTCCCAAAGTGATAAGGCTAATATAAACTCCCTAGATCTGAGCTGACTGCAATAAACAAAATTACTAAAGGTAATGTAAGATGCATAAATAACTGTAGGGTCGTTCTTGTACTGTAGGCTATCCTATCTTGGTGCTGCTAGCTAAATTGCACGTGATGACAGGTCCTTGACTCTACTCAGGTAGGAGGGTCCTCACAAGCTGCAGTGCATGCAGTCCTCAATTTCCCGCACGCAGCCCACTGCATGGATATACAATCACTTTTATCCAGACTCCACGAAACATGCGGCAATCTCTCCACAAGAGCACATGCAACCTGGTCAAACAGATGACTCTCTTCCAGATACCTCATGCGCTACTTCTGCTAGTGCATGTCTCACGCTGGGGAGGCCCAGAAAAGCACAGTGCCATCTCTTTGGTTCACATCTATTTTCCACTTGGCTTCACTAATGTTAATTAATACATTAGTTAAGGTTAGGGTTAGGTGAGTTAACCTTAGTTAACATAAATAACATTAGTAAATGGTTCATAGAGACATTAATAAACTGTTACTTAATGCTTAAAGGAGTAGTAAAGGGAAAATGCATGTTTAGCCCTGTTTTAAGGTTACTTATGATCATATACAATGGTTCAGAGACAAAAAGTTGACAAAACTAGCACTTTTGAGAAAGTCTGATAATTGCTCTACCACTGTTTTGGTCATACAATGGATGTCCGGGTCCGTATCCTCTTCCTACCCCCACCCTACCCCTGACCCCTGCCTCTACCTGGACCCAGGCACACTCACACACACACAGACATACACAAGTCCTGGGCTCAGATCCCCTTCCCCTCACCCTAACCCGGGTCCGTATCCTTTTCCTACCCCGATCCTACCCCTGACCCCTGCCTCTATCTGGGCCCAGGCACATTCACGCACACACAGACGTACACCAGTGTTTGCCATGTCTCTCCTATGATGTTATTAGACTCTCTTACTCTGAAAATGTAATTTAATGTTATTTATTGCTTTATAAATGTTCTTAGCCAGTAGACAAACATACTCCAGGAGCTTGCTCGATTGCCTTGTTGAGAGGGGTCAAGGAAGAATTTTTACAGCTCACTTATCTGGCCCCCGGGTGATTACAGTTTTTTTGCTTGCTTGATTGATTGATTGGATGGGCACCATGAAAAATCATTCAAAAAACATGTTAAACTCTCAATTTCAAAGACAAGAAACTCACCAAGGTGTTAGTTGGCGTTCTGACATATAACTCGCCATAAAGTAAGATTCTAGTTCATCTGGAAAAGCTATTTTAAATATTTAGCATAGAACTATTTTGTCGCAGCACATACGTGTGTAAACTTCCGCTTGAACTGATTCCGATCTCACGAAATGCCTTGAAGTAGTTCCACTTCCTGAATCCCCTCTGCAGATTGATCTACACATCTACAACGGTCGCGTCAATACAAGTCAATGGATTTCATAAAATGATCAATAAAACCCTACAGGATTCATACTTTGCGGCGAATTTGATGTCAGAACACCAACGGACACCAATTACCCCCTCGTGAGCGTCTTGTCTTTGAAATCGAGAGTTCAACATGTTTTTGAAAGATTTTTCACGGTGCCCACCCATTGTATGACCTAAACGGTGGTAGAGCAATTATCAGACTTTCTCAAAAGGGCTAGTTTTGTCAACTTTTTGATCTGAAACATTGTATTGATCATAAGTAACCTTAAAACAGGGCTAAACATGCATTTTCCCTTTACTACTCATTTAATAATGCATTAACTAATGCTTATTAATGTACCCTTATTGTAAAGTGTTACTCATGTATGTTTATTTATTTATTTACTCCAGCTATTGTCATTCTAGAACACATGGTTTGCAAGTAACTTGTCAGACTAAGAGTTATTGGGAGACCAAGGCAATAAAGTTCATGAATCTAGCCTTGCACTGGGCCTTCATACCAGCTGAATCTGGATTGGGCCTTCATACCACCTGAATTCCCCTGCTCTTGAGATCAGTGCTAGAGACAGCTGGTGCCATGACCAAGCATAACATCATCTAAATATCAATTCCTATTCACTTCCAATAAATGTACATCATTAAAACATGCACCTCTCCTCCACTACAATCCAGTTACTACCGCGTTTAAGAATGTTTGGGTAAATAAGAGCCTAGTTTGCCAAGTTTGTGGTGAGAAATCAATATAATATGAACACCACTAATATTTCTCACCTTAACCCTGGTACATTGTGATATAATCAAAATCAGAATTTGTTTATTGCTATGTAGTTTTTCAACATACTAGGAATTTGCTTCGGGCATGGTGCATAACATGGAGACAACATTGGACAGGGTGCAGGAACGAGAAGGGGACAGTGCAAAGACAGGACAGTGAGAGCAAGTACAAAATATGAATGCAAAATAAAATAAAAATAGTATACAAAATTTAATGCGGTCAGTGTACATACTGTACAGTGAGTGTGCGATGTGTAATGTGTATGTGAGTATGTGTGTGACGTGATATGTGAGTGCGGTGCGTCCTACAGTATGTACAGTACATTCATTCAGCGGCCACAGGGTTGGTACCCCAGTGGCCTTGCTGGTGTGGGGATTATCACTGTCAACCCATATCCTGGCCCTTGGTGAAGCCCTCTCAAAAAGCCCCACGTCTATTCACTTCACCAGTTTGTTTTTGTTTACAAACCATCACTTCATGACAGCAGGCATGGGAAAGCGCTTCAGAAAATTCATTTTAGGATATTCCCTCAAGATTCTCCGGGCTAGGATATCAATCTAATTGTGTTCCAGTTCTCCCTTTGAATTTTATATTCCTCTGTTTCCTCCTCACACCTACATACAGCACTCACACACGCGCAAACACACTCACACACACACACACACACACACACACACACACACACACACACACACATACACACACTCTTACCGGTGTGGGGATGACGAGGGGCAGGGGTAGGATGAGCAGCGGAGTGAGGAAGAGGATGAGGTAGTTCCTGTGACTCCATGTCCAGCGCAGACACCCAGCCATGGCTCTCCAAAAATAACACACACAATGCAAGACACAAAAACACCTGGTTGACAGGAAGCCTACAGGTACTGTGCCACACAGGTAACTGCCTGGATTAAAACAGCCTATACCAGAGATCAGAGAAAAAAAAAAAAAAAATCCAGTTCAGAAGCTACACACCTGAACTGCAGGTAATAGACCACTACTGTACCTAACTAACTGTAGCAAGGAACCAGAGATGACATGGTCTAATTAGACTGTAAAATAATGTTTTTATCAGCAGGCAGGAATCAAATATTAACCAACAATGAGGAGGGTAATCCTAAAGAAATGGAGTGATAGGGCCAGAGAGAGAGAGAGAGAGAGTGAGAGAGAGAGAGAGCGAGAGAGAGAGGGGAAGGAAGGGGGGGGCGGGGAAATGGAGAAAAGGTGAAGGGACTGAGGGTGATGCTCTGTTCAAACTCCCTGTATCTGAGAGGTGGATCCAAGACAGGTGATTGGTGCTCAGTCGGTGAATCTAGAATGGTGATTGGTGCTTGGACAGTGGAAGATCGCTCTGGGAGTCTGAGAGCTGGTGAGTGGGTCAGTGTGCTAACACAACAGAGGTGTCCTCTGGACACAGCCCAGTTGCCTCTACACAATGGCTCTGCCACATACCTTACAGTTCCATTACTGTCATGACATTCCATTCATTCATCCATTGGCCTAGCAAAGAGACATGGGGGACATTTCTCAATTATTTAACTTTCAATATACAGTAGCTTGGAAATACAACCTCTTGTGGCTTTCGACTATTCTGAGGTGAAACTTTGATATTGTGGGTAAGTAGAACATGAAACCATCCATCCAAACGACCTGCACTTTCACAGGTTTTGATAGTCCAGGACGGTGGGAAGATCATTGTCCACCCTGAATAGGAAGCCCAGATCGAAACACAGCATCTCTGTGGGATTTCAGAGAATGTGACACATAGCGTTGCAGAGGAAAGAGAGATGGGTTCTGAGAGGGTGAGCCTATTGAGAGCATTGGGACTGGGGTGTTGAGCCATTTTCAGCACTCTGAGATTGTCTCACAATGAAAAGTGCTTTATAAATAAAATGAATTATGTTATTTGCTATTTTATGTCGCTGAGTATGAAAAACGTGCTGTCGGAAAAATGGCCACTGATACAGAAGCTGCAGGTGAAAGGATAGTATTTTGCTAAACATCCTTGCTTTTCTCTTGTAAGATCATATAATCTTATTATAACACAAAGATCACATAAGTTTATTATAAACGAAGATCATATAATATTATTGTAACACAAGGACCTTGATTGGACCTCTTTCTTCTTTGATGCCTCACACTTTCCTCCCAGTCAGCCTTGAGATAAGGCTTCAATAAAATCATAACATTCTGTACAGCGCCAACACTAGATTAAAGAGCTTGACTACTGCTGAAAATGCTTTTGATTAAGAGCTGTTCTGAGTAACAGTGCACTAAATCACAAGCACTAATAATGTGCTATCTGAGGCCCCGTTGATACTTTGTAGACAGACTATTATTCACCAGGCTATAATTGTATGAATAAGAGATATGTGAATGTTTCATAAAAGAGACCAGTTGCCTGCAGACCTAACATAATGAGGTTTTGAACTGGAGGTAGGTCTCTCAATGGAGGTAGGTCTCTCTCTCTCTCTCTCTCGGCCTATCACTCCATTTCTTGTGTGTGTGAGAGAGAAAGAAAGATAGAGAGAGAGATATATATATAGAGAGAGGCTTTTGTGACACATCAAATGTCGGCTTTCTTGTTTCAGGCAGTTGGTAGTGGCTGGACTGCCAAGGTGGACATACAGTAACTGAACCCGTTTATGGTCACCATAATAGAACTGAAGCGCCACAGTGTCTGCTGGCTCTCCTGATGCAAGTCATTCAAATCAAACAAGATCACTATTTCAGTATGACTATGACCCTGGCTAATAGCAAAGGAATCATGGGAACCTGGCTTCTTTTCTGTTGCTGGTGGGAACTGAATGCAGTTAGTTAGTTAGTTAGTTAGTTAGTAGTTAGTTAGGTAGGTAGGTAGGTAGTTCATTCGCTCATTCATTTATTCGATAGGGACATTGCAGTAACATTAGAATTGTAACATACATATATGCTCCAGAGGATCAGATGCACTATGTATAGGCGTTTAAAGAAAAATACATTGAAAAAATACATCCACAAATACATAGCAAATACATACACGGAATGCAAAATACAGGTTTTAGGTGTCAGAACAATGTTATTTCTCTTTTAGCCATGAGTTAATACCTCTATTAAAAATATTGAAATTGGGTTGTGTTTTCAACTCTGTTGGTAAACAATTCCCTAGTCTTTAACAGAGAGGACTGACTGACCAGATGTGATTGTAATGGAATGCGACAGGTACTGTTTATTGAGCCCCATGTGGTACTGGTGTACTGGTGTACTGGAGTCTTCTAATGAAATCACTAGGCATAGAAGGAGCATAACCATGTAGGCATTTAAAAAGAGCTTTAAGTGGGAATTTACGAAGTTTTCAAAGCTGAACGTTTTTCCAAGATGTTTTATTTGTCCATATTTTATGATGTGTTTTATACTGTACCTGTGAGGCTGTGACCAGGTAGTGATGCAGTATGATAGGTGTGAGAAAATCATGGCATGCATGTAGCGCTGTCAGAATGCATAGATGGGGTGGTCCGGAGAATCTGCATGTTATCGGCTAGGCAGCAGGCCAGTCAGGACTACTGGAGGTTGAGTAACATCCAACGCACCGACTGCTGCGCGATTTGTTGACGGGAGGGGGGGGGGGCAGGCCATTCACCGCATGCCAGGCCAGTTGGCGCGCCAGGCCACCGGGAAAACTCCCGGTGCTCCCGATGGCCAGTCCGCCCCTGACTGGAGAGATTTATTACCAAAGCCCTCCTTGGACCTGCACCCCAGGGCTGTCCACACTAAACTACTAAACAACTAAACAAACTAAAACCAAGCTCCAATAACAGAACACCACTGACGATAGATGGAGGTGGTCCGATCCTGCATGGTGGCTCTATAAAATAATAATAATAATAATAATAATAATAATAATAATAATAATAATAATAATAATCATCATCATCATCATCATCATCATCATCCCCTCTCACTGACAAATTGTTCTTATCAGCCTCTGTATTTCAGAGAATTAAAGTTGGATCAAATCTATCAATGTTTAACAGATGTCATCTGCTCATCTTATCTGATATGTACTATAATTTTACATTGTGATTTGATCATTGCAAATAAAACGTCTGCTTCTTTAAACACTCTTCAACATCAACACTCACCAAGACAAAGAATGAAAGGCTATTGAGAAAATGAGTGACATGTGCTCATTACCAGGCTAGCACAGTGTAAAGTTAAACTGTGTTTCCTACACCTCTAAATTAGGGTTAGGGCCATTTGGGTTTCCCTTCTTAATGGTCAAAGGTATGGATTTCAACACGCAACACAACATTAAGTTTGTTTTATCAAATCTTTACTGGATTAAAACATTGCAAATCCAAATGAAAATAAATTGAATTTGCTGAGGCTGATGTTAGGGATATCACAACGTCACCCCTCAACAGCTGCTGTGTTCTCCAAATAGACAGACAGACAGACAGACAGACAGACAGACAGACAGACAGACAGACGACCAGTACTAATGATAAAAACAGTACACAACACTTTCGCACAGTGCAGGCACTTTTGTTGCTTGCTCTCGCCTTCGCTTGCATTTTTCTGCTGATATTCTTGCTTTTCTTCTGTAAGAAACTATGAGCAGCGGCTCCTGGATACTAATAAATCACTGGGACTGTAATGTTTTGTAGATATAGTAAGTAGGCTGTTGCCATATTTCAACATTACCTCCTCATGATAATGTGAGCGTCAAGTGGTAGTCCTCCCTGAAACTCTCTTGGTGCAAAACCTAAGAGTAAATCATTTCCCAGGGAAATTGGAGGATGGGTAATAGGCAGAGCCCAGCACCCGAAGATTTGTGATGAGACTGGCTGGCCTGCATTATCATCCATGCAGAGTTCAACCCCTGTCCTTCAACCCCTGTCCTTAGTAGGACACAGCTGTGGACAGCTGCAAAAGGGAGAGCCGGCAACAAACCTCCCCGACAACCAACTGTACAACTGGAGAACAAGTTTGCCCCACTGTTGCAGGACCCTGCATCTCCGTCTGATGACCTGGATCACATCTCTTCTTCACACAGCAGGGTAAGAATTGAGAGTAAATCAGAAAGTAAAAGGCTATAGGGAAATGATTGGGCCTCAAACTCCGATTGTGGGTGACTTTACTGTAAAATATGTAAGAAGCATGTGCAGTAAAAACACCAAAATACTCTGCTTTCCCAAGGATATGGTCTCTGACATGACAGAAATAATATTGCATATCGGGGCTACACATCCAACTGTGAACCAGGCCAGGTCCAGCCTGGCTTATGTGCGTGGCTGGCTCGTTTCTGTTCAGGACTGGTCGAACGGAAGCTAGTCACACCACTGAAATAACTGTGAATTGAAATGACATGAAATAATGTCTGATCAATTAAGATAGGTCTTGTCGCCTGGACACATCAGTTCCAATGCTTCCAATTCTAATCCAGCACAATAAGAGTGGGATAGCCAGTTAGCTCATGAGCTCACAACAACTAGCAGCAGCTTCCATAACATTAATGGTAGCAGTCAGTGGCTAAAGCAGTTACAGTTGATGATTCCTGTAACGTTAGCTATTTTGCTGCAATTGGTTCAACTTCTGTTTCTGGACAAAGGTAAGGAATAAACCCAGATAACGCAAAGCTAGCGTACCTACAGCGGGTCCATGATGGACGAGTTGGCAGACCTCCGGCGGAATATAACACAAGGCTAGTGGACCTACAGCGGGTCCCTGATGGACAAGCTGAGGGACATCTGGCCGAATCCACTGGCGGACTTCCGGCTGAATTCGCTGGCTGGTTCCTGGCCATTTGCACATCGAATGGCAAGCGGACCTCTGGCGGATTATTAGCGCCAGGGACAGCGGCCCGCTAGTAATCCGAAATGCTCCCACTATTGCTCCACCACCATTCCACCGGTAGTTTATTGTCTATATCCTAGGCCCATTGGCCCTAGGCTTATGGATTTATATTGCTAAATTAAATAGCAAATTAAATTACTCTGAACATTTTTTGGGTAACCCTTCCTTTCATAGTCCCCCAATTACTAAACATTTACCTGGTAAATACATGCAAAGTATAGCCTAATATATAATGGGTAATTACTGAGACACCTATACTGTAGGTATCATTTCAAAACAGGAGTATTTCAAATGTTCAATTATACCTTTCAATTCTCTTCACTTACATAAACAGACAGTGAGTGTGTGGTCTCTGAAATAATAAAGAAATATATGTAGTGTATAAATATAGCTGCAAGCAGCAATGTGGGGGCCAAGCAGGTCGCGCGACCAGCGCATCAAAGACAACAAGCGAAATACGCCAAAGCCGCATTAGAATCTCTACTGCAGTTTTGAAAATCGAGCATATGGTTCAGAATAAACACATTTCCAGCTTTAACAGGTTGGTGGAGCTAGAGAGTTTGAGGTGTCGACAGACTTGGTGAGAGGGGTCATGGGACCGTCCCCGATGAGTGTGCCTAATGTGGTTATGATACATTAAAACATTGAGTGAGATATGACCACACTTCCTGTTTGGCGGCTTGGACGCCAAATTCGATTGGTTGTAGCGGGCGAACGCCTTTGACAATCGAAAATCCCTGTAAGACTTTTGTGGACATTGGTCTATAGAATGTGTACAGCCAGTTTCATGTAGATCGGTGTAAATCCCTAGGAGGAGATACATTTTAAGTGTTTTACACAAAATACAAAATGGCGGGAAATCCAATTGGTGGAAAATGATATCATAGGGTGCGATGAACTCGGCATGAGCCAGGGATTCCAACGGTACCTCATTTTTGAAAATCAGTCACACGGGTCAAAAGTTGTGTGGCTAAACACACTTCCAACTTAGACATGGTAGTGGCGCTAAAGGGTTCAAGCTGTTGCGATGACACTAGCTGACAGGGGTCATGGGACTGTCCCCGATGAGTGTCCCAAATGTGGGCTTGGACACCAAATTTGATTGGCTGTAGCGTGCGAACGCTATCGAGAATCGAAAATCCCTGGGACTAGGGCACAGGAGTGAGGGGAACTAGAGGGGGACTAGGGCTGGGGGAACTGGGACTGGAGCTGGGGGGACCTGGAGCCATGATGGGGTGAGACAGGGGTAAAGTCCACAGAGCAGGGACATTACAAACAATGTATTCAAGGCATTAACACACAGCTATGGTGGAAAATCACAAGTGAACATTACACACACTTTTGAGATAATTATAGTCCACAAGATATTTTGAAAACGTCAGCAGCATATTAGCCTGTATTTACAAATCATCTTTGTTGCTATTAAAATTGAAAGAGTATGGAGCAGTAGGCCAATCATGTGGGCCATGATGAAGGGAATACTGGGAAAGATCCAATGTTTGCCTAGGGTTGTTTTGACACTTGCAGATCGATAGAAAAAACGACTGTCCTTGTTAGTTTGCTTGTATCAGGACATACAGTATCAGGCCGATAGGCAAGTCCTGTCTACTGCTCAAAACTGAATCTTTAGGCCATACAACTTTGATTCAGGGTTTTTGTTAAAGTCAATAATAAACAGAACCAGCGATTGTGTCAGAGCGCGGAGTGCATGGTGCATCCAGGGAAGGTTCATCAC
The DNA here is from genome assembly GCF_949987555.1 of Borostomias antarcticus. Taxonomy (NCBI): domain Eukaryota; kingdom Metazoa; phylum Chordata; class Actinopteri; order Stomiiformes; family Stomiidae; genus Borostomias; species Borostomias antarcticus. The sequence goes on from NC_140248.1 coordinate 15,293,633, forward strand.
AGCACATCCAAAGATTGATCGCTCCCCTGAGTGGAGAGAACAAACAAGCAGAGGTCAATGACCTTAAGCTACCATGGACTGGAACTTCTGCGCAGACTAGGTTACATTTGTGTCCAACCGTCGTGCTAGCCTACTTTGAATTACTTTCCAGTAATCCACTCCATCTACACGGTAGCTCTGTTCTGTTTTTTATATTGTCGTCGACAATTCAAACTCGGTGGAACCCTGCTTCGGAGACACAGCATGAAGCCAGCGGTGGTGTTGGTGTTGGCGCTGGTCACCACAACTTTTGCTGCAGACGGTGAGTTTTCAAGGCAAATGCTGCTCACAAACTCGGTCCTACTGATCTCAGTCTGATAGTCTGTCGCACATCTTCATTAAAATTGTCTCTTTAAGTAGTCGTCTGGTTCAGCGAGTGTGTGCCAACTGACTGGATGTGAATAAGTATGTTGTCTTAAGGGCAGAACAACACAAATGCAGTCATCTCTCTAGAGTTGAATAAAAAATAATGGAGTGAAATGACACTAAGTTCTAGAGTGTATCCGGTATCATGCTGACAAAATGCTATGTGATCATTACTGGGGGGTTTCTTCCAGAGTCCTGCGTCGGTCGCTGTGGCAGATTCAACCCCATGAAGAAGTGCCAGTGTGACTCCCTCTGCACGTACTACAGCAGCTGCTGTGTGGACTACGACACCACCTGCCTAAAAAAAAGTCAGTTGAGATCTTCTGATGAGTTTCACAGTTTGTTTTTGACCAGCCCTTTGGCCGTAACGGTCTCCTAGTTCTGCGGACGGCAAGGCCACCTATCCAACGACAGTATTATTTCCATGTTCTGCCCTCAGTTGCTCGTGGGGATACCTTTGGTGAACCAGAGGATCTGATCACTACAACCGTTGGACCAACCTTGATACCGACCACTGCCCCCACCACCACCACCACCTCTCCGCTCCTCCCCACCACCCAGGCCCCCACCACCACCCCTCCGCTCCTAACCACCACCCAGGCCACCCGTCCTCCCTCTGACCCAGACGCAGTCCCCTGCAGCGGACGGCCCTTCGACGCCTTCCTTCAGCTGAAGAACGGATCCATCTTTGCTTTCAGAGGTGAGGGGACAGCATGCTGATCCCCATGTCGGTGATGTCAGTCTACAGGGTATGTACTGTAGGTAAATATGTCAGTGACCTCTCTCCTCTCCTCTCTCCCCTTATAGGCGAGTACTTCTTTGAGCTGGATGAGAGAGCGGTCCTCCCTGGTTACCCCAAACTCATCAAGGATGTATGGGGGATCTCTGGCCCCATCGACGCTGCTTTCACACGCATCAACTGCCAGGGAAAGACCTACATCTTCAAGGTACCATGCATGCACCCAGCACCACCCTTTCAAGGGATAGCACAAGACAAAACTGTCTAATAAAATCTAGTCTGCCAAGCCATGCTAAACAGACTGCACTTATAAAGTGCTTTTATCCAAAGCGCTTTACACTGGCCTCTCGTTCGCCCATTCACACACTTTGATATGTGGACAGGAGGAGCCAGGATTCGAACCACCGACCCTACAATCATTGGACAATCCGTTCTACCTCCTAAGCCACAACCGCCATGTCTACATGTAATATATTACGCATCAAAAAAACTCAATCTGAACGTCCTGCTGCTTTGGGTTGTATATACTCACAGGGGAATAAGTACTGGCGCTTCGAGGATGACGTCCTGGATGAAGACTACCCTCGGGACATCTCAGTGGGCTTCGAGAAGATCCCAGACGACGTGGACGCAGCTTTTGCCATACCTGCACCTGGTCACCACGCCAAAGAGAGGGTCTACTTTTTCAAAGGTACTCTACTCTGTGTGTGTGTGGCACAGTGTAACCAATGGGCTGTTCCCCAAATATTTCAATTCAATTCAATTAAAACTTTATTCAAGAACACAACACACCCCATGGGAGGTCCATAGCACAGTAAAATACAAAATACAGAATACAAAGTCCATTCTGACTGCAATTTGTGACCATGGCATAAAATCCCTCTTGATATCTACCTCATGTGCCGCTCCTCAGGGGACCAGTACTACCAGTATGAGTTTCAGCACCAGCCGTCTCATGAAGAGTGTGTGAGCATGAGCAGATCTTCACCTTCCGTGCTCTTCACACAATACACAGACCTGTACTGTGACAACACCTGGGAGGACCTCTTCACAAAACTCTTCCTGGGCAGTAAGAAATCTTGAGTCCTCTTTGTCTGAGACCGAGACAAGACAAGAAAAATGCGATCGATTCCGAGGCGAAACCGAGACCTTCAAAAAGTGGTGTTGAGACTGGTCTCCGCTACTACAACACCACTGTCTGGTTGTCTTTCCCTCCACAGTGCAAGGTCACCACAAGGGTCCACACTTCATTCATAAGGACTGGGTGGGCATCAAGCCCCCCGTGGACGCCGCCATGGTGGGACGTCTCTACGTCCACCCGAAGCCCACGCCCTCACCGTCCCCGGGCCCTCCCCCTGCGAAGAGACGGTCCAACTGGAGGAGGAGGAACAACAGGAGGAGGAAGGGCCAGAGGAGCAGGAAGAGCCGCTCCCTGGTTGATCTGGCATACTACGACGGCATGAGGTACAGTAAAGTCTCTTATTACATTACACATGAGGTACAGTAAAGTCTCTTATTACATTACACATGAGGTACAGTAAAGTATATTATTACATTACACATGAGGTACAGTAAAGTCTCTTATTACATTACACATGAGGTACAGTAAAGTCTATTATTACATTACACATGAGGTACAGTAAAGTCTCTTATTCCATTACACATGAGGTACAGTAAAGTCTCTTATTACATTACACATGAGGTACAGTAAAGTCTATTATTACATTACACATGAGGTACAGTAAAGTCTATTATTACATTACACATGAGGTACAGTAAAGTATATTATTACATTACACATGAGGTACAGTAAAGTGTCTTATTCCCTAAATACATGAGGTACAGTAAAGTGTCTTATTCCCTTATACATGAGGTACAGTAAAGTGTCTTATTCCCTTATACATGAGGTACAGTAAAGTGTCTTATTCCCTTATACATGAGGTACAGTAAAGTGTCTTATTCCATTACACATGAGGTACAGTAAAGTCTCTTATTACATTACACATGATGTACAGTAAAGTCTCTTATTACATTATACAGGAGTTACAGTAAGGTCTCTTATTGCATTACACAGGAGGTACAATAAAGTATCTTATTCCATTACACATGAGGTACAGTAAAGTCTCTTATTAGATTACACATGAGGTACAGTAAAGTCTCTTATTACCAAACACATGAGGTACAGTACAGTCTCTTATTAAATTACACATGAGGTACAGTTAAGTCTCTTATTACCAAACACATGAGGTACAGTCTCTTATTACATTACACATGAGGTACAGTCTCTTATTACATTACACATGAGGTACAGTACAGTCTCTTATTACCAAACACATGAAGTACAGTACAGTCTCTTATTACCAAACACATGAGGTACAGTACAGTCTCATATTACCAAACACATGAGGTACAGTACAGTCTCTTATTACCAAACACATGAGGTACAGTACAGTCTCTTATTACCAAACACATGAAGTACAGTACAGTCTCTTATTACCAAACACATGAGGTACAGTACAGTCTCATATTACCAAACACATGAGGTACAGTACAGTCTCTTATTACCAAACACATGAGGTACAGTCTCATATTACCAAACACATGAGGTACAGTACAGTCTCTTATTACCAAACACATGAGGTACAGTACAGTCTCTTATTACCAAACAGATGAGGTACAGTACAGTCCAAACACAGTGCACAGTGAAGCCTGTCAGTGAAGTCGTCCCCCACCCATGATGCATGTCATCATCTTGCACAGTTGTTCACTAAAATTGGTTTTATTTGTTTGTTTGTTTGTTTGTTTGTTTGTTTGTTTACTAGGGACGGTGCACATTAGTCAACTGATAAGAGGTTTTTCTGTCTCAAGTGCCCTGGCTGTTCTCAGCACAAGAACATACATGCCTTAGTTGGTCATGGTCAGGTGTAGGTGCAGGAGGAGTTCAAGTGTACATCCATAAGAAGCTCACTGTCCACTGATGTATAAGGTCATAGTTGGAGAGAACTCTAGCCATTGGACTGAAACTATGTATAAGTACAGGTCGCCGACTATAATGGTGGGCCAAACTGAATACCATGTTGTCTGACCAGGGAACATTGACTGCCAAAGCATTTCTCTGTGACTGACCCAGATATCTGTATGCTGTTGCACTAAATAAATGTTGAGTCTGATTAGAGGAAGGTTAGGGGCAGTTAGGGACATGATAGCTTTGGGTTAATTGTGTGTGTGTGTGTGTGTGTGTGTGTGTGTGTGTGTGTGTGTGTGTGTGTGTGTGTGTGTGTGTGTGTGTGTGCGTGTGTGTGTGTGTGTATTACACGCACACGTGCGTGCGTGTGTGTATTGCAGGGGATCTCTTGGGTCTCTGTTTGACTACGACTACAGTTACCACGACTACAGTGACTATGCCTCCCCCACCAAGGCCCAGGAAAAGAGCATGCCCGTACAGAACGTCTATTTCTTCAAGAAAGGTGCGTACGATCAACCTCTCTCTTCCTCTCTAACACTACCATGGACCAAACGAAAGCTTCACGCCATCTAAACCTGCGCCTTCCCCTCACCAGATAAATACTACAGGGTGGATCTCCAGACCAAACGGATCGACTTTGCCAATCCGCCGTACCCACGATCCATCGACAAATACTGGCTAGGCTGCAAACGGGAGTCCCTGGCGGAGAAGAGATAGACAGTACGAAGTCTATTTTTATTTAGCTCTAGGACGTCCTCGGGCGAGCCCTCCATTGGCACTTCCAGTCATCCCGTTCCTCCATGCATCTGGCTATCTCGCCAGTGCTTTCCGCCGCTGAATCTTTCTTTAGTAGCATACTGTACATCCATGTGCGTTAGTGTGGGACGTCCTCGCGATCGATGTCTGTGTGTTAGCTCCCTATTTTTATGAAGACATATAATCTAAGCTTTGTTGACCATGTGGGCCCGTCCTGTAAATGTCATTTTATTTTATTCATATAGCACCATTCATACAAATCAATGTACCTGTAGTACAAAGCGCTTTATGCAAGTTGTTAACATTGTTGAATACAGTAAACGTATAATAATCCTTAATTTGTTTCTTTGGGAACTCTACTGCATTGCTTGTTTTTTGGTTCTCTCTGAATGACTATATTCACATGCACACACACACACACACACACACACACACACACACACACACTCTCTCTCTCTCTCACACACACACACGCACACACACACACAATCGGAGAGATCATTGTTTATTTGTTTCCCCTGGTCACGGTATCTGTCCAGCTGCACACATCCAGCCCAGCTGTCTGATTGGCTAGGTTCCAGTTCCTTAAGATGTCTCCTATTTCCTTATCTCCTATATCCTGACCCAAGTGGCTGGACTTGTTGGATTACAGCAGCGTGAGGATACCTGCACGGTAGTGGGGGAGTGGGAGGGAGGGGGGGGGGGGGGCGATCTGAGTCTCTTCCCATCTCAGGTCCGCTCTATCTGACCCTCTGAATAGGAAAGAGACACATCATCGTTTGTGCTATAATGAAAAATATGAGTTATCCTCTGAATGCTACTGTTAATAAAAACACAATTGTCTTAGACAGAAACACACACACTCTCGTTCTCTCACACAAATGCTAACCTTTCCTCCTGTCTTTGTTAGAATGCTGGCTGTGTGCGTGAATCTCTTTGTCAGAATGTTGGCTGTTGGATGGGGCGGGGTTGCCGGATTCAGCCCCTCCCTTTGACCTCTGAACCTTCTGAGCTCTGGCTGCTTGCAACTCCTGGAACCGCTCAGAGTAACCCTGGCTGTCAGCCTGGCACCTGGGAACACACATGGAGTCATTGTTCACCTGGGAACACACATGGAGTCATTGTTCACCTGGGAACACACATGGAGTCATTGTTCACCTGGGAACACACGTGTGTTCATTAGCTGCCCAGCTAGTTCGGTCGGTAGAGCATAAGATTCACTATTGCAGTTGTAGGTTCAAACCCCACGTTTGCTGCTGCTGAACATTTCATTGTACATGACACGTGTACATGTGATAAACCGCATGAATATACACACACACATACACATAGACATAGACACATCATATCCTTCCGTCTCTAACTCACTTGTTTTTACGGGGTGGGGCTCCAGGGGCAGGGCCTCGGCGGTGTGGTCCCGTTTGGAGGTCCTCTGCTGGGCCTCGCCCACCTCTCTGAGGGGGCCCGTCCTGTCAATGTCATTTTATTTTATTCATATAGCACCATTCATACAAATCAATGTAGTACATAGCGCTTTATGCAAAAGGAGAAGGATAAAAACATATATCATATAAACCAATGCAGTGATTGTTGTGATGTGAGCCCTCCTTCTGGTCTTTGTAAGAACATGTGCTGCAGCATTTTGAATCAGTTGGAGTTGACTAATCGCTTATTTTGGTAGGTCAGACAGGAGTTAGTAATAAAAGCTTGCATTAGTCTTTCAGTATCAGTCTGGGAAAGGAAAGGTTTCTCCTTGGCAATGTTTCATAGGTGATAGAATGAGGCCCAAATTAGGTTATATGGGCTCTAAAGCTAAGATCAGAGTCCAACACTTACGTTTCTTGCCTGGCATTTTGTATTCAGTGACAATATTTTTAAGTGCACCGAGAGTCTCTCTCTTTCACCTTTTTCACCAATGATCAATATTTCAGTTTTGTCCTTTTGAACTGGAGGAAATTCTGTGACATCCACACATTTATGTCAGCAATACATTCTGCCAAATGGTCAATTGAGCTGTAGTCAAGGGGTGTCACAGAAATGTAGAGCTGGGTGTCATCAGCATAGCTATGGTAACTAATGTTGTTCCTCCTTATGACATCAGGTAGGGGTAACATGAACAGACTGAAAACTAAGGGCCCTAGAACTCTCCTTGTGGGACTCCACATGCCATCTCAGTGTTGTTTGAGCTGTGGTCACCAAGGGCGATGAAAAACTCTCGGCCAGTTAAATACGTCCAGGTCTGGTCTTGGAGGGGAGGCAGCATCACCTACGCAGTATGCTTGTGTTGTTGTTTGAGAGAGGGTGCATTCCTATATTTGAATGTGTAGGTTTGTGTGCAAATATTTGCTAATTTCCATTATACAGTATGACCCCTTTACTCATACTTAGTCGCTTTGGATAAAAGTGTCTGCTAAATGACTGTTATATAATGTAACGTAATGTAATGTAATGTACTCCACACTCACATGGTTCCTCAATGATCCATGTGACCCAGTCACTTCCTGGTAGCATGGAGCATCATCATCTACTTCCTGTGATGTCATTCTGCAGCCCCTCCCCTGCGATTGGCCATAATGTTGACCCTGGAATATACACGCCATGATACAGCATAATATATTGTCTGTTATGTTGGCTTTAAAAATGGTAAATGGACTGCACTTATATAGCGCTTTACAATGAAGGCCTCACACACACATACCAATGGCGGCAGCTGCCATGTAAGGTGCTAGCCTGCTCATTGGGAGCAATTTGGGGTTCAATCAGTGTCTTGCCCAAGGACACTTTGACATGTCGTCAGGAGGAGCCGGGATTCGAACCGCCGACCCTACAATCATTGGACGGCCCACTCTACCTCCTTAGCTACAGCCGGCTTTATAGGCACTCATGAATTTCATGGTAGAATTTTGTGTAGATGTGGCAGAAATGGAATATTCACAAGTACTGTTTTAATTAGTGTATAATCCCATGAAAATAAGAATAATTATTTTTTAGTTACTTTAGAATGAACCCTTTATATCTACATAGGGAGTGGGTCCTTCCACAGAGACTTCCATTTTGCACCATGTAATTGTATTCATTTGGTTGCAATCTGCACCTTTACCACTAGAGGCTGCCCAAAATCACACACTGCACCTTTAAGCATGGGAGTTGAGAAAGGGACCATCTAAATCAGAAGGGATTCAGTGATAAGAGTGAAGTCGGTCAGCTGACTCTGCGGTTCTAACATTGCCAGAGGCAGCTCTACCATATTCTATAAACCACCTCAGTCCCATGGCTGGAGTGAGTGGTCAGTTGACCTCACTGTCAGGTCGCTGTCTGGGCAGCAGACACAGCAGTACAGGATGCAGTGGCAGGGGAACGCCTCAATCAATCAATCAATCAATCAATCAAAGCTTTATTTGCCTCGGACGGATCCTGCACATCACAGCATAGAGCCGTGGTCATCACAGCCAAGACAACCAGGACTATCAGGACTACTTATACTACCTGCATCAGGACTAGAGGAGTTTGGGTATGAAGTTCAGCACTCTGGTGTCTCTGTCAGTGTAACATATAATGATGTAACACTAATATTGCGATTAATTTATTAATTTTATTTTATTTAACCAGGAAAAAGACCCATTGAGATACAATCTCTTTTTGAAGGGGGACCTGGCCAACAAAGGCAACAAAACAGCATACGTTTCTAACAAAACAAGTGCATTTCATAGACCTAAAGGGGTACAATACATTCAAACATCATGACACCTACAAATAAACAAAACACAAAAAGACAGCCAAGGGAAACACCTACACTCTTCCTAAGGGTAAGTGTGAATATATCCGTAGAGATATTCCTATGTATCCCCAACCCAAGTATTTGGGGGGTTTCTGAAGGGTAAGGGCACAGGAGACTGAGTGTAGATTAGGAGGGGTGTTGTGATACCTGTAGGTGTGTAAGTGTGCACTCAGGCATATTGGAGTGTCTGCAGGGGTGCTGGTGGCCCCCTACACAGTCCCCATGCACGGACAGCCCTGAGTAACTGCTGTCAGTGAGGAGAGAGCTGGAGATAAGCCTGCCAACGAGAGGATGGAGAAGGAATATGTGGAGGTGGATATAACAGAATATATTACAGAAGGTTTGTTGTGTTACTCTCTTGGATAGATAGGTAGGCCACCACCTCTCCAGATCCTCTAGTTTCTGCAGCAGACGGCTGTTCTCCTGGGACAGCTGTGCCCTCTGCTGGTTGGAGGACTCTTGGCTGTCCAGCAAAGACAGTTTGTCCTGCCTACAGAGATGACATTTGTGTTCGGTGGTCTTTTTTCCTGATGATTGTAATTGCTGTAATTAAGTGTGCAGCAACTTTGTACATTCTGTATTCCTTTATTTTGTATTAATTTGCATTATATGTATTTTGTTATCATTGTGTTTTGTATTTATGTTTTAGTGTGTGTGTGTGTGTTTTCTGCACAGGACTGCCGTGCAAAATAGATCTGCTGCAGTGGGACTCTTGATGGACTGAAGATGTTGCTTGTATCTTGATTTTGTGTGTGCTTGTGATTTATAACGTTTCCTGTGTTCTAGATGTGATACCGTTCACTTGGTTGTGTAACTGTGTTGTGTATATGTGGGGCTGTACACTAGGCTGTGTAACTGTGTGGTGTAGATGTGGTGCTGTACACTAGGTTGTGTAGCTATATTGTGTAGATGTGGGGGTGTACACTAGGTTGTGTAACTGTGTTGTGTAGACCCACTGTAGCTTGTAGTTTTCTCTCATCAGTTCCTGCAGCAGACTCTGCAGACTGGCCTCCGAGCAGGACGAGCCTGTCCGAACCCCTGCCACCTCCTGAGAACTCAAACTCCCATGGTGCTTTGCTGCCTGTCCCCCAGACCCCTCGGCCCTCTCAGGGGAGGTGGACAGGTGTTGCCGTAGTAACAGGTTCTCTTGCCGCAGTCTGCGGATCTCTTTCTGCAAACTCACCACCAGCTTTTCACGCAGCTCCTGGCCGTAGAAAAATAAAAGATATACAACGCCCAGTGTGTGTGTGTGTGTGTGTGTGTGTGTGTGTGTGCATGCGTGTATGTGACTCACCCTCTTGGCCATTGGTCTGTTCTTGATCCTTCTGGCCCGGCTGGAGTAGCAGAGTGTGTTCAGTGTTTCCTGGAGACTTCCCATCGTGGGAGACACACACGCCAACTGGCAAACAAACATACAAATACCAGAGATAGGTAATATTGTAAACATGCACATACTAAACAGAACAAAAAACTACACACAAACACTCTTTCTCTCTCTTGCTCTTTAGTTATATATTATTGTTGTACCATGAGAGTGATGCTGGAGCCTCCCAGTGAATCTGAGAGAAGCTTGGTGAGTTTGCTGTCCCGATACGGAATGTGTCCCTCCCTCTTCTTTGGATCCACCAAGCATGAGATGCATTTTCCTGTTAGAACACACACACACACACACACACACACACACACACACACACCAGAGAATCATACTTTCCCTACTCACACATCATATAACAGCCTGCTTTCCTGTTAGAACACACACACACATCAGAGCGCACATCAGAGCAAGCACACTTTCCCTACTCACACATCAACACAACAGCCTGCTTTTGCAGTTGCTATGAACGTACCCAGAGTGAGCAGGCTGCGGTTGATGTTGCCTGTCTCCTCCAGCAGCTCCTCAGTGAAGTCTCCCTCTCTCACTCTCTCGCTGCCGGCCAGGTCCACCACACACAGCTTCCCCCGCGTGGACGCGCCCTGGAACAGAGGAACGGGGTGACATGTACCTGTACTGTACACAGACTGGCACTGCACACACATATCACAATGGCACGCACATTGTACATACAAAAATATCGCACACATTAACACTCTGTACACATACTGTATACACTCATCGCACTCAATTTTATACTTCATATGTGTATTTTGCACTGCTCATTTGCATTGTCCTGTCTTTGCACTGTGCCGTCTTGTCCCTGCACCCTGTCTAATGTTGTCTCTATCAGTGTTATGCATCAACTAGTTTGGCATAGCCAGACCTATCTCCACACTTCGTTTACGCTGTGCCAGCGTCGGAGACAGGTCTGGCTGGATATATTACCATTCTGCAATAGGGGGGAAAAAAACACAGTATTTCTTTAAACCAATCACAGTCCGCAAAATAGTCTGGATCGAATCTGATTGGTGCCGAGAGAATCTCTCGGCCGAATCAGATTCATTGTGTCGCCAGACTCGCCACTGATTGGGCAGTGTGACAACGAATGACAAGGTTTATTGCCAAAACCTACATCCATTGACCCAGACTATGCATCAACTGACCAGAACAAATTACTGGTATGTGTAAAAGTTATACCTGGCTAGTAAAACAGATTCTGATTCCAATTCTGATTCTGACATGCTGAAAAGAAAAACAACACTATGTCTGACTCTTTTACCTTGATGAACACAGTCAGGATGGAGTGACTGCGGCTGGTGTGTTCATTCCGGGAGTGAGAGGAGCTCTGTCTGTTCTGCATCCCTGAGAGAGAGACAGAGAGAGAGAGAGAGAGAGAGAGAAAGAGAGAGAGAGAGAGAGAGAAAGAAAGAGAGAGAGAGAGAGAGAGAGAGAGAGAGAGAGAGGGGAATTGTTCCATTATAAACATTGTAGAGATAGTCATGAGAAATAAACAAGATCCAGTTGACAGAGAGGAACTGAAGCGTTTGTGTTTTCAGATGTGTGAACAGACCCCCCCCCCCCCCCCGCACCTTCCGCCAGCAGTCTCATGAAGCCATCCAGGTCGTGGAACTCCACCACTGACAGGTTCTCCACATAGAACCCCTGGGTTCTGCTCCCACGGACAGCCAGCGCGTACGGTAGCCATGGCTTCAGCAGGTCACGCACCTGTCCATACAGTACATGCAAGAGCCGTGTCTAAGCCACAAAGGGTAGGCGTGTATTTGTGTATGTTTCTGTGTGTGTGTGTGTGTCTACCTGTTCATTGTAGACCTCCAGATAGGAGGCACAGAGGTGATACTCTGCCCCCGAGGCGCCCACATGCTCCAGCAGGTATGACAGAGACCTCTGCATCAGACCCGACAGTGAAGCATCATGGGAGTCCTCCAGGAACTGCAACAGCAGGGCCAAAGGGTCAGAGGTCAAGAAGAAGATAACGGAGTGAGGCGCTGGAGGAAGGAGGTGGATGACAACATTGAAAAGAAGAGCCTTGGTTGACACTGACCAGCGAGTGGGGTCCAGTGATGGTGTATGTTTTCCCCGAGCCCGTCTGTCCAAAGGCAAACACAGTGCAGGAGAACCTCCGCCCAAGAAAAAGAATAGAGAACTCTCACTCTCTGAAGAGACTCATTAGAACCGGGGATAGGCAACCCAGTCTTTGGCAGCTGAGAGCACAAGCTATTATTCTAGCACAGCACTAACGTGACAAAATATCTCTTAATCTATGATCACGGGTCGGATCAAAAGCTGAAGATAAGAATGAACGAGACAGGAACTGTGGATGCTCAACTAATGGATCAATTCTTACTGTGTTTATCTGACTACACTACCCATGATTCCTGCCTCTCACCCCTGGATGGCCATGTTTATGAGCCTGGCCATGCCGCACTCCTCAAACACAGCACGCTGGGAGCTGTCCGGACCGAGGACCATGTCGAAGGAAAACGCCCGCTCCTCTCCCAACACTCCCACCTGGAGGAGATGGAGGAGAGGAGAGGAGAGGAGAGGAGAGGAGAGGAGAGGAGAGGAGAGGAGAGGAGAGGAGAGGAGAGGAGAGGAGAGGAGAGGAGAGGAGAGGAGAGGAGAGGAGAGGAGAGGAGAGGAGAGGAGAGGAGAGGAGAGGAGAGGAGAGGTGAGGTGAGGTGAGGGGGGGCAGAGAGACAGGAGGGTGTTGGATGGTTAAGGGGGAGGGAGGAGAGAGATAAGAGGGTGTTGGTGGATTGAGGGGAGGGAGGAGAGAGAGGATGGGGTTGTAGGGTTGAGGGAGGAGAGGAGAGAGAGAGGAGGGGGGTGGAGGATTAGGGGGGGTTGGGGGGTGGAGTTGAAGAAGGAGGAGGAAAGGAACAGTGCCAGTGAAAAGAAATGACCTGGGACTGGGAGGATCCTTATAAAAGACTGTGTGTAAGCATGCGTGAGTGTTTAAGCCTCACCAGCAGATTGCATCGGTCTGGACAGTGTACAATACTCTCCTCTCTTCTGTTACGTTCATCGTCATTCAGAGGCCTCACCCTGCCCAAACACAAAGAAAAACAAAAACAATGTAGCCAATTCACATGACGCCCCTCTTGCCTGCTCAGTGCTCATTTTGAGAAGAAGGCCCACACTCTTAGCGGCAGGGGTTGGTGTCAGATTAAAAACAAACTTGACATACTGGTTAAAATTCTTCTCTCAGTCCCCGGTCATATTGGAGGCATTTGATCTCCCCAACAGACAGACAGAAGGAGTGGGTATACTATAACAGCAAATATTCTGAAATTGTTCAGTTTTTATGTACATAAACTGTAGATAAGAAGTGAGTATACTACACATTTGTGGATAAAGAAGTGGTTGTACAGTGTACACATCTGTATACCCTCAACTACACAACAAGTGTTATTTTCTATTGAGGCACTGAAGTTGATAGGATTATTTTATTTATTATTATTTCCTAAGGATACTTTTGGCTGTCAGAAAAATTGCATTGGCCTAAAAGGTGTAGAAAATTTGCCTGAAAAGGTTAGAATACTCAAAATATCATTATAAAACATCATATTATAATATGAAGAAGCTTTTGCTGAAACTGAAAAAAAAAATGATGCAAATGCAGATACCTGACAGCAACTACGATATTCGACTCTCCCTTCATCTCTGTCCTCAGCTCCTCAATCTCTGGCACTTTTTGATGAGATGAGAAGAGATGTGTTGATTCTGTAGCAGTGTGCTTTGGAGAGCTAGCTCATGAAAACCAAGAACTCCAAGTTAAGCTATTTTTGAAATGCTGACATAAGACTGAGCTTCCAGGATTGTGTGCTCTATGTGTGTAAGTTAACCTGTTTGAGAGAAGGGGAGGAGAGCAGGACCAGACTCAGTCCAGGCATGTTCTTACTGGTTTAGTGGACTGGAGTTGGGCTGAGCATGCCTCTTCTCCCCTGGTCTTCTCTTGGCCCAACATAAACCCAGAACCAGGCAGACCCAGGTGGACCTCTCCTCTGCTCTTCAACTCGTTCCTTCCAAACTGTCTCTGTGACATCACAGTGCATAGAACATTCATTCCAAATAATTCTGGTGATCCTTCTATTGCTTTTACACAAACTATGGCATGTAACTACGAATAATGTCATTCATTATATGTATTATACTTGTGTCATGTGTTACTATATGTGTAAGAATATTTGTTACATATGAAAGCACTGCCGTTATTATGTGCGGTAATACTGGCCGTCCATGATCGCTCTAGCATTGCGAAAAGGCACCGCTGGGATTCGAACCCAGGATCTCCTGTTTACTAGACAGGCGCTTTAACCAACTAAGCCACGGCGCCACGTGACATTGTCGGTTTAGACATTTCATAGTGTAGGCTAACTCCAATAGTTTACCAAACTAGTGCAGTGTCGTGGAACATCATATAATGACACAGTAGGCTAATATACAATTTTAAAATACTTTATTTGATATGAATGATCTGATAAATAATGATAGATAGATCTGATGGAATAACTCTAGCAAGCTAGAGCGAGCAATTACATTATTATTCTTGCCTAAGGTTTTCAAAACTAGACTAGACCTTGCCCACACTAACAAAGCAACAGTTTGTTTGTTTTCGTCATTTGGAAAAAAAAAAATCTAACCGAGAAGGTAATCAATCAAGGCTTCTGAAACGTCCAAATCTGCCAAGTTAAAGTTGTTGTCGATGTCTTGAAAGAAAAACTCGAAGTCTTCCTCGGACTCCGCAGTTTGACTGTCTCCGCCTGGTGGGCACTGGTACTGCGCTCCCGGGAATTCTGGCACAATCTGCTCCATTGAGCCACATCGGCTCCCCGACTGCAGAGCCTCTTCGAGGAAAGTGTCATTGTCACGACCAATAATACCTTCTACGAAATCCCAGGTGCTGCAACAGTTACTTGAAGCTGCTGAGTTACAAAACAGATCATCTAGCCGCTGAGTGTAGTCCTCGAGGTGCCCAAACTGATCTGCTGGCGTTGGCGAGGTAGGTGCGCTCGGGTGCATGGCTTGGCCTACTGACGTGATGGAGCCAGAAGAAAGCTTGGAGGCCTGCGGTAAACCTGGCGAACTGTACCGGGGAGGTGGCGAGGGGTGGTCGGGAAGAGATGGGTAATAAGTAGGAGGAGACATGACGGTGAACGCGGTTTGCGTGTAGGAGAGCATTGCAGCTGTATAGTCCGACAGCGGTGACTCTTCCTTGGGCTTCTTGCTCTTGAAGTAGCGCGCACGGCGATTCTGGAACCAAACCTGCGGACAGGCGACCATGGTTAGACTCAGTTTGTCATATTTTGGATGGCAGATTTGAAAGCAGTATCACTGTATGTAGCCTAACTATAGCAGCCTAGTACACCACAGACTGACAATATAAGGGCATATTACGCTATTTAAGCTATCAAATTTGTTTTACCATCTCTAATTTGAGGCTCCTACATACCTGAATCTTGGACTCGGGGAGCCCCGTGAGCGAGGCGAGGGACTCCTTCATCTTGACGTCCGGGTATCGGGTGAGAGAGAAGGCCCTCTCCAGCTCGCTCAGCTGCGCTTTGCTGAAGGTCGTGCGCTTCCGGCGCCTTGTGTCTGCAAGAACCCCGCGGAGAGCGTCCTGTCGCACTGTCAAAAGAGAACGGGTTTAGTAGTCTAGCCTATAGGGCCTAAAACAAAGGGAAAAAGGTCTCAAAGTCAAGCCTACAACTTGACAATTTCAGCCAAATTTCACCTATAATTTCATTGATAAAAAGTCTTACCTCTGCCAGAATTACGTGCGTAATCGTTGGTATTGAGGTGTCGAGTTGAGCCGTTATGTCCAGGGAAAAACGCATTTACATTTCCGTCGTAACTCGCATAATCCAAACCAAATGCCATCTCTGAATCGTAGGCTATAACTGAATTCCCAGAACTTAATATCAGTATATCCAAAGAGCCTGTAGTAGCCTAGCCTTCACCTTGGGTTCCAGGAAGACAATTGATGAACTTGCCCAATCTGCAGGTTTTTATACTTGAGGGGTGTGCTTCCCTCCCCTCCTCCTCCTCCTCCTCCTCCCCAATAGATGTAATGCCCAACCAACGCGTGCCTTTGAAGTGCAACCGTATCGTTAACTGCAGGTCGGCTAAATGTGCCCTTTGATCTCCAACGAGCTGATAATGGCCCCGTTTACGCCAGACCGACACCCCGACCGTCACACTGCCGGATAATCACCTCCTGACACATCAGAGAGGCAGAGGGGTTGGCTGGGGTCGCAGAGAAGCACAGTCTGTCTGCACCACATCCTTTCCTGACAGACCAAGTTCACCACCCGGTGAGCGATAATGTCTAAATCTTTGTCACCGGGGACCGAGTGTATATTGAGGGGTATGGGAGTGTGAGGTGCAGTCAGGTAGCCTATAATGTAGAGATGGCAGACCAGGATGTTTTATTCACTTCCTTGTCGGCCTCGTTTCCACCGGTTGACACATCAGACTTCAAGTAGAAGAAGAAGGCTAGTGCCGAGAGACAGGCATGATCTGGTGCTAGACAGACACTGGGGAGTCGGCCTACAACCGATTAGACAATCAATAGTATCCGGAATATGCCCCCTCGCTGTTGCTGAAAATGAAGCCTTCTACGGAATTGCATCTCCTATTGTATTTGTCATTATGTCTTATGTCAAACCACTATAATGGGTGGCTGAGTGTCGATTGTCACAGTTGCAGACTATATGCCTATATTTCTGTGAGACTGTTAACATTCCAAATGGCTTATGACGAGTAGCCTATACTGGCTCTGGTTTTTATTTGCATTAGTAATCGCAGATCCCAGGCCTTAAAAGCAATGCTATTCCAGATCAGTATCACCACAAAATTATTGCTTTGTAGTTGTATTAAAAACAACCACCAGAGGGAGCTAGAATCACAATAACGGATCAGGCGCCTGACCTGTCATCAACACACATAAATGCTGTCTAAAACCAACAACAGTCAGGTCGTAGGATGGCCTGTCTACCTCTAATAAATTCACGAAGTGGAAAAAACAAGTGGACGTGGCAAATGCGATGCAAAATGCCCTATCGTGGGCCATGGCCCTGTAGAGGTTTATGAGATAATAGGCCTATCATTAACAACGCCAGATTGGCGTCAAATTGCTCAATGAATTTGTATTCGATAAGCAATCACCCGACAAATGAGAGCAATCGGACCAAGTGCAGTGGATCGAAACCAAAGGCATGTGCCGACACTTCCCATTGCTTACCGAAACCAAAGCGTTTCACTCCTCTTCAGCCCATCAGTGGAGGCCTATCATTTTGACCTATAGTTTTGTGTGGTGAAACTTTCATTTTGTTTCGGTGGATGTGGGAGATTGATAACAACACATTTCTCAACAGCTGCCAGGCTATATTTTATTTATGACATAAACAGTTCACAATTGTCTGCTACTTGTACGAGCTCAGTGGCCTGCCATTTATTTTGATATTGAAAGAGAGACTAAAGTCCAGTTGTTACATTCAGTGTAAATGATCACAGTGATGTGGATCAATACAAATCTATAGCCTGTTTAAATAAAAATAAAATAAAAAATAGTAGATAGAGAACTTACTGAGTCTATACGACTTATTTTGGGTATTAACTAGAACATATATATAATCCCAACAGGGACATTACATTAAACGTTGGATGCCATTCATTTTCATAAACTTGCAGAGGTACCAACAGAGCATTATCATTGCATAGCAAGGACAACATTAAATTATTCTTTCTACTTTAAGTTGTTGAGTGTGTTAGAATTACACCCTGTAGGCTAATATTCACCCTTAAGAAGTTTAAGAAGTTATTTTAAGTTTAAAAACTTGTAAATGTCAAAGCTCAGATCCAATTACCCTTGTCCTCAACATTTCTACCCCTCTCTTCATCAAATTTCATAAACAGAGATCCAACTATGGACCAATTGTCAGAGCAGCTCCTACTGTGCTCCCAAATTCAATTTAGGACAAACTAGTACTTCTAACTCCAGCTCTGAGCTCTGTCATAGTAGAGCACAGCTTCTAACCCCAGTTCTGAGCTCTGTTATAGTAGAACATTTCTTCTAACCCCAGTTCTGAGCTCTGTTATAGTAGAACATTGCTTCTAACCCCAGTTCTGAGCTCTGTTATAGTAGAACATTGCTTCTAACCCCAGTTCTGAGCTCTGTTATAGTAGAACATTGCTTCTAACCCCAGTTCTGAGCTCTGTCATAGTAGAACATTGCTTCTAACCCCAGCTCTGAGCTCTGTTATAGTAGAACATTGCTTCTAACCCCAGCTCTGAGCTCTGTCATACTGTAGTACACAGAATAGAATAGAACACAGTCCCACAGATGATCAGTGCAGAAGGAGTCGTACTCTTATCTGATGTGAGACAATGCTCTCTTAGTGCAGCGTCCTGTGTAAACCATCTTGGAATGGATGTTGCACAACATCGCTCTCAGGGTCGAGAGTTTTCCCTGGCCAGGTCACCCCCATATCACATTCTGGTCTGAATATGAGGAAGGAACTTTAGAGTAGGTTGTTGTGTGTATGGTATGTGTTGTAGGACATACAGTAGGCTTAGTTGGGCTGCATACAGAGACTGATTTCTTGGCTAGTAGATGTAGACCTGACAATAAGACATTTACTAACATGCCCAATCAATGCAGTAAGTGTAAAATCACTCGGGGAGTTAGTGCTAGTCTAGGCCTTGTTGAACTGTGAAGGCACATATATTATGCCATACATTGTAATTTACTTTCACTTGGGAAGGTAAATAGTCAGCTGGAATGCAAACAATGTTCTTCCTATTCCAGAGAAAGAAAACCAATGTTTTGCCAACAAACAAATTGAAACAATCTGAAATATTCAATCATAGTTGAACAGTATTTACATTATGCTAAAGTGAATGAGCCAGAAAGTCAGTTGATGTTTGTCAGTTTAACAAAAGTTTGAATTGCACCATTTATCCTTGTTGCACATATGTGATATCTGAGAGAGATGGCAGAGGTAACACACTAGTCTTGGAATGTGTCTAGAAATGTGGTGAATTCTATTTGATGAATTTGATGTCTTTATATTTGACAAACAAATAATTCAAATATTACACCTACACCCCAATACACTTTGTTTTTTTTTTAAATCACCTTATTTGTTTGTTATTGGTGTGTATGCGTGTGTGTTTGTGTGTGTGTACGTGCGTATGTGTGTGTGTGTGTTTGTGCGTGTGTATGTGTGCGTGCATGTAAATTCTGTGTGTCCTCCACGAGTCCAGATCGACAGTAACATGTGAATGACGCTCTGTCGTCCTCTCCCTCACCTCCATTCCTTTAACCCGCTTCTCAATACGCATACACCCCACCCCACTCTGCCTCCTCCCCTCTACGCTGCATTTGATGTGGAAGCTCTATCCACATTTCCTGTCATCCTGAGAGATTTTTAGCCCTAATCTGTGTGTGATTTGGCCCTCTCCCCAGGGGCCCCATCAGAGGGCCTCTGCAGCCTGAGATCCTGAGCCTCCGTGTGACTCCAGCTTGGCTGCACATGAAGGACAGAGACCCGCATACTAAAGAGTTCAAAAGAGTTTGGTTCATAAGAGAACTAAGGTCTGAAACAGAAATGAATGAGTGAGAGTGGCACTCAATTAGAAGACACGGCACACATGGAAAATTACAGAAGGGTTACGGTTAGCAGGGTTAGCATCTGGCAAAAATGTATATCATCATCATGTCAGTTTATCAAGAGCTTTTTGTGGAGTGGAAGATTGAACAACAGTGAAGACCATTCAGAAACATCGTCAAGATAAAGATACACATTTTCTGTCATTTATAAGATTCACTGTAACTAGGGAGTCACAGTCAGACGTGTGGAGTGACGTGAGTCACTTATGTCTATATCAGATATGCTCTGTCATTAGATATCACAGACCTACATGCCATACTGTATTATAGCTCCCCTATTAATTGCACAATCACTTTTTCTTGTAGGCCTAGTTCTGCTTATGGTCAAAACACAATTAGGCCTAACTGTTTTCTTGTGGGCTATATCACTTTTCTTATTACATGTTGAAACTATTAATTTCCCAATATGTAGGCTAACAGTAATCTAGGTCAATTTTTTTACCAAAAAATTGCCATATTTTGAATGTGATAACTAGTCTAATGTGTAGCTGATAAACCAGTAATGCAGAACTATATCACGAGTGACAAAGCAAACGGCCAACCGTCTGACAGTGGAGCCCCGCCTCCTCCACTAGACCCGGGTGTAACGGGAGATCCGTCTTTGTGTTTAGTAGACCAGCTCTTAGAACCTTCTCACGCCAGCGTATTCCGTTTTGCACTTAGCGAAACATCGCAAATATACCTGTGTGATTCGGAATAAAGGCCATTCAGGTAAGAATGTTTTGTTTGATCGCTGATGTAAAAGTACATTAGTGACAGAATTATCGTGTTATAGCCTAGGCTATAGCTTAGCAAAAATGCATCAAATGACTGGAATAGCCTTCGTTCAGGTCAGTGCCAATGTGCCAAAGGTCGCGTGCTGGCTATAGTTTCAACATCAAAAGAAAGCTACCATTTAAAGCAAAAATAAACGAAGAGAAAGTTATCAGACTAGTTGGTAGGCTATACATTGTTGTTGCCAACATAATCTAACACATTTGACTGCAACTCTGGATACAGAATCACCCGTAGCCTACAGTTACGCAGTTATCCTTGTCAACGCTAGTCTGAGCACAACAGGGGTTATCAATATGGTTTTGCAAGTTTATTTAATATGATCTTGTGTGGCGTCTTTCATCAGAACATCTGCTCTCTTGCTTTGTTAAGAAAAAAAGAAAGTAGGCTAATCGCACTCCGGATGGATGAATAGAGCCAAAACAGCTCTGGTTGTCATCAACAACATCAGAGCGGGTTCTCAACTCAGCACTGAAGCTTTGACGTTTCTAGGCTGCTCCGGTTGGAGAATGTCCCGCGAGCAGACTGCGGTGGAACGCGCGAGGAGAGCCTTCCTCACCGGCAGGTCCAAGTCGCTGGAACACCGGATGCGTCAGCTCAGAAACCTCCAACGGTTTCTGGTGGAGAGGCAGCAAGAGATCGCTGATGCTATTAAGAAAGATCTCAATAAAGTGAGTTAAACTATAGCTGTATTTATTACGTGCTATTTATATTTATAGTGTGTGTGTGTGTGTGTGCGCGTGTGTGTGTGTGTGTGCGCGTGTGTGTGTGTGTGTGAGAGAGAGAAAGAGAGTGCACAGGTGACGGGTTGTCTGTGATTCTTTATTTGAAATTCTTTATTTGTTATGTATACTCACAGTGTTTCCCCTCTTCCAGAGTGATGTGGGAACCCAGCTGTACGAGACCCTGGGGTTGGAGGGGGAGATCGGTCTGGCCATGAAGAAGCTAGCGGAGTGGGCCGCCCCCCGGCCCGTGGAGAAGAACCTGCTGACCATCTCTGACACTGTCTACATCCAGCCTGAACCGCTGGGCGTGGTGCTCATCATCGGGGCCTGGAATTACCCCTGGGCCGTCACCATACAGCCCCTGATAGGGGCCATCGCTGCTGGTAAGAGGGTGTGTGTGTGTGTGTGTGTTTGACGTTGGCGCGGGGGAGGGGGAGCGTAGTGCCTGAACTCCCTACTTTCTGCAGTGGAAAAAGAAGTGGGACCTTAGTGGCTCCAGTCTAACATTTTGACTTGTCCAGCTAATGTTAACGGCACCTCTGCTGCACAACAGGACACTTGGGGGGCAAAATAAGCTTCTTTTTTTTCCGATAACCAAAGTTATCAGAGATTTGTGTAGATTTGCTTTGGAATCAAACTACATCAGCTGGTGCTTATGAGCAGATAAGGTGCAACAATTATTCTGAATAAACCTTGCTTGACTTATACACACTATAGCTAGATCACACAGCACATTTCTTGTTACGTACCAGAGAAATTTGTTATAAAATAATAGTTTATCATATAGTAGTAATAATAATGATAATAATAATAATAATAATATATATACATTTTATAATAATAGATAATAATAGATAATCATAAAATAGGTCTATACATATTTTACATATACTATTTATATTATATACAATGTTACAAAATAAAATTCACTTTCAATAACTTTTTCATGCACTCCGTGATATTTCAAGGACTTACAAGCTTTACTGTCTTGTTTAAAAGGCAAATATTGAACTCAGTATATGCAAATATTTAAAAGGCAAATATTGAACACAGAAAATGCATTTTTTATGGAATGGCCCCTTTTAGAGACTTGAGAAAGACAGAACTCTTCTAATTGCTAGCACGACAATGTATTATAGCTTACAGTCAACTAAATGTATTATAGCTTACAGTCAACTAAACCAAACTATGTTTAATTCACAAAGTCCCCCTGCTATTACATGTGGTTCTATGATGGTGCATTATAAATGTTAAACCACAAATTGATATTTGTTGTGTTAAACTTGTGTTATTACACAACGTCAGCCTCTGTACCCGGTCCAAGGCCAGTCCCAGAGCTGCTATCTATGGAGTTATGATCAGGAGCTCCCTAAAGCCTCTGGTATACTTGATCAGAAGCCCCCTAAAGCCCCTGGTATACCAAAGCTGGTATACGTGCTTTTAACTACGTGTATGAGGACAAAAGATGGCTACAAAGCGTCTCCTGCGTTCCTTTGGTGCGTTGGCTGTGATTGGCTGTGCAGGTCTTCAAAAATTAACACGTCGCAAAATGCTCACTCATCGCATGCGCTGTTAAACAGCAAATACAGTATGCTATGGGATTTATTCTCTCACTCTCTCTCTCTCTCTCTCTCTCTCTTGTGTTTTCTGTGTGTGTGTGTGTGTGTGAGAGAGAGAGAGAGAGAGAGAGAGAGAGAGAGAGAGAGAGAGAGAGAGAGATAACTCTCGAGCACCACTGCTATCAATAACTACTCAAGGATAAGACAAACTCCTGGTCTTGTATGAACCATATAACCATCTGATAACCCTTGAGATGGCTGTCTTAAATGCAGCTGTTGAATTATTCAGCCCTGTTTGAAAAGCTTACATCAAATGGCCATTCAATTGTTTGCATGCGTGCACTTAACCTGCACGTGGTTCAACGCAAACTCCCTGCAGAGTAGTAGCTTTGGATCGTCAACATTACACTAGAAGGCTTTCACCAACCAGCATTCTTGTGTATTTCTTACAGGGTCTTGTGTATTTCTTACAAGGTCTTGTATATTTCTTACAAGGTCTTGTGTATTTATTACAGGGTCTTGTGTATTTATCTCCAGGGCTATACTCTTTCAAATAAATTAGTATGAGCAATTTATGTATGGTTGACTGTTGTATTGTCTGCAACTATTGTATAGGCCTATTGCTGCTACACTGGCCAGGTTAAATAGATTTTAATCTCAATGATACTTGGATAAATAAAGGCAAGGCAAGGCAAGTTTATTTGTATAGCACATTTCAGCAACAAGGCAATTCAAAGTGCTTTAATAATAAATAAAGGTTGAATGAAAAAGAGGAGACGAGATTAGAGAAAGATATGGGCTGAACATAAGTTCTAATAGAGGCAAACTTTGATAGAACGTAAAAAAAAACACAACACGAAAAAACTCATAGCATGACATTAAGCAGTAGTTCATCATACAAACCCTTGGGTGACAAAGTCTGTAATGTGAAAATCCAGATCGCTTCACGTCTTTTTAACAGCAAGTCATGGTCGCCCCCTGTACATGGTAGGCTGACTTGCCATTGAACCGTAAAGTTGAAATGTCATGTTTCACATCATTGACTTGCTGTTAAAAAGACATGGAGCGTTCTGGATTTTCACTTTACAGACCTCGTCACCCAAGGGTTTGAATAACTTTGGTCAGTCGATAAGCCCCTTGTTTAATTAGATGTATCATTCATTATGTAGTTGTTGGCATGCTGGACTCATTCTCATGAGGTTTAAGTATGAGTATTTGCACTGGACTGGACTTTATTCTCTGGCTATGCTTGTTATCAACTCCGAGAGGAAGATTAGGTGTGTTCAGTAGGTGAGATGTGTATGCTGCTAAAGACTGATCAACCAGACTACATTACAGTCATTTAACAGACAATTTTATCCAGAGAGACTTACAATATTTGCATTTAACATAGGTAGTCAGTTTACTACTACTCGCCAGAACTCTCAAGTGCGTCTCCTTTCTAAACAAGTGACTGAGAGCATAATCGAGTGCTAAAGCCAAAGTGCATGAGTAGCAAAATATAAATAAAATAGAGGTAAATACTGCAGATATTTAAGAGGTAGGTAAATATATATTTAAGAGGTACGATCCTGGTAGTACTTGCCAATAATAAGCTAATTTATCGTAGCTATCCACACTGACTGCTACCAAAGCGTTACCACATCTGTTAGTGCCCTGTGGTTTGACCTTTAACCCGATAGCTCTTCTCATGCCGCTGTCCTGTCTGGTTGTAGGCAACGCTGCGGTGGTGAAGCCCTCCGAGGTGTGTGTTCACACTGCCAAGGTCATGGAGGACCTGCTGCCACTCTACATTGACAAGGTAACAATAAGGACACTGTCATGGCAATATCACACTCATCTTATTACTAATATCACACTCATCATACTAACAAACACACTCATCATATTACTAATACCACACTCATCATACTAACAAACAAACTCATCATATTACAAATATCACAGTCATCATATTACTAACAATCACACTCATCATACTAATATCACACTCATCATATTACTAACAATCACACTCATCATATAACTAATATAACACTCACACTAACAAACACGCTAATCATATTACTCCTAATATCACACTCATTATAGTAACACACATACTCATCATATTACTAATATCACACTAATCATATTACTAATATCACACTCATCATATTACTAACAATCACATTCATTACCTCTGCCCCAGCGACAGCACAAGGCGATAGGTTATGTTTTCGGTTGCGTGCGTGTGTCTGTTAGCAGGATTACACAAAAACTACTGGACCTATTTTCACGACACTCAGTGGTAGGGTGTAGCATGGTCCATCTTAGAACCCATTAAGCTTTAGAGTGGATCCGAATCATGGGTCGGATCCACGGGCCGCTCAAACACAGCCAGACTGGCCATTCACCTCCATTCATTTTTTGGACTTTGATTACGCAAAAACTACCAAACCGATTTTTATGAAACTCGGTGGAAGGGTGTATCATGGGCCACCTTAGAACCCATTAAATTTTGGAGCAGATCCGAATCACGGGCCGGATCAACAAATGAAAACAAAACTTAGAACAAAGCCAGCTCCCTGTGTGGGGGCCCTAGAGACTAGGGATGGGTGTCGTTAATTTTTATCGATACTGATACCATTATTGAGACTGCTTAACGATTCGAGTATTTATCAATCCCACTATCGATACCCTACTTTTCTACTATTTGATGGTAAAACAAGACAACTATAAATTCTTAAAAGAACCGAATTGGTATTGTTTTATTTGGGATTGTGACACTACTGATGCACGGATCAATAATAAAGAAGGGTCCTGCACCGGTTCTGAGCGCTGTGGCCCTGATTATTTTCGACTACTGATGCACAGGGCATAACGTGAAAAGACAAAAAATAAATTATACTGCATATAAATTAAATAAAGTAGCCTATTAGGCTATGCTTTACATAACAACATAACAACACACCATTACATAACAAATGGCTGCTCTTAACTAAACACTATTAGAGAAAGAGAACATCCCTCCTTGGCAAACCTATGCCAACCGATTGCTAGGCTACTAACGCCATCCATTAGTTGTGACGAGCACTGCCGCTTGCTAACATTAACCAGCTAGATAGTGCTATAGCATTGTACATGCAAGTGCTATGCTATACACTATTACGCTATTTTACGTTGACATTGACAGTCCTTATATCTAGATGTCTTCTTTGCAAGCTAGATTCCCTCTGTCATCCGCTTGCTAAAGGCTACAAGAACGTATTAGTATAACTTAGACTACAGTGGGTGATTCATTCATTCATTCACTAGTTGTGCCTAGTAACGTAACGTCACTGCACCGAGCTAGCAAGCTAACGGTAGCTAACTTTAGGTATAGCTGGCTAGCTGCAGTACGTTACTACTAGTCTAATGAATGAACCACTGTAAGTTATAGCTTTAGCAAGCCGATGACAGAGGGAATCTAGCTAGCAAAGAAGACATCTAGCACTAGATTTAAGTACTGTCAATGTCAACGAACGGGACTTATTGGGGTGCGCACAGCATGCATACCTGGGGTGGTAGAAGAGGACGAGGGAGTTGGTCTGTCTCACACTTTGAGACTATCAAATGTAGTGCAAGTCCGAATTCTAATCTGATGGGCACCATTTAAGTACTTTAGCATAGACATATTTCCCCCCTTGCAGGGGAATATCTTAGAGCACAGGTTGCATTTCGCCTCCTCCTTTTCTTTCACTTTTGTGAAATGTAACCACGCCTTAGATCGCTTTGTGCGCTCAGCCATTCTCTCCGCCCAAATGAGAAATAAAGCGGTGCGGGAGGCCATTGTATCTTTTTTTATTTAAACCGCGGATGGATTGAAATGACGTGACTCGTCTTACAAGATTTCAAATTGACATTACGTTATCGTAGGACGTGCTAGTCTCGATAGCAGAATCGATAAGCTCGGGTCTGCCTTTTTATCGAGTTTCTCGAAATCCTTGAACCGGGTCTTAATAGAACCGGTTTTCAAGACCCATCCCTACTAGAGACACAGGGTTTGGACTGGGGTGTGCGGGGGGAGAGACAGGAGTGCACCACACTAACCCCCGCTGACTGTGACCCGAGGGGACACCACAGAGTGGGCCAAATACAGCCACCCATTCACCTTCAGTCATTTTTAACTCCGCCCCAGCGAATCATGGGGCGAGTCCATGAGCCGCCCAAACACAAAAACTACCAGACTGCTTTTCATGAAACTCAGGAGGGGTGTAGCATGGGCCTTTCAATTTTGGCGAGCACAGAGCCACAAAATGCATTCAGGGGCGGAGGTCTGTGCTCTCTGAGCACCATTTCATATTACTAATATCACACTCATCATATTACTAATATCACACATCATATTACTAATATGACACAACTCTACAGATGATAATCATTCATATAACACCACCACCATCACCCAACATCTCTACAACCCTGTTAACATCACCTAACATCTCTGCAGCCCTGTTCTACATGTAAATGTCACCTACAGAACAGCAGGTAGCCCATAATCCCACCGCGCTGTTTGGCGGTGGCGTGTGTACAGTACGTACAGTATAGCGGCGTTTGTTTGTGTTTCAGGAGTTGTACCCGGTGGTGACAGGCGGCGTGCCGGAGACCCAGGAGCTCCTGCGCCAACGCTTCGATCACGTCTTCTACACGGGCAACAGCGCCGTGGGCCGGCTGGTCATGGAGGCGGCGGCCAAGCACCTGACGCCCGTCACACTGGAGCTGGGCGGCAAGAGCCCCTGCTACATCGACAAGGACTGTGACATCAGCATGGCGTGTCGGTGAGCAGGCGGGCGCGCCGTATGGCCCTCTCTCTCCGTCCTTGTCCTTTCGGTTCCCTCGTTTGTGCCCATGCTACTCTCGTCTTCCTCACCCTCCTTCCCCTCTCTCTCTCTCTCTCTCTCTTCTCTCTCAATTCAATTCAATTCAATCCAATTGCGATGCCTTATTGACATGGCAAGAAAAGTTGAAAAAGTATTTAAGTATTGCCAAAGCAAACATACAGTATATTACAATGAATGAAAATGTACTGTAACAATACAAAACTAGGGCTGCGAGCAGCAGTGAGCGGGCCCTCGCACCCTCGCACCCCATTAAAGGGTGTGCTATTTCGGTGTCCAATACTGAGAGAAACTTCCTGTCACCAGTAGAAATATCTACCGTATCGAGTCTGCTTAATGATCCGGGTCCTTATTGATACCACTATCGATACTTTTCTATGGGAAAAACGAGACGGACGGCAATACATGTTTAACAGAACTGGTTTTGCATTTATTGCTTTTTCGCCTCGTCTTTATCTTTCACTCTTGTGAAATGAAGCCAAGCACTTGACCGTTTTGCACACTGCCATTTTCTCAACAAGCAAACTTGTGAACGAGTGTGCAAGGCAATAAAATAACAGCGGTTGGCATGCAATGCAATGGAATTCCAAAACTTTATCAGTCATGTTTGTGCACCACGATCGGACAGGACGTATAATGTGGGTGACCAGACGTCCCGATTGCCCGTGTCAAGCCGGTTGTACCGAGAAATATCTGTAGAACACTAGTTTTCAACATTCACTGCCAACGGTTTTAACCACAACATAATGTGATGCTTGTTAACAGTGCTCACATGACATTTATCAAGTTAATATGATCTTTACGTCGGAATTCCTACCTACAAGACTAAAGGTGTAGCCCAGTGTGTGCAGACCAATATGTTGCTTGCTGGGAAGCTGTCCATGATGCTGAAACTGAAATATTTGTATCATTCTGAATGAAAACGCCTGGTTTTGGTGCTCGAGAATTATATATGCCTACTTGTGCGCTTGCATGAACGTGCAGTAGCCTAGCCTACACTTTGGATTGTCCCGGTTAAAATGGTCACTCGGCTGTAGGCTCGATAGCAGACCCGATAAGCTCCAACCTTATTGATTACCGAGTCTTGAGAAATTTGGAACTGGGTCCTTTTGGACCCGTGTTTTGATCCCCATCCCTAGTCACCAGTAGGTGGCGCTCTAAGCATGATTCAATACCGACGCATAGATGTGTTCAGGACGGTACCTTGATGAAGCGTGAGAAATCGGACAATGTATGTAGGAGTAATAATGACTTCCTGCTTGACCTGTAGGCGGCGCTATAACTATGACTCAATACTGACCTACAGATGTGTTCAGGACGTGACCTTCATCAAGCGTGAGCAATTTGGGGTAAATTGGATAATGTATGTAGGAGTTATGAGGACTTCCTGTGAGCAGTAGGTGGCGCTATAAGTATGACTCAATGCTGACGCACAGATGTGTTCAGGATGCGACCTTCATCAAGCGTGAGCAATTTGGTGTAAATCGGATAATGTATGTAGGAGTTATGAGGACTTCCTGTTTCACCAGTAGGTGGCACTGTAGGTATGATGCAATACTGACTTACAGATGTGTTCAAGATGCGACCTTCATCAAGCATGAGCAATTTGGAGTAAATCGGATAACGTATGTAGGAGTTATGAGTACTTCCTGTTTCACCAGTAGGTGGCGCTGTAAGTGTGACTCAATACCGACGCATAGATGTGTTCAGAATGCGACCTTCATGAAGCGTCAGCAATTTGGTGCAAATCGGATAATGTATGTAGGAGTTTTGAGGACTTCCTGTTTCACCAATATGTGGCGCTATAAGTATGACGCAATACTGACACATAGATGTGTTCAGGACAGAACCTTCATGAAGCGTGAGAAATATCGGACAAATTGGATAATGTATGGAGGCGTTATGAGGACTTCCTGTTGTATGGCGAAATGTCAAAATTTGGCGGGGCGCCATGGCAAGGGTGTTTGGTGAAAACTATTTTTTTTAATAACTTTTGATCACAAAGGTCTTAAGATGAACCTGATCGAATATGAAGTTGATCAGATGAAATCTGTAGGAGGAATTCGTTAAAGTACGAGGCATGGAAATGGTAGAAACAAGGAAAAAATGGCACATTAAGAGCAAAATGCCTGACTTCCTGTTGGATGTTGGGTATAGCTCCAAGATAAATTTTAGTGTGTCTCGAACTACATATGCCCACCGAATTTCGTTCGCCTACATCAAACTGAAAGGTGGGGCTCGCCATTTAAAATTTTCCAGGGGGCGCTCTTGAGCCGTTTTGCCACGCCCATTTCCGTCACCCATGAAATATCAAATTTTTCACCGGGACTGACGTATCTGCAAAGTTTCATGCGTTTTCATCGATGTTTAGGCCGCCAAAAAGGCATTTGTTTGGGGAGAAGAAGAAGAAGGTAGGAGAATAATCCTTACAATTTCACAATTCGCACCGCACCGCCAGTGCTCGGGCCCTAATAAAAAGAATCAATAAGAGCAGTACTCTGAGTGCAGTCCAATGTGCAAATAAACTATAAACGAGTCTTGAGTACTCACCGTACTCTCTCTTTCTCTCTCTATGTCTATCTCTCTGTCTGTCTCTCCCTGTCTCTATCTCCCTGTCTCGATCTCTCTGTTTGTCTCTCTCTCTCTCGGTTTCTCTGTCTCTCTCTCTGCCTCTCTCTCTCTCTCGCTCTCTCTCTCTCTCTCCACTGTGCTGTAGGCGTGTGACCTGGGGGAAGTACACCAACTGTGGGCAGACGTGCATCGCCCCAGACTACATCCTGTGTGACCCCAGCATCCAGGACCGGGTGGTGGAGGAGGTCAAGAAGTCCATCAGGGTACGTACTGTAGGGACAGTAGTAACATCATCACTGTGTGGCCACATTAGAAAGGAATTCCCTTGTATCACAATGAAGAAGCGAGGAGTGAGCTACACAACTGATCGTCTCTGTATTTTCTCTCTCAGGATTTTTACACAGAGGACCCTAAGACCTGCGCCGACTACGGACGCATCATCAACCAGCGCCACTTCAAGAGGATCATGGCGATGACAGAGGACAGCACTGTAGCAGTGGGTGGTGAAACTGATGAGTCAGAGTGCTACATAGGTACTTGTATTGGTATTTACATTGTAATTAATTACACAACTGTTTATTATGGAATAACAGTAATACTATCATACTATTTTTGCCTTCATATACATAAACAAACATTGCATAGTCTGCAGCACAATTTCTGTTTCTAGAGATGAAATATAGCCTGGCTCCAGCTCCTGAATCACACTCCCACTTTAATTAGGTGGGCTAGCTTGTAGAAGCTAGCCCAACTTGTGATATTGACCTTATTCACATGGCGGGCATGTCACGCTCAGGGTGGGAGAATGCGGAAGTATCCATAGTCTAATAGTACAAGTTCGTTATGAAAAGAACACTTCAAGATTAGAAATAGTCAGAAATAACATTCAGAATACACTACTGGAATTAAAAACTCATGATTACCGGACTCTGATTGTTTTTCACCGCGGTAGTTTTCACGTTATGAAATACATGGACGGGAATGAGCTGATGACTAATGCGCTCCTATGTATTTCATAACGTGAAAACTACCGCGGTGAAAAACAATCCAGTCCAATAATCATGAGTTTGTAATTCCAGTAGTGTATTCTGGATGTTATTTTTTGACTATTTCGAATCTTGAAGTGTTATTTTTATAACGAACTTGTACTATATGGTCTATGGATACTTCCGCATTCTCCCACCCTGAGCGTGACGTAAGAGCAAAATTCACCGGTGGGTGCATGGAGATGATTGCCCGGTCCATAGTAGTACTAGCAGTAGTTGTTACATACAGCTGCAGCAGCTAGCCCACCTCACATTTTCTCCAGGAAATGTACTTTCTAGTTTTCTAAATGCTATTCAGTGTCTGGAAAGACTCTCGTCCAGAGTGATTTCTCGGTTGTAATTCCAGCTAAGCCAGTCAGCGTCCTTTGAATTTGATGATGGAATTAAACTGCGTGACGTGATTGGTTAGGGGATGAACTAATCACAGAGGACTCCTTCGGCAATGCCCATCTCAGAAAACGTCTGCAATGGGAGCCTGTTCAGACTGAATAATGAAGTGAAACGAAATGGCAATTCAGTCCGAGTGTCAGGCTAGATGAAATATCCTTACTTTGGGATGTATGTAGTTGAAATGTCTGTGCGCCCTTCCCCCCAGCCCCCACGGTGCTGCGGGACGTGAAGCCGGAGTCTAAGGTGATGCAGGAGGAGATCTTCGGGCCACTGCTCCCCATCGTGGCGGTCAGTGGGCTGGACGAAGCCATCAGCTTCATCAACCAGAGAGAGAAACCTCTCGCCCTCTACGTCTTCTCACCAGACGACAAAGTAATGTACACACGCACACACACCTACACACACACACTCACACACACACACAGACCACACACACACACACACAGTATTCCAAAATTGTGATCTTGTTGCAGTTTTAAACAAATAGTGCCATTGTTGTTGCCTTTCTTCTCCATCTATCTGAGTGAAGGTGATAAAGAAGATGATAGCGGAGACCTCTAGTGGAGGAGTGCTGGCCAACGACTGCCTGATCCACTATTCTGTCAGCGCACTGCCCTTTGGTGGAGTAGGTTAGTGTCCTTCTCTTTACATACAGGTCTTTCTCATGTGAAATGTTGCTTGTACCATGGTGAGGTATGGAAAGAGCTGCACCACCACTCGCAACCCCAAGAGGGAGTAGAACACTGTTACAGGACATTTCACCTAGTTGTTCATGAGGGCTTCTCAGTGCAGTGAACGCAAGACTGACAACCTGGTGTGGGACTGGTAGTACACACAAACTAAATATAGACTTCAGAAAATAAATATGAGAATATATAATATATATATATATATTAAATAAAAGAATATTGCATAGCAGTTGGTAAGTTGTTTTGGATAAGATCTTATGCTAGAATGCAAATTCATCATCAGGTAATATGGGATGGATTGTCCCACACAGCAGTTTGCCTGCGCTGTGGCACACAACATTTCTAAGTAAAAAGACCTGTGCACACACACACACACACTCTCACAAACATACACACTCTCACAAACACACACACACACGCATGCTGACTGTACTCTCTCCGTGTGATCGCTCCTTAGGGAACAGCGGTATGGGCTCCTACCACGGTAAGTTCAGCTTCGACCAGCTGAGTCACCTGCGGAGCTGCCTGATCAAGCAGCTCAAGATGGAGGGCCTGAACGACATGCGCTACCCCCCACACACCCACAAGAAGCTTAGCTGGGCCCGCTTCTTCATCCTGAGGAACCCGGACCTGGGCTGGCTGGGCCGCGTAGCTCTGCTGGCCGTCCTGGCGGTGGTGGCGGCCGTGGTGCTGCAGGTACGTGGGGAGGAGGGGGCGGGGCGAGAAGGAAGGAGAGAGGGGAGTGATAGGACCTAGGCTGGATTCCGAATCGCATACTTACATACTATATAGTATGCCAAAAATGTATGTAGTACAGTATGTCCCAATTGGATGCGTACTGCGTGCAAAGTACGTACTTTGTAGGGCCAGCTGTAGTGCGTATTGGTAGTAAAAAGTAGAAGTACATTATGCATTTCGGAATGCAGCCCTGGTTTTGCATAGCCAGACCTATCTCCACACTTTGTTTACGCTGTGCCAGCGCTGGAGAAAGGTCTGGCTGGACTCATTACAATTCGGGGTTAAGGGGAGAAAAAACACTGCATTTCTTTAAACGTGATGGTGAGGTTGAAAGAGGGGATTATGGAGGGAGAATTGTTTTGGATTTAGATGAAAGACACTGATTGGTGGATTTTTGTGTTTTTCCAGAGATATATGCAGTGAGGTCACAACAACATTCCTAAGGCGTAGGCCTCTTGTTACCCCAGCAACACGCAGGGCAGAAGAATGGACCTTGGCCTCCAGCACTAGATGGAGTTTAACCCTGCCCACTTCTGCTTTTAGATAATACTGTGCCCTTCACCTAAGAGCCAGAAGGGTAACCGGCTCATTTATCTATGTGATTGTATAACTCTGCACAATGTAATTTCAGAAAGATTTGTTGACTGATATTGGCTAGCTGCATATTTTATTGATATGTTATTGAATGTGATCTTTTAGCATATTTATGGCACTTTAATCAGTCTTTTATGTTAACCTGTTAGCACAGGTTGCTTAAAAATACAAACTTAAAATGTTCATTTTATGGGCTGTCCTACACCTTATATATACGTTATATACGTTATTGATGAAGTAACAAAAACAAGCAGAAATTACAGTATATGACCCATTGTTGCCATAGATTTTGCCAAAGCCAGTTTTCTTACACTCTGTAGCGTTCTGTTCCTACATTCTTAGTCATACACAATGAAGACTCAATTTTTCAATCTTTTTCATTTGTGAAGGCATGATCATGACATAAATATTCACTTGTGGTTCACTAACATTTCACATGGTGGAAATTATGCTGTAGTTGATACCAGAGAAGCATAACGTTCTGCCACTGAGTTGGCAGGTTAGTTGCTTGTTTTATTGTGATTGTTTGCTCTTAATGTTCAGAAGTGTGTGATTACAGTTTGAACCAACATGACCAACTCATATCATACTGTTACTATACTGTATATTCTATATAGTTAAAGTCCATGTCATTTACTATACTGTATATTCTGTATAGTTAAAGTCCATGTCATTTCATTTTTACATTTTACACAATGTGCCTGAAACAAACCAGGTAACTCCCTTTGCATTTCAAAATATTTTTAATTTAATTTACAAATATTAATGAGCATATACAATGTGTAACTAGCATTTCAATAAATTATTATACATTTCATTTTGTCCTTCACCTTTGGATTTCACTTTCTGTCTTTAAATAGCATTGTGATCTCCAGACTTGGGTCAATTACTATTTTAGAAATACACAATATGTGCCCTTGGCAAATCAAACACACCCTAATTAATATGAAACATGTATTGTCTAGTAATTAATCAGGTGATCTCCATAGTATTAGTATGGTCTGACTGACCTACTCACACTACCAGTGCAACCAGTCAATGTCACAATCTGACCACCAGAAGTCAGTGTTGCTCTCACTACATCAATACCTAAACAGGTATGCCCACCTCCACCTTCTCCACCACCACTACCATAATCTCTCTCT
Source organism: Borostomias antarcticus (assembly GCF_949987555.1). Taxonomy (NCBI): domain Eukaryota; kingdom Metazoa; phylum Chordata; class Actinopteri; order Stomiiformes; family Stomiidae; genus Borostomias; species Borostomias antarcticus. Next base: position 15,328,435 of record NC_140248.1, read on the forward strand.
TTCTCTCTCCCTCCCTCCCACTCTCTATCTCTCCCTTCCCCTCCCTCTCTCTCTCTTCCTCCCTCTTTCTCTCTCTCTGCATGGTTTCATCTCTCTCCCTCTTCTCCATAGTGTGTGAGGTCAGTAGGTAGGTGTCCCGGTGTGTGAGTAACAGTCATGGGTCTCTCTCTGCTTCTCTCAGCTCTGCTCTTCATGCTCTCCCCCTGCTCAGGTAAGACTGACTAATCCTGACCTCTATAGGAGCATGGCTTTCACAGTACGGACTGTGTGACTATCACCATTGTATGGGCTGGGACTTGTGACAAGCTGATTGGATTCCTGGTCAAAGAAACAAATAAATTCAACTCATAAAATAAAAAAATATAGAATTTTATCATTCAGATCTGGGAACAATCTTTAATAAAAGACACTTTACATCCTTTTCTCGGTTTACATCAGTTTTCTCAGTTTTACTCAGACAGGTTGAAAGCAGAGTGGGTGACGTACGAACCAGGATTCAAACACCAGTTTGGGTGTTGACGCATTAAAAGAAGCAGAGACTTGATGACCTATAGGGTACCAGACGAGGACAGTCTATTGGAGGTACTTGCCAAAGGCTCAGCAGGAGATTCTGCCAGTGCAATATCAATAACTTTGTTGTTATTTTTTGTATATCGTAGCCGGGTTGAAGTGAAAGGAACTCTATGTATTGGAGTGTTGTGCTTTAGATCTGTGTATGTGTTTTTTCCTTGGTAGTGCTGCATTGTGTGGGAGTCCTGTGTGTTAATACGACCAGGTGGAGGAAACGAACATCTAGCTGTGGTTGTGTATTGTTATCTCCTGGTGAGAAAGGTTGCTCCCACTCAATGGCCACCTTTGTTGGATTTGCTCGGTGTTAATGTGCATGTCTGTGTTCTATAGAAAGGATCTGGTTCCCAGTGTAGACACTATGGTCATTCACCTCGGAGAGACAATACAATACCTCACAACTTTATTCATCCTCTAAGGAGTCATTTAGAAGTGGATGTTTTAGGACATATCACATCTACAGTAGACAGACAGACAGACACCAGTCGAGCTGTTGGTGTCTGCCCCAAGTTCTCCCATACAACTTCTCATCTCCGTTCTCTAAACTGGCTCCTTGTAGCAGCTCACATCCAGTTTAAAACTCTGGTACGAATGAAACAGCTCCCTGCCTTGCTATGACTGCGTCTTCTTTTTGATCAGCTTGGTTGCTTCAGCCTATAACACAATTTAATAATAATTTTCATGAACAGAATCAGAAAGAGGTCTATTGCCAGGTATGGTTTTCACAGACTAGGAATTTGCTTTGGTCTGTTGGTGCACAACAATAAACAAAGTACAAGGACAAGACAGGACAGGACAGGACAGGACAGTGCAAAATACAAGTGGCAAATACAGTTACAGTAAATATAATACTATATAGAGTGGAATCTACAATAATGTACAACATAATACAGTGCAAGTGTGGGTCCCGGGCCTTGTTGAAGAGGCTAACTGAAATCGGGAAGAAACTGTTTTTGTGCCGTGAGTTTTTGGTCCTGATGGACTGCAGCCTCCTGCCAAAGGGGACTGGTTCAAAGAGTTTGTGTCTGGGCTGGGCCATGATCTTTCTTGCCCACTTCAGGGCCCTGGAGGTGTGCAGTTCCTGGAGGTATGGGAGGTTGCAGCCAATCACCCTCTGAGTAGAGCTGTAGCAGCAGCATACCAGATGGTGCTGGAGGAGGTGAGGGTGGACTCGATGATGGAGGTATATAAGTGTACCATCATTGGCTTTGGCAGGTTAAACTTCTTCAGCTGCCTCAGGAAGTACATCCTCTGCTGTTCAGCTCCCACTTGAGGTCCTGGGAGATGGTGGTGCACAGGAAGCAGAAGGACTCCACAGAGTCTACTAGGGAGTCATCCAGGGTGATGGGGTTGGGGGGAGGGTGGGGCTGGGTTCTTCCTGAAGTCCACAACCATCTCCACTGTCTTAAGAGCGTTGAGCTCTAGGTTGTTTTGGCTGCACCAAGACAACAGATGGTCAATTTCCCACCCGTAGGCGGACTCGTCCCCCAGCGGTGTCGTCAGCAAACTTCAGGAGTTTGACTGACTGGTGTCTAGAGGTGCAGCTGTTCGTGCACAGAGAGAAGAGTAGAGGGAAAAGGACGCAGCCTTGAGGGGAGCCTTGTGGTGGTGGTGGTGGTTGTGGAGGTACGTCCTCAGTTACTACTGCAGTACCTCCTATGTCTTCCTTCCATGCATTATTTAATTAAAGGTACCTGCAGTTTCATGCCTGTCTAGTATCTCTGTTCCCTCTGGTTAGCTAACTAAAGCCTCTGTTTGTGTAGTGTCTGTATTCCCTCTGGTTAGCAAACTAAAACCTTAGTTTGTGAGTGACCTGGCTCAGCAGTCCTAGTGTCAAACAGCAGGTGGTTGAGGTCACTGAGCATGTTTGTGTGTGTGTGTGTGTGTGTGTGTGTGTGTGTGTGTGTGTGTGTGTATGCATGTGTGTCTGTGTGTGTGCGCACGCGCGTATGTGTGGTGTTTGTGGGTATGCATGTGGTGTGTGTTTGCTGATGTTTGAGTCTTTGCAAGGTTCATAGAAGTGCTGACTCATGCAGAACCTGATTGAAAGGCGTAAAGTTTGCTGACTGAGGGGAAATGTTGTTGGTATTAGAGCATGGTAAAAAAACAAACAATAGTATCAGTTCATAACTAGAGACAGAAGAGGTTGTTTTTTTCAAGGTGGACCTGTGAACCAGGAAATCAAACTTGTGAATGTATGTGTGCGTGTGTATGTGTGTGTGTGTGTGTGTGTGTGTGTTTGCCCTTGGAAGCTGAACTGGGTGTATTAACCCTAACCCTGCTGTACTTGTGTTCCAGCTCAGTGGTGTTACCAGAGCCAGTACTCCTGTGATGACAGATGCAGAGGTAAAAATACAAGCCAACACACAGACCCTAACAGCTGTCCCAGAGTTCCTCAGACACTCCTGAGTCACCCTCAGAGTCCCCCAGAAACCCTCAGACACACACAGACACCCTCAGACAAACATACACACACACACAGACACTCTGTCTGAAGATGCCACTCACACTAGTTCTCCACAGTGGAGTGCTCTGAAATCTCTTTGTTTCACTCATTGTCATCAGTTCATCCTCAACCATCCAACTTCATATACCCTCACCTCACACTTGGTAGAAGTTAGGATTTTCCCCCAGATCTGACACTCAAGACGCTATCCAGAAAAAAGCCTGCAGATGGAATCAGAGGTGAGCTTGTTGTTTCAGACCCTAGTCGCTGGTCCGCTCTGTTCCCGACCTGCGGAGGGGAGCACCAGTCGCCCATCAACATCGTGACCAGCCGAGTTCAGCTCAACAGCAACCTCCCGCCTCTCACCTTCCACGGCCACCACAGCGCCCTCAACATCACCGTGGAGAACACGGGACACTCGGGTGAGAACCCTGGTGAAAAAAAATACGACGAAATCTGACCCAAGTAAAGAATTTGTTCACGTCTGTTAAGGTGTCTGCACATCGCCCCAACCAACTCCCAACACCCAACATTCTAAAGTTCGCGGTTGTTGTTAGAATGTTTGATGTTTAAAATTCAGCTGCAAAACCTGCATAACCGTGATCCCGGCGTCCATCTTTCACCTAGCCCACTTCACCCTTCCAGAGACAGTTCTGCTGAGTGGAGGTGGGCTGCCGGGTCGGTACCAGGCGGCCCAGTTCCATCTGCACTGGGGGATCAATGGAGGACCCGGTTCAGAACACACCATAGACGGAGAGACGTACCCCATGGAGGTAGGCTATGATAAACCAACCTAACGTTTCTCTGTGGATTTTAGAGTTTTCAATCTCATTTTCTGGCATTGTCTGTCTTCTCTGTAGCTGCACATCGTCCATATCAAGGAGCCCTACAGTTCTATCCTGGAGGCCGAACATGACACGTCTGGGATAGCTCTGCTTGCCTTCCTCTTTGAGGTCCAGTACTGAGCTCCTCACAGTCTCTGACAGACTGTTTCCTCAGTGCTTTTATATTGTGTCTTTAAAGTACCATTATGATAAAGGACTAACCCATCTATACATGTACAGGTTTACTATACATGTTCTAAGTCTTGTATTCTCTCCAGGAGTCCCATGAGGATCACCCACACTTCAACACACTGATAGAGGCTCTGGGGAGAGTCCAGCACAACGGTATGCACTAGGTGGTCTGAAAGGCTGTTCAGTGTGCACACCACACTCTAGAGTCTAGACCTCCAGGCACAAATATCCACCAGACACCTGTTACAGACATTCACCAGAAATTTAGAGCCTGTAGTGTTAGCCTCTGTTATAGAAAATAGATTAATCAATTAAAAATGAGTAGTGATATACCAGGGTTCATCTTTGCAAGTCCAAAACTGATTATTTTATTCCAAGAGTTTACGAGTTTGCAAAACCGGGCTTTCTGGAGGAGACATGCCAAAAGCCATGATTATCATCAAACACAGCATTATATCCACTGTGGGTAGGCCTACAACCCATACATGAGTATGTAAAACTCCACTTACCAATTATATGAGAGGGTTACCAGAGTAGGGCAGTTCTACAGGTCAACAGCTGACCTGTATGTGAAGACCCCAGGCCATTGTTTATGGCCTTGGGAATCAGCTGCTAGGACATAGAGGAGTCATAAAAATGGGCAGCCCCCTTCCTTACTAACAATGGCTAAGCAGAGAAGTTTACAGAGAGGAGAAAGAGGATATTCATATAAAAATGTTCTCACAAACCCACATATACTGTACAAATAACCCACATATACCCTTCTGCCTACTGTACACATAAGGTCATAAATGGTGTCAGACATGAAATGATAAAGATAAGATTTGAATTTCTCTATTACACCTCAACGTACAGATATTCACCAGACGTTTAGAGCCTGTAGATATTCACCAGACATTTAGAGCCTGTAGTGTGTTATATTCACCAGACATTTAGAGCCTGTAGTGTGTTATATTCACCAGACATTTAGAGCCTGTAGTGTGTTACAGATATTCAACAGACATTTAGAGCATGTAGTGTGTTTGCCTGCATTGATGATCCCTCTGCCTTGTCCTCTTTTCCAGGGAGCAGCAGTTCAGTCCCAGGGTTCCGACTCAGTGACATCATACCCTCCGCACACGACCTCCACAGTTACTATCGCTACGACGGCTCCATGACGACGCCCGGCTGTGAACAGGCGGTCGTATGGACTCTGTTCCATCGGAGAATCCCCGTTAGCCACAGACAGGTGGGGGGTTAAAGGGAAACTGCTGGGTTCGTTCTCATTTTTTGTCTCCCCACTTCTGCTGAACGCTAACTGTGCTTTGTTAAATGATTCACTTAAATATAGACTACAGGGATAGCTAGCGACATCTATGTAACTATTTATCTTCTCTACTGATAGAAATGTATCTCCTATGAAGTATTTAGCCCATGTTTATTGCTCTGTAAATGCTCTTAGCCAATAGACAAACATTTTCCAGGAACTTGCTCGATCGTCTCGTTGAGAGAGGTCAGGGAAGAATTTTTACAGCTCGCTTTTTCGGTCCCTGGCTGAACTGTTTTTGTGTGTGGCTGTAAGCCAGCGCACCACAGACAGCAAATGTCTGGTTGCCAATCCCTCCCTGGCTCCCTTGGGTTGTTGACCTGCAGTTCTATGTTGCTCTCGCCCTCTCCTCCCCTCTCGCCCTCTCCCCCTCTCCAGCTGGTGTCAGTGGCCCAGCAGTGTCAGTTCTGGACCGACCACCCCATGACAGGGATCTTCCGGCCTGTCCAGCGTCTGAATGGCAGGACGGTGTACCAGTCAGGAGCAAGTCCATCTCTGCGCTCTCTGAGGTGGCTGTGTGTTCTGTCTGTGCTGGGGACTCTGGTGATCGTCCACTGACAGAGAAGCTGGTTGGCCAGAGTACTGTTGGGATGCCCTCGGCCTCCTCCTGTAGTCATGGGGAAACTGAACTACAAACAAGCGATGGCGTGCGACTGTATGAGGATGGGGTTGATTCTCTGTCTGACTGGCTCTTTGTTCCTTCTCATGTATTTTAGTTTGCCTTGCTGTATGTGTGCCAAATCAAAGACTCATGTCATAAAGATATGCTTTGCAAACAACTTTTATCAAGTATTTTAGCACACTAACAAGTTTGTACACCTAAAAATATGATAATGACCTGTTATGAAAGATAATAAATCAACAGCAATTCTTTGACTTCATAGGTGTTACTGATGATTGTACAACCATTGCAACAAAAAAGCCATTCTTCATCTGAAATGCTATTCTAATTCAACCAACCAACATTGCTTGAAATGTAATTGACTAATTTGTCTATTGTTAACTAGAACAAGTGTTCCAGGAGGCAATTATGGGCTTAAACTCAGTTACATTTGATCTTGACTAATCCAAAAAGGGTACATTTGGCAGATTGACCTTTGGTTGCCCGTAACTGTTTCATTACATCTTCAAACACTCCAGAAGGTCAGTCCTTGTGTTCTTAAGGCACTAGAAGTGGACGTTAAGGGTACTTCACTGTGCTTGGGTCTTCAGCCAGGCCCTCATGTGTTCTACCTGGGCGGCAACGCTACTCTTGGCCGTGCCACCAGGGGCGCTGTACTGCTCAACGCTGCTGCTGTAGTCCCACACCAAGGAGACGTTGCTGTCGAACAGAGGGCTGGAGAGAGAGGAGGAACGAGGAGAGAAAGAGAGGGATGGACAGAAGAATAAGAGGAGGGCAGGAGAAATGGGGATTTTGAGACAAGTCAAGATTATGTTAAGATGGATAAGTCTATGTGAAATCAATCAATGTAAAGTAGTAATTGTGTGTGTCTGTGTGTGTGCATGCGTCTCTGTGTGTGCGTGCATGCGTGTGTGTGTTTTAGTTACCTAACAGTGCGCAGGTCATCCACAGTGAGTTGGTTCAAGGGGACGTTCTTGGATTCTGCCAGGAACACTGCTTTGCCAGAGATCCCATGAGCCTCTCTGAAAGGCATCTGGTCGGATCGCAACACCGATGTTACACAAAGAAACCTCATAATTCACTCAATTACATATACATTTTTAATATACATACTAAAACTATTCTGAGGAGCACACGGCACAGTGCACGAACGCGTGCGCACACACAAACTACTCACTCCCTTCCTGACGAGGTAGTAGGCCAGGTCTGTGGCCAGCATGTCAGGGCTCAACGCTGCTTCCATCACGCTCTGGTTGATCTGGAACAGCGAACAGGAAGTGCTTTGAGTTTGTTCCAATTCTAAATCGCCGTCTCAGTTCATGTTTATTCATGGGTTTGAGTGACCAAAAGAGCCTGACCTTGAGGGTGGACATGACACCTGTGGCAACCTGCAACACAGCATGGACTGTGTCGTAGCAGTCAAACATGGCTTCCTTATCCTCCTGAGAGAGAGAGAGATGAGAGATATTAAGCAGACGACAATAACAACACACACAAGCATGCACGCGCGCGTACACACACACACAGTGAAATGCGTGCATATTTGAACCTGCAGGTCTTTGTTGTATGTGCTGGGAAGACCCTTCAGTGTCATCAGAAAGCCAGCACACTGTGAAACACAGAGAGCAGAGGACAGAGTTGAAAAACGTACAATTTATCGTCTGAAAATGAATTTGTCTTTCAAGGAGCAAACATGCTTACTTACTCTGCCAAAGACACGTCCTGCTTTGCTCCTGATCAGCTCCAGACTGTCTGCATTCTTCTTCTGTGGCATCAGACTGCTGCCTGTGCTACAAACGTACACACACACACAATATTAGACACATTACAAAAGAGAAAGAAAATAGATAATTTGAAGATTAAACAAGAGTAATATTACTTTGAATTGACACATAGGCATGCACGCGCGCGCGCACACACACACACACACACAAACACAATAGACACTAGGGATGGATATTGATAAGATTTTAGCGATTCCGATTCCATTTTCGATTCTGCTTATCGATTCGATTCCTTATCGATTCTCATTGGGCAAAAGAGTACAAAAAGGTTTATTAACATTAATTTTCTTTTATATATACTTTGAACATGCCAATTACAGTGCTATTTTTTGGGGTGTATTCACCTTGAACTAAAAAATAAACTGACATAAACAAATCAGTATTTTTTCTATAGAAAAAGATAAATAAAACATGAATTATTCTGTTGAATTTTAAATCCAATAACGGTCTAACATGTTACTAGTAGAAATTACAATGCTCCTTCCATTTATATATATGATATAAATATATATATGTATATGAGCTGAGCTGACAAAAATAAAACTAGCAGCGGCAACTGGCAACAAATACAATCAAGTGAAGTCCAAATGGAACTGAGTAGGTCTGCAACCATCAACTGTATGGAGAATAAACAATTCTACTACTGTAGGGCCTACTTCTACAAGAAGTAGCCTCTGACCCAGACCAACTACCACAAGCCTAACTCTGAACGTCATCATCTAAATTACATGGATGGAAACAGAGATAATTCATATAGTGAAAGCTGGTTTACACAATTAAACAAATGGCACTAACACAATAGACAGGGACTCTGGAGGAGTTTACCTTTGACTACACTAACGTTAGCTGCGCTGCTGTCGTCACTCCGGAGCGCATCAAAAACGGGACATTCCTGCAAAGTTATCGTATGCTGTGTGGCCAAATGTTTTTGCATATTTGTAGTATTTCTCCCCTTTGATGATATACGTTTTTTGCAAGCATTGCAAGTGGCCATGTTGTCATCTTGTCGCGTGAAATGTAACCACACATTTCGAACGTTTATGCCTAGACGACATGTTGCTGGCATCTTCTACCGCGGTCTAATAAAACAAAACAAGGCATCGTGCGTGTGACGTCGCGCATGCGCAGCAACGACAGGAATCGATAGTGGAATCGTTAAGGATTTTGGCTAACGATTCCAAAGAATCGATTCACTGGGAACTCAACAAGAACCGGTTTTCGATGCGCATCCCTAATAGACACATTATAAATTCACACACAGGCACACACAAATGCATGCGCATACACGCGCACACACATACACACACATTACAACAGAGAAAGAAAATAGATCATTTGAAGATTAAACAAGAGTACTTTGAATTCTCTCTCTCTCTCTCTCTCTCTCTCTCACACACACACACACACACACCTGTAGGCATCAGCGAGTGTGACGAAGGAGAACTCTTTGGTGCTGTAAAGCATCAGGTCTTCTGCCATCTTACTGAGGTGTGTGAGACACAGAGATGCCCAGAACAGGAACTCAGCTGGATAACACACACATGCACACAGATCAAGAAAATTATCAAGAAAGCTCACTCCAACCATGTGTGCATCTACTGACACACATTCAGGTTGATAAAGTTAAAAGGTGTGTCTATCATACCAACAAAATCCCTCTGCCCAGTGGCATCCATGCTGTTAATGCTGATATCATCGAAGGCCAGCTCTAAAGAGGGTGGAGAGAGGAGGAGAGTCAGAGCCAATATCTACCTCAGAATAACCCACGACTACAGATCTATCAGAGAACTCATGACCAGGAAGATCTCACCTTGGCGCAGCAGCTCCCTATCAATGTTAAACGGCGTCCCAGCAATCGCCCCACTGGGAAAGAGCACATGGTCATTGTTACAGTAGCCATGCTGAAACTATGGTGTAACCGTTTTAAAATCTGTATGTGTGTGTGTGTATATATATATATACTGTATGTGTATATATTACATTACAGTTATTTAGCAGACACTTTTATACAAAGTGACTTACAATAATTGTATTTAATGTAGGTAGTCAGTGTACTACTACTCGCCAGAACTCACAAGTGCATATACTGTACACACACATATATATGCATGCGTTATATATATACACACGGCCTGTGCCTGCGTATGTGTAATGGTATACACCGTCTGTGTGTGTCTGTGTGTGTGTGTGTGTGGGGGGGGGGGGGTATACTGTAGGACTACATACAAGTATAAAGTGAATTGATGGTACCTGCCCAGAGGAAGAACGTTGACTCGTGTCCTGATCTCCTGAAGCTGCTTCACGTCTCTGCTCAGAGCCACCGCATGACTGGACAGACAAGAGATGAGATGGTGAGCTGTAATAGCACACTCCCAGTCCCACACATAACATGAGCTATAACACACTCCCCCATAAATAACATGAACTATATCACGCTCCCCCGTACATAACATGAGCTATAACACACTCCCCCATAAATAACATGAACTATATCACGCTCCCCCGTACATAACATGAGCTATAACACACTCCCCCATAAATAACATGAACTATATCACGCTCCCCCGTACATAACATGAGCTATAACACACTCCCCCATAAATAACATGAACTATATCACGCTCCCCCGTACATAACATGAGCTAAAACACACTCCCCCATAAATAACATGAACTATATCACGCTCCCCCGTACATAACATGAGCTATAACATACTCCCCCGTGCATAACATGAGTAATAACGCTCCCCCGTACATAACATGTGTTCAATAACGAGGGAAGCTACTGCACCTCAGCATCCAGTGGCTCCATCTGATGGGCTGAGCCCTCTGCATGTGGGTGTATCCAGGAAACAGCACATCAATCTCCCTGAAGGGAAATGCTTAGGTGAAGATAGATTGATTGAGTCAGTGTGTGTGTGTGTGTGTGTGTGTGTGTGTGTGTGTGTGTGTGTGTGTTTACACTGCTGATCTCTCCACCATGGTGTTTATTAGTTCTAGGGCATTTCCCTTCAGAGTGGAGATGGCATCTCTCAGCCACAGCCTCATGTCTGTCACCACCTATTCAACCAATAACAACATCAAAACAAAAACACATATTGACGAATAGAAATACAGAACAGTCCTCCCAACACCAAGAATGATTGATTGCATAATCTTTAATTACATAACAACTCTCACACCACATTGAGACAAGAGTAAAAACAAAGCACTCCAAATCTTACATACAATATCAGAGTGACCCACCTGGTCATTCCTACTCCTGCCTGTGTGTAGCTTTCCAGCCGGCTCACCAATCAACTCCTGAGAAAGTAGAATTTGCAGATGACAGAGTCTCTGAGCCAACCGATCCTCTCAGAGGACGTAATCCCACAGCAGGCTACCTTACCTTCAGCCTGCGCTCGTTGGCTGTGTGGATGTCCTCGTCCCCTGGTCTGATCTCAAATACTCCTTTGGACCATTCCTCAGAGATCTGAAACACACACACACACACACACAAAACAATACAGACCAAATATTGTAAAGCTCCTCAATATCACCATCTATTCAATATTTAACACTGGAAAAATTGGCCCAGCGTGTATTATCCAGACCATAAACCTTCTAATGCCAAAAATGATGAACCCAGGCATTCACTGATATGTTTCACTAATGGAAATGCTCTTGGCTTTCAGAGGTCCTCCACACCATTCTGAAGTTTGAACCCAGTGTGTGAGTGAAAGGGCTATGGTATCTAAACTATCACATGACTCTGTTGTCACATACACAGTGAGTATGAGAAGGAATTCTGCAACAATAGGTGCAGAGTCACAGCCAGGGTGAACCGGTAGGCTCACATTCATTTATAGGCACTACCCAGTATATGAGTGAAGGGGTAACCAGTGAAGGTTTTCTGTTTCAATTCAGGAATAAATACATCTTGAGTTGGTTTGGTGAGGTTTAAATATTTTCTTTGACAATGTATATTGCACTGTCTCTTGTTTGTCATTGTGTAGCCTATATTCACCATGTCCATCCCCTGGATCATTAGATTCATCTCCTCCGTGCTGACCAGCCTCGCTCTCTCCAGCGCTCTCACATACGCCTTGCTGCCGCGGATATCTGCGTCCCACATTCGCTGGTCATATGCGATGGACGCGTTGAATTTCTCCATGATCGGGTCGGTGTCACCCACGAACCGACCACCCCACAGCTTATTTCCCTGATAGAGTCAGAGACGGACATTAGATTGGCATAGGCAGCCTACGTGCATGACCATATGGTTAAAACAACCCACGGACATAACTGCAAATCTACGTGGAAGACAAAAACAACGGGCTATGATGATGATCCTCTTACCTCAGAATTCGCCATTCTCCTGGAAGATGTAGTAAATAGTTAATAGTACCACGAAAGCCACACTACTGTCCTTATCAAATTGGCAATGGGGCCTGATCAGGTTATGACAGCGTATGCTACTGTCTAGCAGTTCCGGCGCGATACGGGACTACATTATACCTCCATAGACCGTACGACAATATAGAGCGCTGTTGGGGTTATGTTCTCGGTAACGACGCTGAAGTTAGAACCCGTTTCTCAGAACCTGTTTGGAATTATCCGGTCCACCTTTAAAAAAAGGTTCAAATCGGGATTGAATCAAGATTAAAAGAAAAGTGCCCAAAATGTAACGGGTTCTATACTACACAGTGTGGTAGTAGACCCCTCCCGGTCTGACTCATGGAGTTTCACGAGATTCTGATGTATGTAAAATAAAAGCCTTCTAAAGTCTTAAAAACTGCTTAAATCAGGATTAAATCAGGATTAAAAGAAAACTACCCAAGATACCACAGGTTCTATGCTACACAGTGGTAGTAGACCATGGAGGTATAAGTAGTAGACCCCCTCGCGGTCTGACTCGTGGAGTTTCAAGAGATTCTGATGTGCCATTTCAAAATAAAAGCCTTCTAAAGTCTCAGAAACTATTTAAATGAGGATTAAATCAGGATGAAAAGAAAACAACCCAAGATGCCACGGGTTCTATGCTACACATTGGTAGTAGACCCCTTCTGGGTCTGATTCGTGGAATTTCATGAGATGTTGATGTGCCATTTCAAAATAAAAGCCTTCTAAAGTATCAAAAACTGCTTAAATCAGGATTAAATCAGGATTAAAAGAAAACTACCCAAGATGCCACGGGTTCTATGCAACATGCCACGGGTTCTATGCAACAGAGTGGTAGTAGACCAACTCCCGGTCTGACTCGTGGAGTTTCACGAGATTCTGATGTGGTATTTCAAAATAAAAGCCTTATAAAGTCTCAAACTGTTTAAATCAGGATTAAATCAGGATTAAAAGAAAACTACACAAAATGCCACGGGTTCTATGCTACACAGTGGTAGTAGACCCCCTCGCGGTCTGACTCGTGGAGTTTCAAGAGATTCTGATGTGGCATTTCAAAATAAAAGCCTTCTAAAGTATCATAAACTGCTTAAAAAAGGATTAAATCAGGATTAAAAGAAAACTAACCATGATGCCACGGGTTCTATGGGACTATGGGAGAGCTTTTGGGAGATGTCAGCCATGTTGTTGCACACTCCAGTATGGTAGGTGGCGGTATGCACTTTACGCTGGTCCGCTATCCGCCAATATACCAAGGAAGAAGAATAACATATTTCCTGATAATTTCTGACCGGAGGATCTCAGTCGCAGTCGCTGGCGAAATGGAAGTGTAATGATTTCTTCATTTTTAAGCTGCTGTTTGTGTACAATTATTCACATGTCCTCGATAGTAATATTTAAACCAACTGATGGTACTGTGTGGTATTATTTGGAAGTAGGGGAAGATTGCCTCTTCAGCTTACGTTAACTCGCTGTTTACCCCATTTGTAACACGTTATGCTAGCTAGCATGGGTGTAAATTGTTAGCCAAATCTATATGATAGGTAGCCTTGATTTGATTCATAAATTAAAGGTCTATCATGATCATCATGGGTGCTCTATTGGTCTCAAAGCTTTCGTAACCACATCTCGGTTTGTCTTTCATCAGGAAGGATGCAAACGCTGCCATGCTCAGCAACTATGAAGTATGTAACGTTATTGCCATAATTTTTTGTTACTCTTTTGTTGTTGTCAAGCTATAGCACTCATGTTTTTGGCTTCACTAATTAGCCTACATTTCTACTCCCCCGTTTTGTGGTGCATTATGTGACCATACTACTCTGCATTATGACTGATCTCTCTTTCGTTTCAGGTGTTTCAGCTCCTCACAGATCTGAAGGAGCAAAGGAAAGCTAGTGGGAAAAACAAACACAGCACCGGGCAACAGAACCTTAACACCATCATGTACGAGGTTTGTGACTCACTTCTTCACTTCGGACAACCTCAGATGTTGCATTTTCACTTGAGTGTTCACAAACTCCTTTTTCAACAGCCTTTTTCAGACAGCTAACCTCCTCTCCTCAGACGCTGAAGTACCTGTCCAAGACGCCCTGCAGCATGCAGAGCCCGGAGGTCGTGAAGGACTTCCTCACCACCATGCTGCCTCACAAACTCACAAAGTGAGTGGGATGACACAAACACACACAGGCAAACAATTTATATCACATATGTTGTATCCACTAGAACACAAACACATGAATACAATTTGCATTGCATTACATTAGTCATTTAGCACAGTGTTTCTCAACCAAGGGTCCATGGACCCCCTGTTGTGGTCCCTGGCATAATGTCAGGGGTCGTTCAATGATCTTAGGGTCAGTGGTTCGAATCCCAGCTCCGACTGTCCACATGTCGAAGTGTCCTTGAGCAAGACGCCTAACCCCAAATTGCTCCCAATGAGCAGGTTAGCACCTTGCATGGCAGATACCGCCATTGGTGTGTGAATGTGTGTGTGAATGGGTGAATGAGAGGCCATTGTAAAGTGCTTTGAGTGCCGCTAAGGTGGAAAAGCGCTATATCAGTGCAGTCCATTTACCTTTACCATTTACTCTTATTTTTATGTGATAGAGTGATTGGAGCACATCATTCTTTGTCACAAAAACAATTCATGAAGTTTGGTTCTTTTATGAATTTATTATGGTTCTTCTGAAAATGTGACCAAATCTGCTGGGTAAAAAATATACATACAGGAACATGAATTATCAATTTTGATTATGTAGAAAGTTGTGCCAATCAAATTAGCTTTGTGGCATGGCCTCTTAACTTCTTGTGAGTGATTATGATTGACTACAGCTAGTGACTTCTCTGAATCCATTTAAATAGGGCTCATTTGATACAATCATTAGACTCAGTCACAAACGCTACAATGGGAAAGACAAAGGAGCTCAGCATGGATCTGAAAAAGCGGATCATTGACTTGAACAAGTCAGTTAAGTTCACCCATTCACACACACACCAATGGCGGTATCTGCCATGCAAGGCGCTAACCTGCTCATTGGGAGCAATTTATGGTTAGGTGTCTTGCTCAAGGATACTTCGACATGTGGACAGTCGGAGCTGGGATTCGAACCACTGACCCTTCGATCATTGAACGACCCGCTCTACCAATTGAGCTACAGCCGCCCCCTTCCAAGAAGGAAGCCCTTGCTCCAGAAGCGGCACCTTAAGGCTCGACTGAAGTTTGCTGCTGATCACATGGAGAAAGAAAGGGCCTTCTGGAGGGAATAGGGACATTAAGCAACGACGGTTTTCAGGACTGCTACGGTGGCCGGAAATAGATCTGCTATGACGCTATCGCCGTAGCGGTCAAAATCGTTGAGCAAAAAGCCGACTGGTCCCTACAGCGAAGCGTCTCCGAGACGTTGTAGCCACTACGCGAAACAGGGGGTTTTGCCGTCATAGACTCAGCTGCTACGGCAGGCAGGTTTATCTATCGAGCACTGATCCATTTCTGGTCACCGTAGCGGCCCGTTGTAGCAGTCGTTGCCTAAAGTCCATATTATGTTTGGAGGACAGAAGGTGAGACCTTTAACCCCAAGAACACCATGCTTACCATCAAGCATGGTGGTGGTAGTATTATGCTCTGTGCCTGTTTTGCTGCCAATGGAACTGGTGCTTTACAGAAAGTAAATGGAATACTGAAAGAGGATTACCTCCAAATTCTTCAGGATAACCTAAAATCATCCGCCAGAAGGTTGGGCCTTAGGCGTAGTTGGATGTTCCAACAGGACAATGACCCCAAACACACATCAAAAGTGGTAATGGAATGGCTAAATTAGGCTAGAATTAAGGTTTTAGAATGGCCTTTCCATAGTCCTGACTTAAACCCCATAAAGAAAAGCACCGAAAGCACCGAATTGAGGTGAAAATGACCAAGGGACATGTAACCAAATATTGCTGTGTGTATTTTTTTGACCCAGAAGATTTGGTCACATTTTCAGAAGACCCATAATTCATAAAATAACCAAACTTCATGTTTTTTTGTGACAAAGAAGTATGTGCTCCAATCACTAAAAAAAAAAAAAAAAAAAAATTGTAGAATTTATTGGAAACTCAAGACTTCCATGACATGCATGTTCTTTACAAGTGTATGTAAACCTTTGACCACAACTGTATGTAGCAAGCTTCAGCTTACTACGCACAGTAACAAATGAGAAGGACAAGAAATATAAAAAGCGCCAAGGTTTATTAAGAATACATAATTCCCATCTAGCCTTTACTTTGAGCTGGCAGATAATGTGACAAGAGAAATTAGTAGTTCACCCCCATACATAGTAGTTCACCCCCATACAGTAGGTGCACAACAGAATTCACTGCACACAGCTCCAAACTGTTTTTGTCACACGTAAGCTATCCACACTGGAACAAAGCATGCTAGTGATTAGATGCTACACAGGCTAGTGTTCACACACTAAACTAAGAAAATAAATTAGTCCACCCACAGAGGCAACCCCAGATCTTTTTCCTCAATACCAGCAACAGATGCCAGGCGGACTAGAACACAAGGTATCAAATAATATTAATCTTTAATCACACACTTAAGGGACTCAAACAGAAAGAGCAGCAGAAGGAATCTGCAAGGCTCCCTGATACAGTCTGCTGGACTCAGAAGCATGCCCTGCCAATCCTGCTAATCGGGCGATTGTTAGACGCACTCCAATACAACGCCGCAGGACAGATTCAACCAAGCACAAACATTTCCAACACAAGCATGCCAAAAGACTGTGCATCTGCCCTTTCCTCTCAGCCTATTGAGCCTGGCTGCCTACTGTTCTAATTTATGTTCCTGTGGACTGCCATTAGTAGCCACAAGGTGGCACCAGCTAGGTGTGTGTGTGTGTGTGTATATATGTATATATATGTATATGTATGTATATATATATATATATATACACACACACATATATATGGAAACCTTTAACGCAAATAAATCATATTACCAAATTTGATCCCAACTACCTCCCGTAATTCCAGATGCGAGTGTCTACCCGTTTGAATTACTGAAAGGATGTGAAACGCGGATAAGTTATCTGATAAGTGGGCAGGGGAAACAAACTGGCCTATGTTAAGATCATTCATGTTAAATATGAATACAATAGAAATGACTGCTATGGCTTCTTATATACTAAATAATATATAGTTTTGGGGATGTGCAGTGGGGGGGTCACTCAGGATTGTTTGAAATATGCCAGAGGTTCAGAGCTCAAAAAAGGTTTAGAACCACTGATTTAGCCAACATTTTATCCAAAGCAACTTACGATAATTGTATTTAACATTGTACCACTGCTTGCCAGAACTCACAAGTGCATCTCCTTTCTAAACAAGTGACTAAGAGAGTAATCTAATGTTAAAGTCAAGGAGCAAGAGCAGCAAGATAACATTTTAAAAAGCCAATAGTGCTTAAAATGAATATTAATCTACATCTACCATTTAGTTAATGTTTAGGCATGTGGGCACATTCATGCTTACACCAACACTTACGATTGATGTGTTGTGGTTTATTATTGTTAGGGCTGAGAAGCTGCAGCTCCTGAACCACAGACCCCAGACTGCAGTGGAGATACAGCTGGTGAGAGAGCGAGGCCACTGTTACTCTTATGTCTCTCACTATGAACCCCTTCTCCCTCCTATTCCTCCATAAGGGTGTCATGTGCCTTGTGTTCTCTGTGTGGAGGGACCATGTTTCAGCGTGTTATTCTGTTTTCATAAAATCAGATGTGTGTGTGTGTGTGTGTAACTTGTGTGTGTGTGTGTGTGTTTAGATGGTTGAGGAGAGTGAGGAACGGTTGTCAGAAGACCAGATTGAGGAGCTCATTCAGAAAGTCACAGAGGTCCTCCCTGGTGACCCAGAGCAGGAAGGCTCTGCCCCTGCAGAAGAAGCAGAAATGGACGAAGGCGTCGGCCAGTAATGATGGACAAAGTGTGGGGTCTAATTTCCAACCAAAAGCCCTGAGTCCTAATGAACACAGAAAGGCTTGCGTTCACCTGCTTAATTCTGCACATCAGTGATTTCCTCAGGAGAGTGAGGATGAAAAGATGCATTTCTAAGTTATTTGAACATGGCCAGGGTATGTGGACATAGGCTGTAAGTTATTCTGAGCATGTTTTTGCTATATATGATTGCTATGTTCAGTTCCAGGCCCAAACCCACACTCCTGATGTGTTCTTAAATACATTAATGAAAGTTGTGGGGTAAGGGATGAGACTGGGGGAACGTGGTCAGTTTCACTCGGCGTCTGCAGCCGTTTAAATCACATGGTCAGTCTAGGACTCGGACGTAGCAGGTTTGAGCAGACCCTTTCAGTACCATGGAAAGCAACCATCTTCCTTGTAAGTGAATAGATTCATTGAAATGTTTAGTTAAAAACAATAGATGACTTAAAGCTGTTAACGAACCGTTTGATATTGGGTGCGGTGTTTGTATGTCTATGTATAGAAAGTATCCATTGTATGACAGGCTAATAAAAAGGCACACTGTGTGTCCCTTCACTTGGTCGGAGTTGATTTACAGTACTTACTCCTCTTCATCCCTATGGGACATAAGGCTTCACTGAGCTCTCCATTGCATTCAGCCCTTGGCAGCATGACAGGTTCATATTTTTTTGACTGAGCAACTTCCATCTGATCCAATAGTATGAGAGGGATTTCTACAGCAAGGGTGACACAGTCCTTACTGATATTAACACATGATAATATGCAAGTATTAATGCATGATATATGCACGGTATTACAAAGATGCAATACAATGCACAAGTCTTTCAGCTAACCTGTTGAAATGTGCAATAAAGGGATTTTTGTGTCAATTCATTGAACGTTTATAATTGTACTACTACAGTATATTAACTAGGACGAGCTTTCACAATTTGAATGTTTTTCATGAACACACTGCCAGAGTGGAGAAAGTCATGACTCTGTCATTGAGTTTTGTAACATAAAGAAACAAGATAAACATAAACTGTGAAGTAGTCTGACAGTGTCCCTAGGGGGATTTTTTTTTGACGAGCCATTAAATGGATACTGAATTTATTACCATACAGTAATACCATATAGCAGTGATTGACATTGAGCATTTCAGTGTAAATGTACACTCATTTGGTACATCATTGACTCCAGTTATAACTGCAACATGACACAATTCCACTTTGTAGGGTTCAACTGCGGGTATATTATCAGAAATATGATACCACAAACATGTAAAACATTATGGGGATAATAAGCTATGGTTATCCCAACGTACCTGCAACTTTAATTAATTTTACACTTTAACATTGTCCGCCAATGGAGATCACCAATGCAGTAATCTAGAGCTGCTATTTGTCCAATCAGCATGCAGCTTTCATTGTTGGCGAGACAAATCAGACAGAAGGGTGAAATATTGGGCCGTTGAACATGAGAGGAACATCACTGACAGTAACAGCCTGGCAAGTGAAATGTATCGACATTTGAAACCCGGAGCCATAGCTAGCTAAGCTCCAAGTTGTCATTATAAACTGATTAGTTACCACCGTGAGGCAGAATCGTCACAGTCGTCCTGGCAGATCTCAGCACTTTTGTGAGTGATTATCACAAGATTTTTTTTACTCACTGAGCCTGTGCAGTTAACGCTTGCCCTTAGTAGCTAACGTTAGCTAACATTAGCTAACTTAGCAGCTCGGAAATGTTGTCTGCTTTGTGTTCTCTTCTTGAGTCACCAAAGATGTTCGTTAGTAGCGTTAGGGTTGGCTAGCTAGCAAGTAGCCTAATGTTGGCCAGCTAGCTAGTCTGTAAGCTTAATGTTACTAAAGCCTAGTTTACGCCTTAGCTAGATATGCGGTTTTATGCTGGGCAACGTGGATAACAAGTGTGAACTAACATTATAGGGCATTCATTTGTTACCTCGGGCGGACCACTAGTCCACCAACAGGGCCAGGGGTGCGTTCAGTCTGAAAACGGTTGAACAACATGTTCGTAACAAAACAATAATATATTCGTATGTTTATTAAGTTGTTTGTAGGGTCCCATACATTCCATGACTGTTAACTGTGGATGCCTATTTCCCTGCGTCGCAATCAAAGCACTGATTAAAACATATCAAAGATCGGTAGTAGCCTACAAACACAGCTAAATAGCATTCTGCACCAACTGTAGTGCTTGTAGGTAAACATCTATCCCAGAGCAATTGCTGGGTGTCATTGCAGTGACGCTTGCCTCCAGAAGAGCTTTAACCCTTGGAGTGTGTTTGGGGGTTCAGGGATATTCCCCACAGCAAGCCTATAGTGTAGTGACGGTATATGTTTACTCACCCATGTATGTCTCTTGGAGTATCTCATTCTAAATCATGTTGTCAGTTGAAATCCCATAACCTCATATAGGATTAGGATAGGATAGTCTGCTGCACAAAACCCACCACCTTTTCAATTGGTCCGCTCTCAGGCAGTGGCAATTCTGCATTGATTAGCTAGAGGTCTACCACAACTGACCTAAAGAACACACTTGGACTAGGTTCTTTCTTTTTCGTTCGAGTCAGGAGTGAACTGCAAAACTACTCAGACAGGAAGTAGGGTGCTGCCCGTCTCTCCCCATACATGCCATCCAGGGGCCTTCATCGTACCTCTCATCCTCTCCTGTCAGACACAACAACACACAGCTAAGACAGCACACACAACTTCTATTTATTCTGCTTTTTGGGGGGGGGTGGAGAAGTTCTGTTATCTGGTAAAACAATGAATTGTTACTTTACAGCACAAAGAGGACAGAAACTATTGTAAAAATACATTTTAACTGCTGCGCAGCACTGGATCAGGCCGGGCAGAGTAAGAGAGGAAGGAGACAAATGGCATGGATACAAAGACTAGTGAAGGCATATGTTTTCCTCTTAACTGCTACAGTTATGGAACAAGGGTTTGAGGTTTTGACATGGCTTTGCAGAAGTAATCAGAGCATTGTACCTACAACAAATTGCTTTGTTTCCTAGTGTGTCAGGAAACTGTCACTGAATGTGAAAACTAAGCATAGTAGCAGTTAGTGGCTTGGCGTGTTGTATTGTGTGTGCGTGCGTGTGTGTGTGTCAGTGGGAGAGAATTGAGACTAGATGAAGTGGATAGAGTACAACCAATGTAGCAGTTAGTGACTCTCTAAATGACAGATGTGGAATAGGGGTGTGCGATCCAGATGGACAGAGGAGGTATAATAGTGTCAGTTTCCAATGCTACACCTCCCTGCCGTATTTATTGACATTTAATGATTGTTTCTTTCCTTGTGAAGTATTGATGTTGACGCAGGCTGCTTTCTTCTCTGTGTTTTCCAGGTATGATGGTGGGTCAGACGGAGGGACAAGGCTGGAATCAGGCAACATGGAGCCACCAGGGAACGCTCTAGAGTGAGGAAGGAAGCGTCAATACCACCTCCCAGGCCGACTCTTCTGGGGACTCTTCTGGAATCTTCCGTCCCTGTCCTCACCCCTGGCCTCCAAACCTCTCTCAACCTCTCCCTCACCTTCATTCATATCTCTCTCTCCCGTCTCCATCCCTTAACCTCTACAGTAGCCTTAACTCCCCTACCCACAACCCCCTGGTAGAGTGGGTTGTGTTGGTCCGACAGCCATGAGGAGTCCCAGGGTGAGCGTGCTGCTGGGAGCGCTCCTCCTCTGTTCCGTCTCGCTCCTCTACCTGGGCCTGAACGGCATTGAGTGCCCGCCCGAAAGCGGCGCCCGTCGACACAGCTGGGCGGCGGACCCCCACCTGGGCTACGCCAATCAGAGCCAGTCTGTGCCCTTCTACTACGGCGAAGACACGCCCCTCATCTTCATCGGCGGGTTCCCCCGCAGCGGCACCACGCTGATCAGGGCCATGCTGGACGCCCACGGCTCTGTGCGCTGCGGGGAGGAGACGCGCGTGATCCCGCGCCTGCTGGCCATGCGCGCCACCTGGAGCCGCTCGGCCAGGGAGAGGGTGCGGCTGGACGAGGCTGGGGTCACCGATCAGGTGTTGGACTCGGCCGTGCGAGCGTTCTTACTGGAGGTGCGCCAAGAGGAGATGAGCTCCTGTGGGGATGGGGTTTGTTATGGGTTTGTGAAGAGCTTTTTGTAGCACTGAGGCCATGGACACTGCAGCTTCTATTATAGGATAATAGTCTCCAACTTCTCAACTTTCCCCTTCATGTTTGCTATCGTTGTTGCTAGCTAACCGGCTAACTGCAGATTGTTTTCGTGGCGCCTTGCCCCTTCTTTGTTGTGATTGGTCTTCTCGGAAAAGTAACGGCTTTGACATCAGACGCTTGTCCAACAGTCCAACATTGCTTTTAATTGCAAAAAAAAGACGTAACGGATTGAAACAAAAAGCTGCAATGTGACTAGGGTAGCAAAATTCCAGGAATATTCACAAACCTCCTGAAATTCTTAATGGGAATTTATTGGGAATTAAATGGGAATAAACTGGAAATGTATGGGAATTAATAATTACCATTAATTCCTGTTAATTCCCATGGGTAGTTTGTGAATATTCCCAGAATTTTGCAGCCCTAAGTAAGTATGACCACAGCCTAAGATCATCATAGGCTGATGTATCGTAAAAACAAGTACAATATCTTCAGAGTAACGTTAGTAATGTTGGCAGTTAGTGTAACAGTATTGACGGGTGGTGACGGCTATCTGTTTGTGTGTCCGTGTGTCTCCTCCAGGTGATCGTTGGCCACGGGGAGCCTGCCCTCCGCCTGTGCAACAAAGACCCGTTCGCCCTGAAATCCCTCTCCTACCTCGCCAGCATCTTCCCCAAGGCCAAGTTTATTCTCATGCTACGAGACGGACGAGCAACTGTCCACTCCTTGATCTCACGCAAGGTACAAACTGTGTGAGGGTTTGTGTGGGTATAACTCTTAAAGGGGTAATCCAATAATCTACAGTGCATCCGGAAAGTACTCACACCCCTTAAGCCTTTACTTTTTCCACATTTTGTTACATTACAGCCTTATTCCAGAATGGATTAAATTAATTTTTTTTTTCTTATCAATCTACACACAATACCCCATAATGACAAATGAAAAAAGTTTTTTTTTGTTGAAATGTTTGCTAATGTATTAAAAAATAAAACACAAATATCACATGTACATGTATTCACACCTTTTACTCAGTACTTTGTTGAAGCATCTTTGGCAGCAATTACAGCCACAAGTCTTGGGTATGATGCTACAAAGTTGGAACACCTATTTTGAGGCAGTTTCTCCCATGTCTTTTCCCCGAAAAAGGCCTATGTGGAACACCTATTTTGAGGCAGTTTCTCCCATGTCTTTTCCCCGAAAAAGGCCTATGTTTGCACCTAGCTATGACACTACCACGGCCAAAATGAAGTTCGAACCCGGAGGCGAATCGTTGTGGCCAGAGCTATGTTTTGGCGATCGAAATCCGGAAATTATACAATATTTCCC
This sequence comes from Borostomias antarcticus, assembly GCF_949987555.1. Lineage (NCBI taxonomy): Eukaryota > Metazoa > Chordata > Actinopteri > Stomiiformes > Stomiidae > Borostomias > Borostomias antarcticus. The sequence continues at coordinate 15,351,991 of NC_140248.1, forward strand.
ATCGAGTTTTGTCATGATACATCACATTACTTGCGGAGAAAAGCAAGTATTAAAATCTGGTGTAAATGAAAAAGGGTGTATCACAATGATAAATGAGGCCCCAGGTATTATTGCCATTAATTTAAACAGTTCTGTGCAGGGTTTTTCCTGGCTCAGAATAGGTCTTTGGGGGGTGATGCGCACACTTTTTTTATTTTTAATTCTTTGCTGTCTGACTGAGCTCACAATCGCGGGAAATATCCCAAGATGACACAAAATGGATATGAAGACAAAATGTTTAAGATACTACACCAGATTTAACCTGTCTATTAATTATCTCGATAACTAGTGGTCCAAACCATGGACAATGCAAGAAAGAGGGATGGGCTGCACTTGAAACAAGCTATCGAACACATTTGGAGCGGATTTGAATTGCTATTTTAATCTCAATTTTTAGCATTTTGGCACTGGTGATTTTCCTTTGGCTCTGGCTAAAATCTCTTTGGCGGGAGCCAAAAAATCCTCTATGCAGGAAAAACCCTGGTGTGTGCCTTTCCAAATCATGTCCAATCAATTGAATTTACCACAGGTGGTCTGAAGTTGTAGAAGCATGTTAAGGATGATGAGTGGAAACGGGATGCACCTGAGCTCAATTTTGAGTATCATATCAAAGGGAGTGAATATCTATGTACTTGTGATATTTCATTTGCAAACATTTCAAAAACAATTTTTTCACTTTGTTATTATGGGGTATTGTTTGTAGATTGATGAGGAAAAAATGAATTTAATCAATTTTGGAATAAGGCTGTAACATCATAAAATGTGGAAAAAGTGAAGGGGTGTGAGAACTTTCCAGATGCACTTTATAAAAACATTTTCTCCTTGTTTCTGCTCTTCTCTTTTATCAGTGTAATATTTATATTCTACAAGAATCTGTCTCCCCCTCCTCTGTGCAGGTGACCATCTCTGGCTTCGACCTGGCCAGCTACAGAGACTGCCTGACCAAGTGGAGTCGTGCGGTGGAGGGTATGTACGGGCAGTGCCAGGGGGCGCCGGAGGGCAGCTGTCTGCCAGTACGCTACGAGCAGCTGGTGCTGCACCCAGAGGAGGAGATGAGGAAGCTGCTGCACTTCCTGGAGCTGCCGTGGGACCCGGCCGTGCTTCACCACCAGGACCTGATCGGCAAGGCTGGGGGGGTGTCTCTGTCCAAGTAGGTGTGCGTGTGTGTGGTTGTCTTCTTGTGTTACTGTGTACCGATGCTTGGGTAAAATGTTAGGCATTTTGAGTCTTTCTTGAGTGAGGGTGCTCCAGTAGGGTGGAATTGTGGTGTTCCGCTGGTGGGCCCAGTCTTTCTCTCTCACACACACACACACACACACACACACATACAGTACCCTAATTTCCTCTGTAGGGTTGAGCGGTCAACAGACCAGGTGGTGAACCCTGTGAACACAGACGCCCTCTCTAAGTGGGTGGGACACATCCCTTCTGACCTGCTGAATGAAATGCCCGACATCGCCCCAATGCTAGCTCGACTTGGCTACGACCCGCTAGCGAACCCCCCAGACTACAACAGGCCAGACCCCCTCCTCCCTCCCTACAACTACACACAGGTGAGACCCCTCCCTCCATACAACTACACACAGGTGAGACCAGACCAGGCAAACAACATAGTCCTCTGTGTTTTTCCTAACTTTGTGTTTGTTTCCAAAAAGAAATGTGTCCTTGCAATGCATACACAAATACACATGGGGTGACTATGTAAATTAAAATGACTGCAAATTAAGTGTAATTCATTCAATTATGTAACATTGATAGAACATAATGGGCCTCATTCATGAACAAAGTTACAAAGTAGTTACGAAGACTTTTCTTCTTAAACCCCACTTATGAATTTTCCACAAAAATTCACTCACCAATGTTTTCTCATCTGCAATTTGTTCATAGCTAATGCACCTCTCACACTACAGGATATTTAAAATCCTAACCTATTTCAAAATCGTGTTGCATCACGCACATAAGGAGAAGCTTAACAGATGTTCTTCTTGCAAATCTCAAACATGCTCACACTACAAGATTTGAAAATAACACCTCATCACACACTACAGGAGCCTGAGGGAGCGACGAACCATGACCTTGATATTATCAGGGCTGCCCCAATGGGTCTGCGAGCCGATCAGGAGGTATAAGATTGGATCTGTAAACTGCTCACATTACAAGATAATATAGGCCGAACATTGGTACTGACCAACATTCCAAACCAGATTTCTCCTCCAATTGTCGGGAGGAGTGAATCGGGGATAAATCGGCCCAAAAATCCTGTAGCGTGAGCCTGGCATAAGAAAGAATCTACGAATATGATGGGTGGAGTCTGGTGCCTTTTTAAAATCTTATTTAAGCATGCTTGACTCAACTTTTCTTTTCAATTTCTGCATGTGGTTGTGTCATAGGTTTCACTGTGTCACTCGCTTCCACCCTCTTGTCTATGGTGTACATTTTTGTAGATTGTAGGCTATTGCCTATACATATCATTTAATCAGTGTATTTTGCACTGTCCAGTCTTGTTCCTACACTGTTTATTGTCATGCACCAACAGACCAAGGCAACTTCCATGTACTGTAGGTCTAAGCCTACTTGGCTAAAGAGAAATCTGATTCTTATTGCCCACGCTGGATTAGAACTGAATTAGGTCCTCTGACTTGCCAACCCACATTCAAGCCAGTTACGCCATCTAAAAGTTAGCAAGTTGACAACTCGATTGTCCGGTATTCATACTGTGGACTTCATACATGGATAAAGGTGAATGAGGCCTAATGTCCTCAAACCCTGATCATGATCATGCTCTTTCTCTTCTCAGCTTCAGAGGACATCAGAAACTCCACCCCCCAGTTAGGAGGAGGAGAAGGAGGGCACTTCTCATTGGTTCATCCTCGAGCCCCCTCTGTTGCCCACCAGTGAGCACTTCCAAGAGGAGGATTTATGGAAGTTACGGAAGTGAAAAATGTATTTTGCAAAGACTGCATTAACTGTTTGTAATGCAGTACACTAGATGGAACTGAGGATATCAAATGTTGACCACAAATGTGGACCACTGTCTGGTTGACCTGTGGAATCCCAATTGCTCAGGAATGTGCCCCGTCTTGAGTCTTGGCCTCATCTCTCACAGAGACCTCAATGGACCAATATCAGTATTACAGTATTTAAATTGTGCATTTGTAGCATTAGTGTACCTAATAGTATCCCAACATGTTTGTTCTCACCAGCTCATCACCAATGTGATGTGTTTTTCAACACTGTGAATGTGTTTTTGAGAGATCAATAGAGTAAATATTAATTGAATCATAAATATATATATATGTATATATATATATATATATATTTTTAAGGATGTAATGTTTATTTTCTTAATAAATTATTTTGTTGTCATTCAGTAAAGTGAGAGATGTGAATTAATTATTCTTATTGGAATTGTCTTACATTTATACATGACATGTATTTCTATATGTTGGTTCAAAGACAGCACATTCATGTGATATATAAACTAAAATCAATATAGGACCAAACCCAGCCCCTACCCACTCCTCCCCCGAGTGTCACTCCAAATGAAGTGTCACGCGCAGCTGTGGACGGCACCCTCAACTGAGGGGGAGGGTATATAAATGGAAAGCCAAATGTGGGACGGACTCCACCGGAACAGGGCCGTCACCATGGCATGTTTAGGTGATTTATGGGAACAATTTTAATGACTTATAATAAACATATGCATCCATATAATTAAATCCATATATAATGAGAAATGGTCAAAAATCCAAACGGAGATATGTTTTTGCAGATGAACTCTGAACTCTGAACACTGTCCTGAGACAAATAAATCAATCAGTAAATAACTTGGCTTGCACATGCATGTCGGCTATGCATGAATAGGCTACAGGCTTTTAAGAGTTTGCTAGGGATAAAGTGATGTTCTCCTATTTTTCATTTTATCTTTTGACACCACATTCTGTGATTTTGTTTGAGGCTGTGAAATCAGTGTGAGGAAAACAAAAGTGCGAGTGCCGTAGCCTATATAAAATAATTGACAGTGTAGGAAAAATCGTGCACTTCCTGTCTCGGCTAACGGGAGCTTGCACCGATGTAGGCGACAGTCCACTCGCACTCCAAGTGCACTCCGTGCTGATTGGTTTGGGACGGGCCTTAACATGGCGATGCTCAGCTTGGACGCGCAAACGAAAGGCGAGGGCGGTTGGTTTGAGATTGATTCGTTAACTACTTCTGACCGTACTTTGTCAATCTGAAATACAGTACTCCAAAATGGTTGACCCCGACGTGATTTGAACACGCAACCTTCTGATCTGGAGTCAGACGCGCTACCGTTGCGCCACGAGGTCTGTTCTGCTTGCTATGAGCAATTAATTATATGATGATAATGATGATGATGATGGTATCTATCTGATTATGATCTGGAAGATTATGATACGCTTTTTTTGGCAGCTAGGTTGCCTGGCGTTTTATTTTACGTATGTATAACTTTAAAACACAGCGGTAGCTATGATTTGAGAGAGACAGTATAATCCTGAAGTTCCTTCTGGGCAAATTAAAATAATTCAATTTTAAATGCAACAAACGCGGAAAAAAACGATCCAAACAAGGAAACACGTTTCCTCCTGTATCAAATCCCTGCATGTGTTAAGCTATACGTATATCCCTGGTGGTCTAGTGGTTAGGATTCGGCGCTCTCACCGCCGCGGCCCGGGTTCGATTCCCGGTCAGGGAACTACCTTTTATAACGTAGGACTGCTATCGCTGTCATATCTCTCAATTCCTGTATCCTTACTCAATAATCTTTTCCGCATTGTGGGTTGTAAATTCCCTCAAATGTGTTTAACATAGTGTCAGGATAACAGTTACTTTTTCCTATTTCTGTGAACACAACTAGCCATAAAATAGCGTAAAGCATAAGGCTTCTATAGCCTACACAGAAAATATCTGGGCTTGTTCTGGCCAGGATATATACTGTAAGCAGTACAGCACAACTGCACCATTGCAGCACAGCCCCTCACCATCTTAGAAGAGAATGTGAACTGCCTGTTCAGGAGACAGAACCCCCGGAAAGTGGCCGGACCAGACTCTGTCTCCCCCTCCATGCTGAAGTTTTTTACTGATCAGCTGTCCCATCCCTGTCATCATCCCTGTTCCCAAGAAAACAAAGATCACTGGCCTAAATGACTACAGGTCTGTCACCCTGACCTCTGCAGTAGCCTAATGAAGGTCTTTGAGCACCTTGTTCTGCTGCACCTCAAATCCATCACAGCCCCACTCCTGGACCCTCTGCAGTTGGCCTAGCAGAATTAAATATATATTTCAATTGATTTATTGAATTGTAATACATTCTTTTTCTTTTTTTTCTTTTTTTTAAACCAAAGGTGGCAGAATAAGGCCAGACATTAATATACAAATATTGACAAAGTTATTTATCTACGCAGAAGTACATTTATTAGAAGTATTTTTAATTGATTCATTTAATTTTAATAATTTGGTAATATAGACTATTGTAGCAAACTAGGTTTGCTAGCCAGGATGGCTAGTGGACTGCACCATAGTTAACCAAATCAGCTTGGTGAGACCAGGAGTCCTGGGAAGAAAGATAAAGGGGGCACCCGCGGGGATCAGGATGGAGACTGTCATAGGCCAGAGTTCTGTCATCAAGGGGAGGGGCGGCTTAGCCCTGGAGGTGGGCAACATGACAGTGGGGCAGGACTTTTGGCTTGCAGACATCCTGGAAGACTGCATACTGGGCCTGGATGCCATGGGGGCCGTGATACGGGCGGCTGGACCCCAGTTGAAGGTAGGCAGCCAGGTGCTGGGGGCCCCTACCTGCCACCAGGTATCCAGGGGCAGAAACAGCTGCTGCCCTGAAGGAGCTATTCCAGCGGAGCGCAGGCGGCTTAAGCCTGGAAGAGAGAGAGCAACTGCGAAGTCTGCTGGTGGAATACAGACAACTCTTCGCCTCAAGTGACCTAGAGTGTGGACGCATCAGTCTGGTGCAGCATCACATAGACACTGATGGGGCAGCCCCAGTCTGTCAATGAGCTCGTCGTCTCCCCTTGATGAAGTTCCAGGAGGCAGAAGGGAAGATTGGCAAGATGGTGGTTGCAGGCATCATCGAACCGTCCGATAGCCCGTGGGCGTCTCCTGCAGTGTTGGTGACCAAAAAGGATGTATCCCTGCGGTTCTGCATGGACTATCGGCGCCTCAATGAGCTTACAGCCTGGACTGTGTAGCCAGTTCCAAGTGGTTCAGCTCCCTGGACTTGAGGAGCACATACTGGCAGGTGGAGCTGGACCAAGAGGCCCGAGCCAAGATTGCATTTACCATTGGCTGAGGACTGTGGCAGTTCACGGTCATGCCATTTGGCCTATGTAACAGCCCAGCTACCTCTGAGTACCTCATGAAGCGTGTCCTGTGCCCCATCCCCGTCTCCAAGTGTGTGGTGTACTTGGATGACCTGCTGGTTCATGCGGCTACCTTTGAAGGATCCCTCTCCAAACTTCGACTGGTGCTAAAGTGCATCAAGGCGGCCGACCTACAGTTGAACCCAAAGAAATGCAACCTACTGCGGCTGGAGGTGCAGTTCCTGGGACATGTCTTGGAGCCCGAGGGAATCTCCACGGATCCCGACAAGGTCAAGGCAGTACAAGAGTGGCCCACCCCCACCTCCAGGACAGAGGTGAATGGCTTCCTGGGGCTGGCGGGTTACTACCGCCTGTTCGTGCCCGCCTTCTCCGACAAAGCCCATCCCCTCAACCAGCTCATGGAGAAGGGTTGGCAGTTCCATTGGAGCGAGGCCTGCAAAAGCTCCTTCCAGACACTACGGAAGGCCTTGACTGAAGCACCAGTGCTAACCTTCCCAGACATATGCCAACCCTTTGTCCTGGACTCGGACATCAGTGACGGAGGTGTGGGAGCGGTCCTGTCACAGCCTGGTGAGGCCGGAGAACGGGTGGTGGCTTACTACAGTGAAGCACTCAACAAAGGGGAGAGGAACTACTGCGTGGCGTTGAGCAATTCTGTCGGAGCTGCCCCACCTGCAACGCGAAGAAGGGGCCGGCCAGACAGACCCATACCCATTGCAGCAGTACATGGTGGGGGCACCCATAGAAAGAGTGGGGGCGTAGATGTGGTTGGACCATTCCCAGAGACAGAGCATGGCAACCGGTACATCCTCACCATGATGGACTACTTCACGAAGTGGCCGGAGGCCTATGCCATCCCTGATCAAACCACCACGATGGTGGCGGATTGCCTCATTGAGGGGATGTTCAGATGGTTTGGAGTTCCAGAAGAGATCCACAGCGACTAGGGGCATAACTTCGAGTCACAAGTGTTTGGGGAGGTGTGCAGTCACCTTGGAGCACAGAAGACCCACACCACCCCCCTGCACCCAGAGTGATGGCCTGGTTGAACGCTTCAACCGGACCTTGATCACCCAGCTAGCCATGCTGACAGCGAGGCATCAGAGGGACTGGGACCACCACCTACCCCTGGTCCTCATGGCCTGCCACCCAGGAATCCACCGGCTGCACCCCCGCTGCCCTAATGCTTGGTCGGGAGCTGCAGACGCCAGCAGACCTTGTCTTTGGCAGACCCCCAGGCTTGCAGGAGCAAGAGTCCCTGGGGAGAGACTATGCCGACGCACTGCAGGAGAGGATGGAAGCCACTGGCTCTGGAACACATGGTCTCTACATGGGAAAGGCAGAAGAGAGCCTACGACACCCGGTCCAGCCGACGAGAGTACCAACAAGGAGACAAGGTGTGGGTATACAACCCACAGCAGAGGAAGGGATGATCACCAGCTGGAGAGTGACTGGGAGGGACCCTGCTTGGTCCTGAAGAGGATCACGGAAGTGACCTACCGAGTGCGGCTGCAAACCCGCTCTCAGATTGTGGTCCTTCACCAGGATCGCCTGGCACCCTTCATGCAACCGGACAGCAACCCCCAGGAAGTGGTCAGGGACACTGCTGGTATAGTACCGCCCTCCCTGGGTACCGGGGGAGAGCAGCCACCGGAACGCCTTGAGTCAGGATAGGGAGATGGCAGGGACAACACAGGTGCTGTGCTCGACAACATGGGGGGGATTGGGACTACACTGATTTGGCGCCGCCCCCCTTGGGTGACAATGATCCCCTTGCACCCAGAACTAGACTGGCCCAGGATGAAAGGGCACGGGGCAAGAGGGCTACCCGGAGAAGGCGGCCTCTGCGGTGGATGGACCATTCTGCCTGGGATATGGGCTAAGCCAACAAGACGGTGGAGTTTTTAGAGGAGGTGGTAGTGTAGCGAACTAGGTTCGCTAGCTAGCCAGGACGGCTAGCGGACTGCACCGTAGCTAACCCAGACATATCCCAGTAGGCAGTTCGGCCTATGTTCCAGGCCAGAAATATTAGTCTAAAAAAAGCATGGTTACGAACGTTAGATTTTGTTATAGACGTGTTATCAAAAGTGTTGCTATCTAAGCAAACATTTGATAGTTAGTTTGATAAAACAAACATCTTTAGCCGTTTAATAGGGTCCCGGCCGCGAGAACATTGTATGGCAAACTAAGTTAATGGGGAATGCTAATCGACGTGTTAAGTAGAAATAAATGTGAGATATGTCGTGCGTAATATGTCTGAGGAATCCATCGGACCACATTACACTGCCTATTGTGGGGGGCACGAAACAGTCAGTTTTAATGCTGTTACCATAGATACGATAATATATTTTATAAGAATGGGAGGAGAAAGATAAGGGCTCCTAATTATGATTGTAGCTTTTAATGCCGTTTGTCAAATGCCTCAGCTATAGTCAGCTCAGTGGTGCAGACGAGTCTTAAAATTATCATGCGGTTGTTTGATGACAATAAGCACAAAACGTGTTATCCATGACTAACTTATTAGACACGAATCTATCAGAACAAATGTTGAAAGATGCCAGAAAATGGGCTGATTTCTCCTGCAGTCAATGGCATTCGCGAGATGCTCTACCCCCCTTGTGGGCGCGGCCTCCCAGCGCGTCATGACCACGGAGGTCTGTCTGATAAACAGGCTAGAGGGTCTCTGCGCGCTTTGCGAGGTTTGCCGCAGCGTCGCAGTCGCTCGTCCTCTCCTGTCCTGGCGCATCGCATCACATCATTCCCCGATGCTGCCGTGCATCAATTCAAACCAGACGTATACATTCGAGGGGATTGCAATTCATGGATATGGCGGCTATAAGTGCGGCACCATAAATGGACAGGGAATGACGTCGTTGCCCCTGTGCACACCGTAGTAGCGCAGCCTGCCAGTACCGGAGGAGCGCATTTCGACAGGTCAGGAGAACACTAGCAGATCTATCTATCTATCTATCTATCTATCTATCTATCTATCTATCTATCTATCTATCTATCTATCTATCTATCTATCTATCTATCTATCTATCTATCTATCTATCTATCTATCTATCTATCTATCTATCTACCTTCTCCTTCTATGGGTCTGTCTGTCTGTCTGTCTGTCTGTCTGTCTGTCTGTCTGTCTGTCTGTCTGTCTGTCTGTCTGTCTGTCTGTCTGTCTGTCTGTCTTTTCTGTCTGTCTTTTCTGTCTGTCTGAATGTCAATCCTATAACGGGTCCAGTCTGACTGTCCGTGCTTCCATCCACAGGCCGCTCTCTGGCGCGAGGGAAGATGCGGATCTTGCAGATGGAGGCAGGTAACTAAGCAACAACTGAAACACCGTGCTACTGGGACAACATGGGGTACAAGGTAAGCTGATCACACAGCGCGTCCTCATGATACGCAATTCCTATGGGTTGAATGGAATCAAACTCTCTTTTCTATCTAGACTAATTTACTCATATCTTAACTACTCAGAGAACAACTTGTGTAGGCTAGGTTATAGAAAAAGAACATCTATAGGGTTTCGTAATTGGAGAAGAAAGTCGGGTACACGGATATGAGGAGTAGCCTAGCAGCCTATACTGTGTGGATGCTGACTCAGGGATTTCATTTCACAAATGGATGGGATTTTAAGGTGCATATTTACAAAACAATGGCTAGTCTCGGCTCTCTCCTGTCCCCCCGCAGAGCAGGGTGAATAGGGTCTCTGCTGTGTTAATCTCATTAGTCTACTGATTAAGATGGTTTCTGCACAGCCAGTAACTAACTTGAATGTGACTCGTGTGTGTTTCTGTTTTCTTGCAACAAAACACAAGCTACATCTGCACCCCCAACAATCCTTCCATCACACAGCTGTATGTGGCATCGCACTAAACTAGGAGGTTTGTGTGTGTGTGTGTGTGTGTGTGCGTGTGTGTGTGTGTATGTGCTCGCGCGTGTGTATGTGTGTGTGCGTTTGTTCGTGCGTGTGTATGTGTTAGCTTTCTGGTTAAAGTTGTGTCATCATGTCATATCGTTAAAGAGAGATCAAAACCCACATCTCGGCTTCCCAGCCATTCTAATGCATGGAGTTCAATTTCACCATACATTTCTCATTCCACATTCTCTATGGCCTCTCTATTTCATAACCACTTAAGCAGTGGGGGATAAAAAAGCGTGAGTGTTTGTGTGACATTGAGAGAGAGAGAGAAAGATTGAGAGAGAGAGAGAGAGAGAGAGAGAGAGGAGGGAGAGAGAGTAGACAGCTGCTCTTATCACTCAGGGCAGTGCAGCCAGATGTTTCCTGCCAATTCATTTATAGTTTGACAGATTGCTTTTATCTCATCTATTCTATTCACATTTTCTGTTAACAATGCAACAAACTACATATGATTCTGCCATCCAGGGTTCTGATCTTTTAATTTTTTATATTTCTATTTTTATTCTGATCTGTGAAAATGACAATTCGTAAACAAGGAGATGACGATCCCATTCACTTCAATGACGGCCAACCTGAAAGTTTTCAAACTTGGCACCGGTCTGCGGGCACGCAGTGACCTTATGTCCCTTCCTAAAGATTCCTTGTAATGAGCCTATCATTAGGCCTACATCTCGACATTGCTCCTGAGTCACTTGCTGGTCCTCTTCATGTCATCGTTGCTGTCATTACTGAAGTGATCAATGCAGGATTTCCTCCCCTCTAATTTGTATACAGCACCCGGTTGGGTGAAGGGACTTTAGGCCGACCTGTGTACGTTAGTGCTTTCGTGTGTTGGTTTGTCCATCACACATCATGTACCAGAGTCCACAACCTGGTGGCGCTTGTCACAGTTCATTTTTCCCATTGCTAAATAACATTTGCTTTGTAGGCTACATTAAAAACTATCCTTGGTGTCTCAGTAAAAGTTAAAATTATATTTTTTATATAAGTCTATTCTACTCAGTGGCTCGTCAACTTTATAACCACAGAGTTCACAGCAAGGTGTGTAGCTTAAGTGCTCTTTTGGTCCTTGCTCTACAGTAAATGTTAGTATTCTCATAGGTTACTATCGGGGCTAGGTGCATTGTGGGTACAATTATTATCTCTGTCCTTGCCCTAACTTTGAGGATATCTACTGCAACGTGTGAAAACTCCTTTTGAACACTTATAAATGTTTTCTCTGAGCATCAGCATAGTTTGTTGCACAAACACAAGACTTATTCAGCTTGCCTTTGAAAAGGAACAAGTTCAATTAATGGAAGGAGTCGAAGGACATTTTGATGAGAAGATTCAATACTCAGTTGAGTCCGAGTGAGAATGAGAGAGCTTAGTATAATTAGTATGTGTCAGTCCAAATATTTCATAATAATTGTCTATAAATCATTCTACTTCCCCCATGAGTTTACATCTTTTATTTTGGCTGGCATGTACATTCCAGCCCATGCTGCAGTGCAAGAGGCCCAATGCATGCCCGCTAACCAGATCCGGGGTGTGGAGTGTATGTACCCAGACATTTTGTTATTGTACTGGGCGACTTCAGAGCTAATCTCAGCAGTGAACTCCTCAAATACTGCCTGCAGATAAAGGCCCAATCCCAATACACCCAACCCCCCCCCCCCCCCCCCACAGTTAGCCTTAGCCCTTGGCCCTACCCCTACATTTTGCGCGTTCACACGTAGGGTAGTGTGTCCCATTCCTTTTAGCTTCTAGGGCTAGGGGGCATATCAAGGGCTAGTGGACGTTCAAACAGCCCTCCAAAACGAGTTTTTTTTTTTAGGGGTTGAAATCTTAACCTAAGAAATGGGACATCACTAGCTACGTCTTCAATCAAAATTTTATTAGTTGCCTGATTTTCTGTGGAGTCCCTGGGATGTTACAGTATGATTACTATTATTATAGTAACAAATATTACTCCACAGAAAATCAGGCAACTAATAAAATTCTGATTGAAGACGTAACGAGTGGTGTCCCATTTCTTAGGTTAAGATTTCATCGCCTACCCCTTTTGGCTCCGTTCTGAAGGGCCACTACCCAGTCGAGGGCACTCCAAAACTAGGCCTAGCTAATGCTCAACCAGGGAGGAGAACAGTCTAGACCATTGTTACACCACTCTAAACAACGCCTACCACGCCGTCTCCCATGCTGCGCTGGGCCACTCTGATCACGCCATTCACCACTTGATCCCTGAATACAGGCAGAAACTGAAACTCTCTAAGCCTGTCGTTAGGACATTCAAAAAATGGACCAGCGAAGCTAAGGATGAATCACGCACGTGGATAAAACAGGCTGGCTGTGATGGGTGCTATGTTGACTGGGCAGACATAGAGACCGGTAACAGCCAGGATGAATAGACAGACACTGTGATGTCATTCATCAGCCTCTGTGAGAGCGTATATGTTCCAAACTGCACCAAGATTAGTTATGACAACAACAAGCCCTGGTTCACAGCCAGACTCAGGAAGTTAAGGCTGGACTGGCTAAGACTGCTAGCCAAGTCCAAGCCCTACATTTCCCCCAGCTGACCTAGAGAGGGTAATCAATACATTCATTACCTCCAGGCTTGATTATTGCAACTCCCTATATGTGGGCTAAGACCAGTCTACACTCAGGCGCCTATACAGCTTGTTCAGAATGCCGCTGCTCGCCTCCTTACTGGCACCAAAAAGCGAGACCACATCACCCCATCCTGGCCTCGCTTCACTGGCTTCCTGTCAGTTTTAGAGTTAATTTCAAGCTTGGATGGATGGACGGATGAATGGGCTGGCCCCTCCCTACTTAGATGAACTCCTGCATCGCCATTCCCCAGCCAGAGCTTTAAGGTCAGCTGACCAAATGCTGCTGGATGTGCCTAAAACTAGGCTTAAAACGAGAGGGGACCGAGCCTTTGCAGCCGCTGGCCCACGGCTCTGGAATAGCCTACCCATTCATATTAGATCGGCCCAGACCCTAGGGGTTTTTAAATCACTCCTCAAAATGCACTTTTTCTCCCTGGCCTTTGATTAGTTCAGCACGACATCTCATCATTCTGTGTTTTTATATTTTCTGGTACTGTTGCTGCTATTTTATTCTGTGCCTGTATGTTTTGTTTTTATTTAGTTTAATTATTTATTATGTTATTTATTATGTATTTAATTTATGTATTGCCACCTATCTGTTCTACACTTTGGCTCGACCGTAGTCGTTTTTAAATGTGCTATATAAATAAAATTTGAATTTAATTGAATTTAATTGAATTTAATTGAATTTAATTTGAGAAAGAGGAAGTAAGAAAGAGTGGAGACAAGGAAAGAGGCCAAGTACAGATTCAGCAAGGCTGTGAAGGAGGCTAAACATCACTACTCTGAGAAACTCCAACACCAATCACCAATTCTCAGATGGAAATACGTCCTCTGTCTAGAAAGGCCTCAGACAAATCACAAACTACAAACATGAGATCCCCCCAGGCTACTGACAACTCACGCCTAGCCAACGACCTGAACGAGTTCTACTGCAGGATTGACAAACAATGCCCCCCCCCCCTACCCCCCAGTCCCCCGTCCCACATCATTCCCATCAATAACCCAGCCCCCACCCCAGCAGGGGTCCGGATCTTTCTACAACTGCCCCCCCCACTGCAATACAGCTTCTTACCATTCTAGAAAAGGACGTGAACTGCCCGTTCAAGAGACAGAACCCCTGGAAAGTGTCCGGGACAGAATCTGTCTCCCCCTCCATGCTGAAGTACTGAGCTGATCAACTGTCCCCGGTGTATACTGACTTCAACACCTCACTAGAGACATGCCATGTTCCAGCCTGCTTCCAGACCTCCACCATCATCCCCGTCCCCAAGAAAGCTGACCTCTGTAGCAATGAAGGTTTTTGAGCGCCTTGTTCTGCGGCATCTCAAATCCATCACAGACCCTCTCCTGGACCCCCTGCAGTTCGCGTACAGTCAACAGGTCAGTGGACGACGCAGTAAACATGGCCCTTCACTACTTTCAGGACTTCAGCTCTGCTTTCAACACCATCCTCCCGCCCATTCTGGAGGGGGTGCTCTCACAGCTGTGTGTGCTCGACTCCAGAAAAGTCGGACACACACAGGTGGATAGGTGGGTAGGTGGATCATAGACTTCCTGTCTGACAGGAGGCAGCACATGCAACTGGGCAAGCATGTCTCTGATTCCAGGACCATCAGCACAGGCTCCCCCAAGGCTGTGTTCTTTCCCCTCTACTCGTCTCCCTGTACATGAACAGCTGCACCTCCACCCACCAGTCTGTCAAGCTCCTAAAGTTTGCGGAAGACTCAACCCTCATCAGACTCATCTCAGAGGGTGATGAGTCCGCCTACAGGTGGGAGATTGACCAGCTGCTGTCCTGGTGTGGCCAAAACAAACTGGAGCTCAATGCTCTCAAGACAGTGGAGATTGTTGTAGACCTAAGAAAGAAACCAGTCCCCCTCACCCCCATCACACTGAATGACCCCAGTGACCACTGTGGATTCCTTCCGCTTCCTACGCACCACCATCTCCCAGGACCTCAAGTGGGAGCTAAACATCAGAGGTTGGGACTGCATGAATGGCCACCCTCTAAAGAAACTAGAAGAAATCTTTATTGTCATGCAACACTACACATCAACACACATGTGCAAAGGGCGACACATAGGAACAAACATGTGCATCAGGGTCGCAGATGAAATGTTTTTCTGTGCTTAATCCATTCCGTCGTCCTTCCCCCAAGGGCAGCCGGGAGCAGACAGCAGGCAGCGTGCATGGGCCGCGCCCCGGGGACCTACCAAGTGCTTCTGTCCGTCTTTGTCAGGGATGAACAGCGTTAGTGATCTGTTCTTCTGCATGTTTTTCATATTGTGTTCTTGGAAGGAAACCCTTGGGAACACGGTGAGAACATGCAAACTCTGCACAGAAAGGCCCGGCGAACTTCTTGCTGTGAGGCGACAATACTACGTAGGCTACTACTCCCCTGGAGTCTGTGTGCAGGTGAGCACATAGGTCTACTTGAGGGATATCAAGCCCAGTGATTGCCTCAAGGGAGGCCTATTTCTGCCCCATGGTGGAGGGAGAGTGGTGGAATGACTGGTCTGTGGCCTCTCCTGGTGAACTGGCAAAGCCTTGCACTTTGTTTTCTCCTCTTGCTAAGAAGAGTTCATTAACCCTTTGAATACGACCGCGGCGCCGGCAACATAAAAAAAAAAATCTAACAAATATTTTTATTGTAATGTACTTTTTTTATCTAAAAAATTCCAGCATCTCTACACTTCCTGAATGCTGGCACTGTAAGGATGTTTGTGTTTAATTGCTGAAGAGACTTTTTTCCGAGTGCTACACGGCTACACTTTGGGCTATCCCGCGGACCTGAAGGAATGCCTTTTTGTAAGGAATTAACCTTCTCCATTCAACTAAATTAAAAGCTTTACTTTTTGAACCCCTGGTCTTGTGTACTTCTTGACATAGGCCAATGATATTTTGCACTACCATGTCTGACACCCGGGCAACCAACTTCTCATGGTAACATACAGTAGGTTAGTATCAAGGTTTGGTGCATTGGGGGTACAATTATCATTGAATGAATGAATGAATGAGTTTTTTTTATTATTGTGTCATGGAAAGGGTATTGCCCAGCCCACATGGGCTTATATGACACCATTATGTAGTTCATATCAAGATAGACGTCGGGTAGTACAGTACATGTGACATAAGGAACAATAACAGTTTAAATCACAGTCAAGGAACAAAGGAACCACCATACTGTATCATATGGATATGATAAAAGGAAAAATAAATAGTACAATAGTATTTAACTCCCAGAGTTCTAAACTCTGTGTGAAAAGTAGAAGGGCCCCTGACTCTACTCAGAGTCATTCTCTACTCGTTATATTTCATAGGTCGGATGAATCTTATTTTGGTAGTTCGGTCATGTTGGATAGATCAAAAATATACTATGGCTAGGTCATATTATGTGTCCAGCCCCCAACTGGGACAAAGTGAGTCATGCCCTTAAGTGGGGAATCTGTGTGGATCAGTTGTATAGTTGACCACTGAGCTCTTGACCTCCGTGATCATAGTACAGATATGCAAAGTCAAGCTCATGTTGAGACGAAATGAGCTCTCTTGTGAGTGTGAACAACGCGCTGTAGACAGGAACGAGAAACGAGCCGATTGAAACCCAGCGGACAGTTGCGGCATCTGTATCATACGACACTGAATCCTTTGATTTAGCTGCAGACAGTCTTACGTTTCACAGATCCAGAAACAGTAACAGTGTTGTCTGCTTTCCTTTGCCACAAAAAACTGACAATTGAGGAGAGTCAAAGGCCCTTCTACTTTTCACACAGAGTTTAGAACTCCGGGAGTTAAATACTGTGCACACTTAGAAAATGTTAGAAAATATCCCATTTCCTTCATTACCACACAGGAACGTGCATGATGGGTGACAACATGCTTACTGTTTTACTGTACATCTGGCTTGCTGGTATGGTAATGAACACTGAAGCCTGTGCTGGGTAGGGATATGGGCATGGCACTGGCTCAGTCTTAAAGGAGTAGTAAAGGTAAAATGCATATCCAAATCATATACAATGGTTCAGACCAAAACGTTGACAAAACTAGCTCTTTTGAGAAAGTCTGATAATTGCTCTACCACCGTTTTGGTCATACAATGGATGTGGGTGGGCACCTTGAAAAATCTTTCAAAAACATGTTAAACTCTCGATTTCAAAGACAAGAAGCTCAATGAGGGGGTAATTGGTGTCCGTTGGTGTTCTGACATCAAATTCGCTGCAAAGTATGAATCCTGTAGGGTTTTATTGATCATTTTATGAAATCCATTGACTCGTATTGAAGTGACCGTTGTAGATGTGTAGATCAATCCGCAGAGGGGATTCAGGATGCGGAACTACTTACGGTAGCTATTGTTAATGTTTATGTTGCTAGGCTACCTAGTTTGCGGAATACACACGTATGTGCTGCGACTAAATAGTTCTATGCTAAATATTTTAAAAAGCCTTTCCAGATTAACTAGAATCTTACTTTATGGCGAATTATATGTCAGAACGCCAACTAACACCTCGGTGAGTTTCTTCTCTTTGAAATTGAGAGTTTAACATGTTTTTTGAATGATTTTTCACGGTGCCCACCCACATCCATTGTATGACCAAAACACCAAAACGGTGCTCAAAAGTGCTAGTTTTGTCAATGTTTTGATCTGAACCATTGTATATGATCATAAGTAACCTTAAAACAGGGCTAAACATGCATTTTCCCTTTACTACTCCTTTAAGGGGGGCACATGAACTACATGAGGGGGCACAATTATTATTAACTATTTTTGATAATACAATGCTGCTATTGTATTTGTGCAGCACTGATGCATACTAATTATACTGAGCTCTCGTTCTCCCTCTGACTGATAGTATGTTGAACTTGTGTTTGTGTAACATATGATGCTGATGCCCGGAGAAAACGTTAAGTTTTCACACATTCAAATTTCAAAATTCAAATTTGGTAGATGTCCTCAAAGTTAGGGCAAAGCTGTGATGGCAGTCAGCTTGGCCTGGAAAGCACAGCTCAGCTTAATTCACAACTGAAATCATACTTAGGGTAACCACTACATTGGTGTAACTTCCTTTTTACCGGCCTGTATGTCGGGCGTCAAACAAAAAACACACCATTGTTTCTTAATGTCTTCATTCATAAGGAATCTTAAGTTAGTATTTTTAACAGAAAAATACTATGATTAATTTACACAATTTAATTAATGAATTAAATGCCCGCCCATAGCAACGGCCATGCCTGTGGCTCTGGGCAAAGGGTGTTCTCTCACTAATAGCACAACATAACATGGACATTCTAATTTCAGAAATTATCTGCAGTCCTGTGCAGCTACAGACCAACCACCCTCTGTATCAGGAAGTTTAGTTAGTTATAGTTAGCCTGGGGCCTATTTGCTTTGCAGTTGTGGTTTCCAGTCTATGCGGATACTGTCCAAAAACAGGCCTACCCATAAACCTATGATGGAACGCAGCAATAACTTATTCTGGAATAGGCTACTTTGTTTGGTATGTCCATGTTTTATTGTAATTCATAGCGATTGCTGCTCGAGACAGCACTTGTGTGACAGGATACCCGCGGGCTCTAGACCTGAGGAGAGCCTGGTGATGCAAGGCTAGTTACAGTAGATGGTGAGAGAGAGAGAGAGAGAGACAGAGAGAGAGAGAGATACACACACACATACACATACACACACACACCCATACGAACACACTTAAAAGCATTACTACCAATCAATTTTGACCTGCTCCCATTTCCCTCTGTGTATTGGTAAAACACACACTAACACAATCTCTGTCTTGCTAGCGTCCACACTAAGTCACATTTTCAACCGTTCTCTTCACAGCACCGTTTCTTAGTACTGTATACAAGCTGTGTTTAGTGTGACAGCATGTTATTGAGAGAGTGTGTGTGTGTGTATGTGTGTGTGTGTGTGTGTGTGTGTGTGTGTGTGTATGTGTGTGTGTGTGTGTGTGTGACAGCCCAGTCCAGTAACAAACATCAGCTCTGCCTAGCGCTCACCCACTCACGATGATAAATTAACAGCTTTGCACTCAGAGGTTCAAACAGCTGGTGAAACTCCATAATAGGATTTAGTTTATTTTTATTAGTTTATTTATTTAACTGGGAAAATACCCATACAATCCCTTCCTAGGGGAGCCAAGAAAGTCAGCAAACAAACGTTATATACAGTAAAGCTGCAGATGGAACAAATCTACATTAAACTGTACAGGGTAAACAGTATGGGCGGCTGTAGCTCAGGAGGTAGAGCAGATTGTCCAATGATCGTAGGGTCGGCGGTTTGAATCCCGGCTCCTCCTGACAACATGTTGAAGTTTCCTTGGGCAAGAGACTGAACCCCAAATTGCTCCCAATGAGCTGCCGCCGTCATGGGTGAATGAGAGGCCTTCATTGTAAAGCCCTTTGGATGAAAGCACTATATAAGTGCAGTTCATTTACCATTCAATCCACCACCCCTACTTATAAACAGTGTACTGGAAACATCTACACTCCTCTTTAAAAACATCTACTACTAGAGTCTTGGATGTAGTCACAAAAAACGTCACTATTCACAAAAAACTGTATTCTGACATCCAATGTTTGTCAATATTCTGCCAAGCTTTAATATTAGAGGCAACGGGCTGGAATATTGGCATGATCCCTGCTCCTTTTGAATGTTAAAATCCCTCAGTCTGTTTTCTAGTTCAGATGTCGTCAGTAGGTCAGTCTGAATCAGTCATTCTATTCCTCCCTGGCCAACCTCTCATTCTGTTCTCTCATCCTCCAGCCCTTCATTTCATTACAACAGACTCTTCTCTTCTCTCCATTCCTCTGAGCCCATTTGGCCCAGGGCAGTGTCCCAGCATGCCTCTCTTCCCCTCTGTATGTTCTTTTCTATTTCTCTTCCTCTCTCTCTTTGTTCTTCTCTCGTCGCTGCACTTTATTCTTCCCATCAGCTTGTCTTTCATTCTATCCATCTCTCTTTTCTCTGTCATACCACAGCACTAGATAAATCACCTGATAAATAGTGTGTAGTGTAGATAGATACTTTATTGATCCCCCGAGGGGGAAGTGTGTGTAACTGTCTGTTTGTTTGATAGAATGCCAAGCTGTTTGCTCATTAGATAAAAGGCAGATTTTAAAAGGGTGTTTTTCAAGTGTTCCACAAATGTTGTCTTTTGATGCCATCGTCTGTTTTTTGCAGCGATTGCATTGCTCCAGCTGTGAGTGTGGCTGGCACTTGGTCGCTTCATGCTGCTGTAATAATAATGTCCTGTATTAATGACTCCGCTAATCCCCTGTAAGAAATGTATATCTGCCCTCACCTCTCCTCTGACCCTCTTGGAGCATTACATTACATTTACATTAGTCATTTAGCAGATGCTTTTATAAGTGTACTCACCAGAACAAGTGCATCTCCTTTATAAACAAGTGACAAAGAGCATAATCTAGTGCTAAAGCCAAAGTGCATGAGTAATGCAACCTCCATCTCTCTCTCCACCCACACATCCTCTCTGGTTAACCAGCTCCCCCTCCCCCTCCTCTGTCTGTCCTCCAGATCCCTGGGGCAGCGATGGACCGGGTCAGCCTGCTGTGGCGCCTGCGCCGTCGGGCCCGCCGGGGTGCTTTGTGCATGGGCTTCTTCTGTATCTCCATGGCGCTGCTCTACGCCCTCTGCGCCGAGAACAGCGTGCCTGTCACCGATGCCATCTTTGGCGTTCGGGCACGCACCCGCGCCCAGCCCCGTGCACACTCTGTCATCAAGGTTTGCCTTTACTCTCTTAATAGCTGTCGCTGGCGTACCCGTCTCACCGTCTTTCTGAGACGATCGGTTATCAGTGTTGAAGACATGGAGTTCATCATCACCATATTCATATTGTGGTGCTGTTCCATGTGTGGGCTAGTCTGGCTCCAGCCCCTGAATCACACGCCCACTTTAATTTTCGAAACACGATCCAGGGTCTGGAAAGGCTCTCGTCGTGATTTCTCAGTTGGAATTCCAACCAGGCCAATCAGTGTCCTTTGAATTTGATGTCAAATGCTGTGATTAAGGGGATCAACTAATCTCTGAGGAATCCCTTTTTGGCAACGGCCATCTCAGAAAATGGCTGCAACGGGAGCCTGTTCAGACTGAATAATGAAGTGAAACGAAATGGCAATTCAGTCTGAGTCAGGCTGTGTCTGCTCTCACTGAAAACGGTGACTGTCTAAAGGCAGTACTCCTCATAGGTATTGCGCAATTTCTTCTTGCCACAGACCTCTAGTGTGTCATGCAGAATCTTATAGACAAGACAAGTGTCTGTGAATTTGTCCCAGCTCAATAAATTATGATTTTACGCAGTAACGATAGTGATAGGTGTTTGGCCTCCTGTCAAGCACCTGGTGGTACAGTATACTGATTAAGTGTTGTATAGGAGGCTTGTGTCCAGCTAGTCAAACAGGATGACAAATAGGACATGATCATGGCTTTGAAATATAATGTTGCTGCCTTAGTAGACAGTTTCTGATATGGCAGAAATGTGACAAGTTGAGCTTTTATTTAGCCAGGGAAAGCCCATTGAGACCAGGGTCTCATTCACAATGGTGCCCTGGTTACAAGAATCAGTGAACAGTTACAGCAACCAGCACAATCTTTGTTTTTAAAAATAAGATTAGAATCCATTGTTACAACAAGATATTTGATATTTCACTGTTAGCTTTTCCCCTACGACATTAAGTGTGATATTATCTGTTGACCTCTTAGTAAAAACATACAAACTGTTTTCTTTATGTTTAAGTGAAGACCTGAGTTATTAAGCCATTGAGTAACAGGTCATCACTGCCGTAAGCTTACATTCAACTTGCTGTTTGGTCACTGCATGTGCATAAATAACAGTATCATCATTTGAATCTCAGACTCTTTGCATACAGTGGGAAGAT
Source organism: Borostomias antarcticus (assembly GCF_949987555.1). NCBI lineage: Eukaryota > Metazoa > Chordata > Actinopteri > Stomiiformes > Stomiidae > Borostomias > Borostomias antarcticus. The sequence goes on from NC_140248.1 coordinate 15,373,803, forward strand.
AATTTATGTATATTGCTGTAGCAGAGCCAAACAGCAGTCTATAAAGACATGGTTTTCATAGAGGAGGTCAATCACTTACAACACTCAATTTATCATAGCAATATAGCAATATTTAAAATGGTAAAATCTTACATATTGCAGCTTTAAAGGTTATAAAGATTTTATGTAGACAAATAATAAAATAAAATAAAAACATCCACAGAGCTTTTAGAAAGGTGCAGAATAAAAGTATTGCTTTTCCCCAAAAATATGATTGAGTCTGAATGTAATTGAAGAGGTTTTGACGGGTTTGACAAGAACGTCCTGTTTACCTCTGTCTGGTTTGGTACCCGCCTCTAACAAGGCTGAGCCTATAATATTACAACGTTGGTACCACACGGTATGTTGGGAGGTAGGAGTCCTAATACTATTGGCTCACAAGCCTTGTTAAGAGTTTTTTTTTTTTATGATTAGCCTACATTTTATGATTAGCCTACACATAGCCTCTTGACTATTGCACCTTTAATATTTGTGATTCTCAATCTGTGCCCCAAATGCGTCTGATTCATCAGTCATCTGTCCATCTCTCACAGGTGCTACGGGGAGGTTCCAAGCCAATGTATATCGATCCTCAGAAACATCCGGGTGTCGTCCCCGGCAACCCACGCCGTGCAATCCCTGTCCTCTCGTCTCTAAACCACACCCAGGACGTTAAAGAAACGCCCCCCAAGCAGAGACAGAGAGAGCGGGAGCCGTCAGGGTTTCTTGCTTGGCTACTGCCCCGCCCCTTCAGGCGTGCCATGGAGACCCTGTTTGGCGGGCGCCGTCGTGGGGAACTGAGCGGGGGAGATGCTGGGTTCTTCGGGCCCAACGGAGCGCTGGGCGAGGTCTGGGACGATGAGATGTCCAGCAGCATGCTGGGAAGCCGGCTGAGGAAGGTGGTGCAGAACTACCAGGTCAGAGAGAAAGCATAAGGCATTTCAGACTGACAGAGCTCATTTAAAACTTTATTCTTGCCATCTTACAGTACTACCATTAGCCTAGTCATGTTGATGTTCTGCTGCAAACTCTTCCAATTCTTAATTTTGTATCTAATTTTGTAATTTTGTATGTTTTGTCTATTGTATATTTTATTGTCTTTTTTATCCTGTACGGTGACCTTGAGTGACCTGAAAGGCGTCTTATAAATAAAATGTATTATTATTATTATTATTATTACCAGGATCCTTCATCTTAACTCTTTCCCACTGTATTGATATTTTGCTACTCTTGCACTTTGGCTTCAGCACTAGATTATGCTCATAGTCACTTTTTTAGAAAGGAGATGCACTTACGAGCTCTGGTGAGTAGTAGTACACTGACTTCCTAAATTAGATGCAATTATTTTAAGTCGCTTGGATAAAAGCATCTCCTAAATGACTGGAATGTAATGTAATATCACACAACTCTATGGTAAAATCTTAAGCAACCGTCTTAATAAGTTTTCAGTCTCTCTTTTCCTCATGTTTTCTCTTTGTCCTCATCTTCTGATCTCTCTCTTTTCCTCGTTTTCTCTTCCATCACCTCTGCTGGTCTTTTCTCAATCCCATCTACTTGCACCTCCTGTCTCCTAGGCGATGAATAAGTACGGGGTGGAGTTCTCTGGTACTGGGGGTGTGGTCGGTCGGCCTAAGGTGAGCGGCCCCGAGCTGCTGTGCCAGTTAAAGGAGAAGATAGAGGTTGCGACCTTGACCCCTGAGCTCCCGCCCTTCTCTTCGCTGCCCTGGGCCTCCCAGCTGCCCCCTAAACCTCTCACCTCTGACCTGGGCCCTTTCAAGACCTGTGCCGTGGTGTCCTCGGCAGGCTCGTTGCGCTTCTCAGGACTGGGGAAGGAGATTGGTGAGAACAACCAAAGATACTGTCTTCAGCTGACGACACACCCACATCCTCCACATACAGTGAACCCAGCAAGAGTACACACCACTTAAATACAGGCACATCTCTCATAGCAGACCAAACCAGAAAGAAGGGACAAAAAAATATGAAAATAATACTAATATTGAGACATCAGACTAATATTGAGACTTGAATGTGTAAAATAATCAATACTGGGTCTGATACGTGATTTCTCTCATTATTTTATGAACCCCAGACACTCATGACGCTGTGCTCAGGTTCAACGCCGCGCCCACTGCGGGCTACGAGAAGGACGTTGGCTCCAAGACAACCATCCGTCTCATCAACTCACAGGTAAGTAGCACTCCCCAATCACAGACCCGTTCTCACCAGAGCTGATCTCTGAGGTTACCACAAACACACATCTGTATAGTAGTAGTAGTAGTAGTAGTAGTAGGAGTAGTACTGTAGTAACAATAGTAGTAGCAGTAGGTACTTAATTGATTCAGTCCAGTTCAGTTCATTCAAAATATACCTCCATATCCCATGCTTGGGGAAAACCCAAGCGTGTAGTGAGGGTGAACTGGGAACGTCTGGGAGTTTACCCAACCTGTCTACATGTGTTTTGTGGATTTGGAGAAGGCTTATGACCGGGTCCCTCGAGAGGTCTTGTGGAGGGTTATGCGGGAGGGGTGAGGGGGTCCCTACTTAGGGCCATCCAATCCTTGTACACCCAGAGTGAGAGCTGTGTCCATGTCCTCGGCAGTAAGTCGTTTTCCTTTTCGGTGGGGGTTGGCCTCTGCCAGGGCTGCGCTCTCATCTGTTGTTTGCAGATGACATGGTCCTGATGGCATCATCGGCCTGCGACCTTCAGCTCTCTCTGGATCGGTTTGTAACTGAGTGTGAAGCGGCTGGGATGAGAATCAGCACCTCTAAATCTGAGGCCATGATTCTCAGCAGGAAACTGGTGGTTTGTCCGCTCCGAGTAGGAAATGAGTCCTTACCCCAAGTGAAGGAGTTCAAGTATCTGGGGGTCTTGTTCACGAGTGAGGGAACCATGGAGAGGGAGTTTGGCCGGAGAATCGGAGCAGCTGGTGCGGTTCTGCAGTCACTTTACTGCACTGTTGTGACACAAAGAGAGCTGAGCCAAAAGGCAAAGCTCTCGATCTACCGGTCTATCTTCGTCCCCACCCTCACCTATGGTCATGAAGGGTGGGTCATGACCGAGAGAGCTAGATCATGGATACAAGCGGCCCGGCTGGGGTCTCCCTGAGAGATCGGGTGAGAAGTTCAGTCATCCGGAGAGACTCGGAGTAGAGCCGCTGCTCCTTTGCGTCGAAAGGAGCCAGTTGAGGTGGTTCAGGCATCTAGTGAGGTTGCCTCCTGGGCGCCTCCCTAGGGAGGTGTTCCAGGCGTGTCCGGCTGGGAGGAGGCCGTGGGGTAGACCCAGGACCCGACCCCGGATAAGCAGATGACGATGGATGGATGGATCCCATGCTCGAAGTAAAACAATGAAGTGAAAATAGACAGGTATTGTGAGTTTTGGCCAAAAATGCTTCCGCAAAGCATACCAATGAGTATCCTCCGTGCTCTGGTCCTTCGGGAGGTGTTTGGAGGTACCTTCCGTCGCCTCCTACAGTATTGGGACAACAGGTGCTATGAATATGCTTGACTACCATCATGCATATTCATATCCAATCCACGGAGTGAACGAGTCAGTAGTGATGGAGTGGAGGTGGTACTTCTGGACTAATGGCATGCACCCAATGTTTCCATGGCAACCTCTGCTGTCAGGTGATGGCCTCGGACGACCACCGCTTCCTGTCCAGTTCTCTGTACAGCACTGGTGTCCTGGTGGCCTGGGACCCCGCCCCTTTCTCTGCTGACCTCAGCAAGGTAGGAACATCATTATCTGACACTAGTCACGTCACACACAGAGTGAAGTGGAAATGAAAGCATGATACTGACGAGCCTGTCTTTCTCTATTCCTCAGTGGTATAACAGGACTGACTACCCCATGTGATGACTCAGTCTTTCTCTATTCATCAGTGGTATAACAGGACTGACTATCCCATCTTCGCCCAGTACCAACGCTATCGGAGGCTCCACCCCCTCCAGCCTTTCTACATCCTGCATCCCCGCTTTGAGTGGCAGCTCTGGCAACGAATCCAGGATAACATGGCAGAACCCATCCAGAAAAACCCGCCCTCCTCTGGCCTGCTGGGTACATGAATAATATGACACCTACTAAATTGCCACTTTGCCATTGAGATTATTGATCTCAAGTTTTTCACATGGCATTCGCTCCTATACAGACACTGATGGCATAGGATTTAAAAAAATCATTTTTTAACCTTTATTCATATAGGGAGTTCCATTGAGAGAAATATCTCTTTTGCAAGGGAGCCCTGTGACAAAACACACACAATACAATGTGGATACCAAAATACAGTTATAAATACAATATACATAAGCTACAAATAAATACAAAAAAAAAAAAAAATCTCTAAAAATAAAAATAAAAATAAACGATGACTGAGCTGGGCGAGGGAAGAGCTGGAGACTATCTGGTCAGGGACAAATGTTCTTTCAAATAAAAAAAACCTGCTAAGATGAAATGTTTGAAATGATTGAAAGCATTAGATATCTCCTCATCTGCAGTGATGCCAGAGCTAGAGAGCTAGACAGGCGCTGGTGTTTCTGCATTTCAGAACATTCATTGTTTTCCAGAATGTACTATACACAGATCTCCTGCTGAGTTATGCGGGGCTCACACTACAGGATTTTTGGGCTGATTTATCCCAGATTTACCTCTCCTGACAATCGGAGGAGAAATCTAATCTGGAATGTTGGTCAGTAACGATGTTCGGCCCAGATTATCTTGTAATGTGAGCGGTTTACAGATCCAATCTTATACCTCCTGATTGTCTCGCAGACCCATTGGGGCGGCCCCGATAATATCAAACATGTTTGATATTTAGATTATCACGCCACTACAAGCGAGACCAGTGGTTCATTGTTCCCTTTGGGCACGATAATATCTTGACATGTGCATGTTTGAAATTCCAGAGAAGAACAACTGATAAGATTCTCCTTATGTGTGTGATGCAACCCGATTTTGAAATCGGTTAGGATTTTAAATATCATAAAGTGTGAGCCCAGCATTAGTGATGGTGCTAAGATAAAAACTTGATATGGCTTTTTACTGAGAGTACATGTATTTCTCAATTACCTGGAAAGCTGCCAATCAGATAGCAGGTTCATTTTCCTGTCCTCAGCCCAGGCCTGAGGAACTGTGATAGCTTTTTGGAGTGCTGTACCACGCGTTCAGGGGCAACTCTATGACAGGGGTTTAGAAGGGTCATGTTAATCAACCACAGGAACCAAAATACACAAGAAATTATCCAGAGCCATAACTAGATCTGTAGAGCTCCGAACAAATTATTTAAAAGATGTGTTTAAAATGTCTGATTTGCTGTTTAATATTTCTGACACATGCTACTGGACAGTGATCACTAATATCATGTGCAAACACACCACTTGCCACATATCTTTGAGGATTGTTTGTCAGGATACTGGAAATTAAAGAGGATTTAGTACTGTCTTTTACAATTAGCTATGTTGGCTTTGTCATTAGTTGTGTCAGATTCATGTTAAGACAGATATTCCTAAAACAATCCAAGGTTGTTGTGGATAATCAATATAATTACTGTAAGCTAGGCATTAGTATTTGTTTTCCTCGACCAAGTTGTTGAATCAAATTATCAGTACTGAAATGCAAGTTAAAAGGAATATAGGACGTGAGACTAATTTAGGTTACATACAGTACTGTACTATTATCCATCTAACTGTCAATTAAATATACATTTGTTACTGATTCCCTTCATCCTGGTCTCCCCCTCTGTCCACCCCCATGTCTGTGCCCAGGCACGGTCCTGATGCTGTCCCTGTGTGAGGTCGTCCATGTGTACGAGTTCCTGCCGTCCCGGAGGAAGACTGAGCTGTGTCACTACTACCAGCGCTTCTACGATGCAGCGTGCACGCTGGGGGCCTACCACCCCCTGCTCTACGAGAAGAACCTGGTCAAGAGGATGAACCAGGGGCTCGACCGGGACATCTACACCCACGGGCGGGTCACACTTCCCGGGTTCAACATCCTCAACTGTACCCTGGGACCTGGAAGTACCAGCAGGCACTAACTGAGAAAAAAAAGTCTGCTTTGCTCAAATCCCAACACACAGATGCATATTATTTTCCCCATAGCCACGCACACATCAAGCCCTGCATGAAAACCAAACATCCTGTCCTCAGACACAATCATAGACCAGAAACGCCTGCCAGATTGACACAGTCATACCAAATGAGAATGCTGTGCCAACTGATGTCATAAAAATACGTAAAGCTACAGATTTTCAAAACATACATCGGCTTCCTGTGATCACGCACAATAATTACAAACACTGATAAACATCGCCACATGCACACACATGTAGGTCTGGTTGTCTTGCAGGCTTCTATTTCTGTATATAAGTGTAAACCTACAAATAGTATTTGTATAGTCCATCCACAGTGAGGTGGTGCTGTTCTGCTCTCTCTCTCCCTCTCAGCAGCAATGAGGGAGGCGGGGCCGCTTTTTTCTCCTTATGAAGAATGTCTTTGCATGCCTGCTTCCAGCTGCGCGCGCGCGCACACACACACACACACACACACACACACACACACACACACACACACACACACACACACACACACACACACAGCTCCTCTACTCTATCCCATGATGAATGTTACAGAAAATAAGATGAACTTTGAAAAGAGGCAACATTAAAGCTGCAGTATGTAACTTGTGCGCTTTGAGCCTGCTACGAGCCTTCTACGAGTATTATTCGTATTATTTTTGAATGAGTTATAATAACTAGTCCATATACCCGTGGATGTGTTATGAGTTATAATAACTAGTCCATATACCCGTGGATGTGTTATGAGTTGTAATAACTAGTCCATATACCCGTGGATGTGTTATGAGTTGTAATAACTAGTCCATATACCCGGGGATATGTTATGAGTTATAATAACTAGTCCATATACCCGTGGATGTGTTATGAGTTATAATAATAGCCAGAGATAGGCGCGCCACAACGACTCTTAAGGCATCACAAATCCACAGACATGTCAAAAATGCTGACGTGATATGATCGATCGTTCAATCTATTTAGTTTTACTTACATTGTCAGGTTCCGCATGAAATAAATCCCCTTCAAGTGTTGATGTTTATGTGTGAGACCGAGTTTCCTTCATTATATTGTAAGATTGTAGGAATATTGTAGGATAGGTTATTGTAGGATTTTTTAATCATTGCTGTGGCAGAGCCAAATAGCAGTCTGCAAAGACATGGTTTTCACAGAGTAACTCAATCACTTCTCAATCCCTCTCCATTTATCATGGCAATCTAGCAATATTTAAATGTTTAAAATCGTATGAACATCTTACATACTGCAGCTGTAACTGTGCACTAGATAGGACTAATCACTAAATGGCTCTAAAGCATGGGTTCCTAAACTCCATCAATGTGGGTCCCCTCTGAAAACAGTGACACACCCGCGCCCCCCCAAACCCCCAAAACGTTATGACGTTTTCGCACAATACATTCATGCCTGCGGGGGGAGACTCTCTCTGCACTCTACGCAAATTTAGTATACATCTCTCCCATTATTTATTTCGATCTTCTGGCCTTTAAAATCACGTTTCATTCATAAAAAACAGACATTTAAAAAAATAAAAAAAACATGTTTTTCCTTCTTTTTTTTCTAACCATCCCTCCGCGCCTCCCCTGAATTTCTTTGGGGCCCCCCAAGGAAGGCCCGCCTCACAGTTTGGGAATGCCTGCTCTAAAGAAACCAGAAGCTGTGTACTGTGAAAGACATAAGTTAGTACTTCTCATTGGCAATATAGTCTAAACCTCTATAACAGACCCTGCCCATTCTTCTGAGACACGTTACAGCAAAACTAGCTGAGACACTGAACACAGCGAGTGTAAAGGCTTCACCTGTGTGAAACCCAAGTTGTTCTTCACTCCCTCACTTGTCCATATTTAACATTAGAATGCATACAAGCAGCAGTGTGCTTCAGTTGGAAATGAACACTTATAACAGCAGACAAGCAGTTGCTGGATTCAGTGTGCCCCCAGCCTAATACTCCTATACTCAGCAATAACCAGTTTACTAACACTGTCCCATCCTACTGCAAACTCCAGAGGAGGAGCAGTTGTCTTGAATCTGACAGCAACCCTGCAGGCCTCCTAGAGGACTAATGACTAAACGACAGTTGTTTCCTCTTTCAAGATGTAGTATACTAGCTTATTTATCATGTAGGGGAAGTCACTTACAAGCGACAATCTGGCTGGTCATCTGAAGAATAGATATCTGGAATTCTTCAACTGTACAAAAACAAAATGGCAGTCTACTACTTCTTTCCAATCTTTAATTATGATTTATTATATATTTATTAATTACTCCCCTCAAAAAGTTAACTGTAACTTAATAATTGAATGTTAACTATCTATTGGCCACTGAAGGACACTCATGTCGACCGCCCCTCTCTCCTGGTTGGTTCATCCTAAGCTTTCTGAAAGGCCTGGGTATTGGCAGCACAGCATCTCATAAACCTTTCTTTGATAAGTACATTCAGTTTCTGACATATTACCCTACTTGATCATTTTCAGATCTTTTATGACAATTTGATTTGTCTTTCCATGGTGCTCTTAATGTACACTTTCTCAAAATGCATCGCAGTGTTGCACGATATTCCAATACATACCTGAACCCAGCATTGTGATACCAACCCCACAACTGCCTACTAACTTTGTTGAAAATTTTACTAATGTTTCAAAAGATATTACAGTGATTTACAATAATATATAATACCAAAGCATGGCAGTAAGGCTACACATAAATGCATTGGTGTTCTTAACTCTAGTACTTCTTGACTCATTGGTGTTCCTAATAATCAAATTGTAAGGTCATGGTCTGAAAGGTCATGCAAGGTCCCTACATCTATTGTGCCAAACCATAACACCACAGAATCGAATTCCGACTCCTGTTTCATTTCAAATGTTCACTTCCATCTTTCTCACTTTCTTTGAAGCCTAGAAATATTAACTCAGACGGCCATGGCATACCACTTCTCATCTATATAAAGCCAGTAGTTTGTATGGGCTTATATCTTTACTTAACAAAGATATACCAAAGCGCAATAGGACAAAGTTGCCCACTGGAGAACGTTTAACAGCTTCTGTAAGGTTTCCAAAAAGTGCACCATAGAGACAGGCAGACAATCAAGTGAAATAATTTCCTTTTCCCTGATGTGTGCGCAATATATCACTGCCTATCCATCACATTCCAATGTTTCCCTATCAGCTCAGAGCATTATCCAATGTTGCCACAACAATGGGGAGTAACAGAGCTCCACTGGCCATTGATTTTCATGGATTCATGCTTGTAAAATGTTGAATACCTGTATATACTATATATGTTTTTTCCTGGTCTGCAATGGTTTTTCCTGTAGGTTTACTCTTCTCCGCAGATTGCAATGTTATCACTGAACATCAATGCAATGTTCATGGAATTACTGAACTCATTTTTCTTTCCTTCACTCAATTCAGCTTGTTCCATGGCCCACATGGAAAGAAACAAGCATTGCTGTACTTACTGTACATGGTTTTGAAAAATCCCAATCACATAATTTTGGTTGGAGTAGCAGGGAGACACTAGACCAGGGGTCAGGAACCTGTGGCTCCGGAGACACATTTGGCTCCTTTACTGCTCATTGTTGGCTCACGTGCAAATTTAGAATTGGTACAATTTACAATTAGGAGCCTATACAAAACCACTGATAACATCGGATTGAATAAATATACTGACACCAACTGGACAAAGTCTAAGGGTTTTGTTTGTAATGCAACCATCTATCAGCCTGTGCGACTCGAGCACCATGGACAGCTTCTTATTTTCTTTTATTTTTTAAATGATTGTTAATTTTGTTCTTCTGTCAGTAGGCTCCATACAAGGCTCAGCCCCAACTAAGCCAACAACAAAAGATTTAGTGAAAGTTAGTAAATAAAGTCAAGTGGTACTATTCAGGAATACAATTGCCACAAGAAAGAAAAAAATGCAGACATTTCAAAAAAGAATGGACAGCCTCTTACACAGTTATAGCTAATGCAATACCAAGAGACATTTGTATTAGGACCAAAATAATTTTGCAAAGTTTGCAAAGATCAACTGCTTCGAATTGGCTTATTAAGCCCATAGCTAGCTAGCACTGGATTACTGCTGTCGGCCCTGTCTAGCTAGGTAGCTGAGATACATCAGAGAGCAGAGCTGAAGAGCACCCATTCGGCCAACCCCAGTTGTGTCAAACCCAGCTGCTCATTAACTACAACAGTGATACACCACCAGTATATTTTTGACATTTGTCGCCTCTTATCAGTCTCATCTCTGAGGTAGACGAGTCCAACTACAGGTGGGAGGTCAACCAGCTGTAGTCGGATTCGTCTACCTCAGAGATGAGACTGATAAGAGGCGAAACCAAAACAGGGCCAAACTGTAGCGCGTCATCCGATCTGCCGAGAAGGTGATCGGCTGCAACCTGCCCCCTCTCCTGGTCATGTACAACTCCAGGATCCTGAAGCGGGCCAAGAAGATTGTGGCAGAACCCTCCCATCCCAGCCATAATCCACTCCCCTCAGGCAGGATACATGCGGCCCATCAGGACCGCAACTGCACACCACGGAGGCAGCTTCTTCCCCAAGGCCATCAGCCTCTTCAACAAGGCTTGTGTCCCCCTCCTTTTTTGCACTAGCATTTTGTACTTGCTCTTTGCACTGTCCGGTTCCGGCCCCTCACCCTGTCCAATGTTCTCTCAATGTTATGCACCATGACCGAAAGCAAATTCCTAGTACATTGAAAAACTGCATGGCAATAAACAAATTCTGATTCTGATTAAGTATAGGTACCCTAATGTCACTGCTGATGACACGCAATCATGGTAGGAGGTCTGCGCTCTCGTGCGAGTTAGGGTTCGTATCCACTGGGCCAACTCCTTGCCCAACTGTTAACACGGTTCTATATATATACAAGTTATAGCAACAACTTTTAAAGTGGCTTCAAAAATTATCACTGTCTCCAGTTTTGTTTACATTTTGCAATTTATGTAGCCAATCCGGTTTCCACAACTTTGTAATGAGTGTGTGAACTCAGGAGGCGGAATATTAAGCCTCCGTTTCGCCATTCAACACTTCCGTTTTCTGCTGAAGGGCCGCAAGTTCACAGTATTTGTGGACCACAAACTCAAACTCACCACGCCTAGCAGAAGACCTGGTCTGACAGTCCGAGGGCCTGAAGACTGCTGTAGATCAGAGAGTGATAGAGTAGGGAACCTGGGTCATTTATAGTTGTAGATCAGAGAGTGATAGAGTAGGGAACCTGGGTCATTTATAGTTGTAGATCAGAGAGTGATAGAGTAGGGAACCTGGGTCATTTATAGCTGTAGATCAGAGAGTGATAGAGTAGGGAACCTGGGTCATTTATAGTTGTAGATCAGAGAGTGATAGAGTAGGGAACCTGGGTCATTTATAGTTGTAGATCAGAGAGTGATAGAGTAGGGAACCTGGGTCATTTATAGTTGTAGATCAGAGAGTGATAGAGTAGGGAACCTGGGTCATTTATAGTTGGCTGTAGTCAAACAGGGGCTAAGTGATCTGATCTGCTCTTGCGTTGCCGACACTCTTGCTGTAGGGGTCAGGGTGATCGTTACCCTTTTCTAGACTCTTAGGAGCTCCACTATTGCCTAACATTCTCGCATGTGGTGTGTTAGTGTATTCTCGTTGTATCTAGGCAGTGGACTGTGACCGTTGGTTGCGCCCATGGGTGATTCATGCTTACCTGCACAAGGTTACTACAGTAGTGTTTCGCCTTCCTCATGACATGACTGATTCGTAACGGCTGGCATTCACTGTGACAATACAGTGCCAGTTTTGTTTGTTTTTGTCCATGCTCACTTTCTTTGGTTATGTCTCAGCCTACCCAAGAGACCATTGTGCATTGTGCAATACCACACACCTCCCAAAATAGAATAACAGGGGTGAGTTTAGCCCCCACAAAACGCAGCAAAATGTTTATTGAGACGGAAATGGAAAGTGGTGTGTTGGAACACTGCTGATTGGGTAACACAGAGAAAACATACTATTCAACCTGGAAACTAGCAAAATGGTGTACACCATTTTCAGATTGAACTCACGACCCCAGATGTAACTGGCGTTCTATGAGGGAGGCCGAGCCCCTTAGTGTTAAAGGTGCTGTATGCAGTTCGGCTCAGAAGCACTATTTGTTAGCTTATATATTTTTTGCAATTCTCATTACATCACGACTAGCCCGATATCAGACAAAAATTGTCAATTCGTCACACTCCGTTGAGAACATCTGTCTGACATTGCTTCCACTCTATCCGATTTCCATGGGGGTAGGAAATTCATGCATAGCCATGACAACCATAGACAACATAGTGACAACACGGAGCGAAGTGAAACAGTAGTGTAATTATGGTAGTAGACTACTCTATGAACAGGCACTTTGTTACTACTACCAACTACTACCAGTTGTCCTCTCAAGTAATGAGCTACCAGCTCTCGCTGCGGCACCAGCATACAACTAAAACTATTGGATGCTGCTGTTTTGCACTTAAAATGTATTTATTATTTATGTTATTTGACTTATGTATAGATCAAAGACAAAAAAATTAAAATGTCCACTCATTTTCTAGTGTCATCTCTTGATGCAGGTTGTTTTGGTTTTAAGACATCTCTACCTGCTTTTTCTGTTAAAGTGGAAATGTGTCTCTCTAAAAAGCTGAGCTGTAAAGGAGGAGGCAGTATGTCACATTGTCCTGATTGGCTGAGGCGAGTGTAGTAAATGCAGATATCCTGTTGGAGTAGTTGCCTCCGTTCTGGTTGCCTGTGTGGTGGAGCTCCGCCTCCCTCATAGAACGACGGTTACTGACCTCATGACCCCCATTCGGTGTTCCATAGTTCCCTGATATTGAACTTTAAACTTATCTGGCTACATCAGGAAGGAGCCGTCGATCAGTGTTGCCTGGTTAGTAAGCAAGTCTATTGATAACGTGGCTAGCTAGTTTGGCAATTTAATTAATGTTAGCAACACAGAATGCCACTAACAATCTTCCCCAGATCTCAAGTAGGCCATCAATGATTTTTTCAGCCGCCTCCGCTGAAGACTTGTAAATTACTTTAATAACTAAAAAAAAAAGCATCAAACTACAGTTTACTCTAGAACTCCAAATCATACATTTATCCCAGGGGTTACAAACCATTTGATATTAATTTAGATTAAGTAAATATCCATTACAGCATTAAGCATTAGAGTGACACATTAGCTATTAACCAAAATGTTTATTTCTAACAACTTGCCAAAGACACTGAATAAGGATTTTCCATGGGAGGGCGGAACTCCCACCTGTAATATAGCAGACAAACTTAAAATGTAATTTCTATCAATGGCACTTTTAACAGAAATTAAAATAAGCAAACTAGAATGGTTGTTCTTGTCTACAAGTCAAGATGTAGAACGTCTTCAGACAATTTTATATCATCACAATCCCTTGAACATCATATCCCAACCCCACTCTTGTTGCAAAGTCTGCAAATCTGTGTTCAGGGTTACCTAGAAAGACTGGGACCAAATTACTCAAAATTGTTTATTTCAAAAGCTCCGTTGGCTTCAGATTCTCATGTAAATCCAGTAGACATGTAAAATACAACCATTACAATACATTAGATTCAAAAAAGGTACCAAAAAGTACAGTAAAAATTACACTTCCATTTCTGGAAATGTGGACCAAAAAAAACAAAAAAAACAAAGAAAAAGAAAAGACTAAAATAAAAACGTGGAAAAGTGACATTTGCTTCCCCCGTTTATCAGATGGTCTGTACAAATGGTCTGTTGTCACAAAGTTGAGAGTGAGTGTGTGTTGGGTGTGAGTGTGTGTCTGTGTGCGCGCGCATGTGTAAAGTCCCGTATCATACTTCTGTCGTCTCGTCAGTCGCCATATCACCTCGGTCTCATGCTGAATCACTTGAGTCCTGGAGGGAGAAGGAGAGAGAGAGAGACAAGACGTTGTAGCAACACAGTTATATCCACACAACCCGCCACCACCAACCAACACCAAGCCAACACACAGCTAGGAGGGGATCAAGCATGCAAGAAGAGAAAGGGGGCTGGTTGGATTAGGAAGCCAATACTGCTGGTTAGATTGGTATGTAGATAGAGCATAGCATTATAGGTGTAAAGGGCAGATATTGGTTGAAGTCGCTGTGCAGCCTCAAAGCAGATAGTCTCCCATCTCCCACTGTAGAAAAACCCACTGGTTTGAACATGGTCCACCGCAACAGCAACCCTTAGTGATCTGTAGTGTAGTGGTTAGGGTGCATCCATGATGCCTATTTTGTGCTGATCATATCAATAGGACTTGGAAGTTGTGTAAAAAAACAAACTCCAAAACAGCACTATGGACTAAACAATATAACCAATTGATCAGAATTGATGAGTGGAAAAATTTGGTTCTAATCCACCACAATGGGCTTCCCCCCCCCCTCAGCCAGAATGGAGGCTACATCTTGGCATGGATCGAGTTAGCATCACTGCCACAGGTCTCTAAACAGCTACAAAGGCACCACAGTGTTACAAGGCACTAGAAACGCATACCTGCACTACATGTGATCAGTATGGCTTGTAGCTACTCTGGTGGCCTCCACGTCTTGGAGTTTTCCCATAGCTTGTATTTCCCTGGTCTGCGGGAATAGAGAGAGAGGACTGAGTGCTTCTGTGCAGAGACAAGTCAAACAGTCAGGTAGCCAGCTGGCCGGCCGGGTCTGTGCATACTCACTGTAGTCGTATCCACCCCCGTAGCCATAGTAACCGGAGGAGTAGTCGTAGTTGCCGTAGCCGCCGTAGTTGCCGTAGCCCTGCTGGCCGCCGTAGCCGTATCCTTGGTTGCCGTAGCCCTGGCTCCAGTAGTTGCTGTAACCTTGGTTCCAATTCTGAGTCTGGCCTGGAGGAGAGAGAGATACAGGTCAGTGACGGAGATGCCAGTCAATCTGGGCTGAAGGAGGGATAAAGATTTAGTGATGGAGAGACCAGTCAGTCGGTCCTGAAGAGGGGAGAGATACAGGTCAGTGATGGAGACACCAGTCAATGCTGATACACCATGTGGACCATCTATTAACAACCCTGGAAGATTCAGCTAAATGGGCTTAAAGAGATCTGAACAAAATAAAAGAAACATATTTAATAAACAATTCTCACAATTCTGAGGCTCTGCAAGTTCTTTGAGTGTTGCCACCATCAACTTAAGTTTACAAAACTGTAAAAAGAAAAAAACCCTTGGCTTGAAAATACATAAAACGAAGGTGCTCATTGCGAGGAGGGGTTATTGTCCATGCAAGCAAAAGAGTAGACCAAGGATTAGCCTACAAAAAAACTCCCAAGGCACTCAATCTACAGGGTACTGAGTTAAAAAGCCTTTAGTCTATTGGCTCTACCACATCAGATACAGTCAAAGGCCACATCCGGTTTCGAACCGAAAATCCCATTAATTCTTCCCATAGGAAATTTAAATAATCTACAAAATAAGGCCCGTGCTCAACACAGGCTTCTGAAAGTTTGACGTCTTTTTTTAAGGAGTCGACATGTAGCCTCCATTAGTGCCTAAAACATGACATGTAGGCCAGCTATCGGTGAAATGCATGATGGGATGCGTCGTGCTACTCACCCCCACGGCCACGGCCGCCCCGGCCGCTGTAGCCCCCCCGGCCTCCGTACTGCTGCTGCTGGTAAACCTCCTTGGGCTGGGCGATCTTCAGCTCACACTGGGGAAAACCAAAGGAGGAACACAACAGGCCAAACATGGGAGGTTTGAAGAAATTAACAATTTATAATCAATACTTCAAAAGAATTTCAGTTGTGTGTGGACTGCCATGTGAGTACAGTCTCTACCTTGCTGCCCTCAACAGTATGAAACTTCTTCTCCAGGCACTTCTTGACAGATGTCTCGTCTTTGTAGGTGATGAAGATGAAGCCCCTCCTCTTTTTGAATTTGGGGTCAACGGGAAGTTCTATGGTCTCGATCTACAGGCAGAAACAAAGACAGGCTCTAGAACACCAGAGAACGACAAGATTCTAAAACACTGGAGAACCACAGGTTCTAGAACATTATGTTATAACTCGTGAATCCTAGAGAACAGCAACAACGAACTTCACTGACTGACAGCAATCCTCAGGCAGGTGAGATGCGTGCTTGAGCCAGTTCCCATTTGGCCACAAAACCAGATTAGTTGGAGATTAAGTCAGAAGTAATTCAGTGCAATTAGCCTAAACACAGCCAATGGCTAATGGTTACGTTAAGGCATGTGAAATGAATGGTTAGGGTTAGTTTCACAAGCACAAATTTGTTTTTGTTTCACTCAGAGATGACCTGTAACTGGAAAGATGATAAGAATTCAGCTTCAGTCAGCTGTAATAAACTGATAGCGCTGATAAGATACTGTAAGGACAAGCAATGACAATAATTTTAATGTACCTGCACCTGTAGTTGTTACATAGGCAAATACACTTTCTATTATATTCACCCATTTACCACAGTATTTGGTAGTTCAGGCTCAAGTAGGTTTAGTTATGATATATGTACTAAGTGCAGGTACAGTTATATGCTAGATCAATCAGAAGGGCTAAAGTGACAGGATGGGAACTGTCTCAGCACCACAGATATACTAGCCCAGAGTTCTGCTTTTTCTATGTGATTGGCATGTCTTTTCAGTAGATGTAGGTGTCAAAGGAATGTCTGATTGCCAAATAAAGGTGAAGAAGCCAAACCTCTCCAAAGGCTCCGAAGTATTCTCTGATGGTGTCCTCTGAGGCTTCTGGGTTCAGGCCTCCTACGAAGATCTTCTTGGCAGGCTCCTTCTTCATGGCCATTGCCTTCTTAGGGTCTATCTGTCGGCCATCTAGTCTGTGTTCTTTCTGTTCAAGCACCTGCAAAGACAGATGAAAAAAAAAGGTGTTAATTTCCCAATCTAGACAAAATGAAATGTAAAAGGTAATATGAATATCCGACTTGCCCTGCCTGAGCGCACACACACACCTTATCTACGCTGGCAGCTTCTTTGAACAGAATAAAGCCAAATCCTCGTGACCGTCCTGTGTTGGAGTCCATCTTAATGGTGCAGTCTGCCACCTCCCCAAACTTGGAGAAGTAGTCTTTCAGGTCTTTTTTACTAGTGTCCCAGCTCAGCCCACCAACAAACATTTTCCTGCAGAGACAGATCATTGATTAGACTTGGGCGATGAGGGGGATCAATTTCACATTACCATCCTTGTATAGATGTATGGCCAGATGTAGCCCACCCTACTTATTATTCAGAAAGGCCAGGCTTAAACAATGCCAATACCTACAGAAAAGTAGCAAACCATTGACTTTTTTCAAACTGGTTGATATTATACTTCTACATCACATTACATGAAATATTTATCAATAAAATGTAGTGGTCCGTGTATGTTGGTAGCTAGTTATTATCTAGTTGGGTAGTTATTATCTAGTTGGGTAACGTTAACGTTATAGCATTGGTTTTGCTCACCCAGCGTCGTCCTCGCCTTTGCTTGCGTTTATCTGTCCACCCTCGCCTGCTCCATTTTGTGAGTCTCCCTCTCCAGCTCCTTCTGTCTCTCCCGTGGCCTCCTCCTCCTCCTCCTCCGCTAGTGCACCTCCATCTCCCTCGCCTTCTCCCTCCCCCTCTCCCGTGCAGCTCTCCTCGGCCTCCTGCTCCTGCTCCTCCGCCTCGGGCTCCGGCTGATCCGCTCCGTTCAGATCCTCCTCGCCCTCGTTTCCATTCTCGGAGGTCTCCATGAACTGATGCTCAGCGTCAGCCATGTTGGTCGCCTGCACACAAACAAAGGGACTCGAGTTTACCCAACTTAGCCATTTTGTACATTGCGATTCCTCGACAAACGTGAGCTTGAAGTTTCGTATTAAATTTCAAGTCGACCGCGTACACTGCGCAGTCAATTCATTATGCAGGCCCCATTTACCAGCTAACAAGCTAGCTAGCTTAGCATTTAGCTAACCAACCGGCTTCGGGGTTAAGAGCAAAGAGGAGAACTCCACAATATGTTAGCTAATTAGCTACATAACAAACTAGATAAGACTCCACAAACTAGCAACAGATGAAACACGGACACTGTTTTAACAACCATCACTGTGCGGTCGTTTTTGCGGCCTGCCTTTGAAAACGCGCCTTAGCTAACTGGCTAACTCCTGGACGCTATTTCAGTCAGATAACGGCAGCTAGCTGTATAACGAGTGACACCGATCATTGAATCATATAGTAAGCACAATCTGACGCATTTCTGTGGAAGGTAATTTAGTTATAAAATAGTGGCTTACTGTTTGAATTTAGATTACGGAGGCCGCTTATCAAGATGGATACTCTCCGATTCCGCTGCTAACTCGTGGCAAGTTTTATACCACCGGATGTTCACCGGCGATAGAACCCCAGTAATAAACGAGCCCGTAATAGGACGCTCACAGCAGACATAGCATTAAAGCCCTTCCCCCATTGGTTAGTGGCACAACATAGCTGCGACAGCTACCCTCCCCCCTTTCCGCATTTCGCCGATTTGAAACACTGTTGCAGCTTAAAGAAATTATGGAACAAAATACATATTGAAAGCTGCTGAATAAAAGCATAGCATTGACAACAACGATTGAAATAACATTTCCTTCAGATTGTTTATAAATAATATAATAAACAGTATATTTGTAATTTTTTGTTAATTTTTGATGCACTGTTGGTATTTTGTATTTGCACTGTTTTTGTACTGTTTTTGTTCAGACTGTTTATATATAAACAGTCTGAAGGAAATGTTATTTCAATCGTAAAACATATCTATCTACCGATAGATATGTTTATTATAATTAGAAAACTTATTTACAACAATTTTTACAACTATAGACTCAAGATTCAAGATCTGTTTATTGCCATATGTATATGGTTCACACATACTAGATATTTGACTAGGGTTAAGGCATGTTGTAGACAACACAGGACAGGGACAGGACAGTGCAAAACAGTATAAACACAGTGCAAATACAAAATACCTAAGAACAGTGCAACAAAAATCACTGCAATGTACACATTACGAAATACTGTGAAAAAAAAAAAAAAAGCAAATAAAAGGGTTAGGCACAATTGAAGTGTACGTACTATGTACAGAATGGGGTGTGGTGAGTGTAAGTACAGTGTGTGAGCAGAGTATAATGTGGTGCGTGAGCAGTGTTATGTACAGTGAGTGCAGTGTGTGTGCTGTTGTATTTGGAAACAATCAGAGGTTGTGTACAAGTGGTGCAGGAGGTATAGAGTCAGTGTGTGTGTGTTGGGGGGGGGGTAGTCGCGGGGGGACTCAAGCCTTGTTGATGAGTCTGATGGTCGTGGGAAAGAACCTTTTTTTGTGGCGAGTGGACCCGGTCCCGATGGACCGCAGTCTCCTGCCAGAGGGGAGTAGGTCAAAGTGGCCATGTCCAGGATGCGAGGGGTCAGCCGCAATCTAATTGGCCCGTTTTAAGGTCCTGGAGGTGTGCAGGTCCTGTAGGGAAGGCAGTCTACTGCCGATCACCACTCAGCGGAGCAGATGATGCGCTGCAGTCTGCCCTTGTCCTTGTCTGTTGCGGCTGAGAACCAGATGGTGATGGAGGAGGTGAGGATGGGCTCGATGATGGAGGTGTAGAGGAGGACCATCATTGCCTTTAGCATGTTGAATTTCTTCAACTGCCTCAGGAAGTACATCCTCTGCTGTGCTTTTTTTTGTGAGGGAGCTGATGTACAGCTCTCACTTGAGGTCCCAGGAGATGGTGGTGCCCAGTCAACAGTGGACACTGGGGTGTCATTCAGTGTGATGGGGGGGGGGGGGGGGGGGTTGGATTCGTTCTTAAGTCTACAATCATCTCTACTGTCTTGAGAGCATTGAGTTCCAGATTGTTTTAGCTGCACCAGGACAGCAGCTGGTCGATCTTCCACCTGTAGGCAGACTCGTCGCCCTCGGAGATGAGACCAATGAGGGTGGTGTCGTCTGCAAACTTCAGGAGCTTAACAGACTGGTGGCTGGAGGTGCAGTTGTTCATGTACTGGGAGAAGAATGGAGGGGAAAGAACACAGCCTTGGGGGGAGCCTGTGCTGATGGTCCTGGAGTCAGAGACATGCTTGCCCAGTTTCACATGCTGCTTCCTGTCAGACAGGAAGTCTGTGATCCACCTGCAGGTCAGGTCGGGCACACACATCTGGGAGAGCACGCCCTCTAGAATGAGTGGGAGCATGGTGTGGAACGCCAAGCTGAAATCCACAAACAGGATCCTGGCATAGGTGCCTGTGGACTCCAGGTGCTGGAGGAATGAAGTGGAGGGCCATGTTAACTGCGTAGTCCACTGACCTGTTGACTATTGTAGGCAAACTGCAGAGGGTCCAGGAGAGGGTCTGTGATGGATTTGAGATGCCACAGACCAAGGCGCTCAAAAACCTTCATTGCTATAGGGGTCAGGACGACGGGTCTGTAGTTGTTGAGTCCAGTGGTCCTTGCTTTCTTGGGGATGGGGATCATGGTGGAGGTCTTGAAGCAGGCTGGAACATGGCAAGTCTCTAGTGAGGTGTTGAATATGTCAGTGTACACCGGGGACAGATGATCAGCACAGTACATCAGCATCGAGGGGGAGCCATAGTCCCGTCCGGCTGCTTTCCAGGGGTTCTGTCTCTGGCGGTTAACGTCCTTATCTAGGATGGTGAGAGGCTGTGTTGGAGTGGGGGGTGGGGCGGCTGTGGAGAGGTCTGGACCCCTGCTGGGGGGGGAGAAGGGGGGGGGGGGGGGGGGTCTGGATTGATGAAGCTGTTGTGTGCGGGGGGCGGAGAGGACCCATTGTTTTTCAAACCGGTAACTCGTTCAGGTAGTTGGCTAGATGTGAGTCATCAGTGGCCTGGGGGGATCTTGGTTTGTAGCTTGTGATCTGTCTGAGGCCTTTCCAGACAGAGGATGCATTTCCATCTGAGAATTTGTGTTGGTGTTTCTCAGAATAGCGTCGTTTAACCTCCTTGACTGCCTTGCTAAACCTGTACTTGACCTCTTTGAACCGCTCCTTATCCCCATTCCTACATGCTTCCTCTTTCTCCAACCTTAACTTCCTGAGTCTGGCTGTGAACCAGGACTTGTCATTGTTCTATTTGATCTTGGTGCGGATTGGAATGCATTTACTCTCGACAAAGCTGATGTGTGATGACACAGTGTTCAATTCAATGTAGTCCTGATCATGGCCAGCCTGTTCTAGCCATGCATGTGATTTCTCCTTAGCTTCATTAGTCCACCTCTTGTATGTACTGATGACTGGCTTGGAGAGCTTCAGTTTCTGCCTGTATTCAGGGATCAAGTGGACGATGGCGTGGTCAGAGTGGCCCAGCGCAGCATGGGAGACGGCATGGTAAGTGTTGGTAAGTGTGTTGTAACAGTGGTCCAGATTGTTCTCCTCACTGGTTGGTCTGCTGATGGTATTTGGGGAGTTCATGGCTGAGATTAGCTCTGTAGAAGTCACCTAGGACAATAACAAAGGCATCCGGGTACTAACGCTCTACACGCCGGATCTGGTCAGGGAGCATGCATTGTGCCTCTTGCACTGCAGCATGGGGTGGAATATACACACTAGCCAAAACGAAGGATGTGTACTCACGGGGGGGGGGGGGGGGGGGGGGGGGGGGATTCCAGCACAGGAGAACTGTGGTGCTGTATCACTGTCACATCCCTACACCACACATTATTCATTTATTTGTATTATTATTTAGTTATTTCGCTCACAAAAACCACCAATGATTGTCTTAATGCATTTAGATTTATGAATAATTTACTTAAAATAAAGTATTCTACAGAAATACAGTTTTCCTCTCCATTATGATTCAAAGTAATATAAAAAGAAATGGAGAGTATCATATATATCCAGCACAGGTACTGTACAGGTACATTGGAATTCTTGTTAGCGCTTGTCCTTACAATATCTTATCAGCGCTTATCAGTTCCCCTTTCCAGTCCTAGGTACGCAGCTAGACATTACAGCCTATAATTAGCCTATCATTTCTGGTAAAATAGGAGAGAGAAAAGATCTTAACATGGTAGCTATTCACACCAGAAAGTATTGGGAAAAAGTCATCCCTAGTTTCTTCATCACAGAATATTCAACTATTGTAATCAAAGTTGTACCTTTGTCTAAGGAGTTCTCCTGATGATCTAACAGTATTGAAGTCCTATAATTGATAATTTCTTGACTCTTTCTAAAGGACAATTTACAAAGCGCACCGTGCCTGTACGGCTAGTATGATGAACACAACTAGAGTTACATAACACCTTTTTACACTTTTCATCTGATCCAAACCTCTAGTAATGTCTCTGAACAGCTGCAGACCAGCACATGTGATATCCAACAACTACAGTACAGTGGATGCATCAGCAGGCCAGTAGTACAGCTCGCCTGAGCTTGGCATGACTTATCCCAGTGGTATGGCTAGGCTGGGGATTCACTCTGTGGACAGCTACATGCATGTCTCTGATGTACTAGGCTTTGTGTGTGTGTGTGTGTGTGTGTGTGTGTGTGTGTGCTGGAATGCAGAGAGGAAGACGCTGACATGGACTTTACTGCTCTTGAACTTAGTCATGAATCTCCTGTTTGAAGGTCATTTGGATTGTGTGTTGAGTCCCCTGCTATTTAGGCTGCCTTCTTTCTAGTCAGGGTGACCACTGCTGCCCACAGAGCCTGGCCCAAAACTGACCACCTTCCTGAGCCTCGCTGACTGCCGAAAGTCCCCTCATACCAGGCTAGGAACCAGGATGCTTTCTACATGGCATGGGAGGCAGCAGTGCAGCAGGGCTCCTCACACTGGTGGTACCTTTTGCAGATGCTCTCTGGCCCAGTCCCAATGTCCCCCCTAAACCCTCAAGCCCTGAGCCCTCACAGACTTATTGACGTCACCTGGTAAAGTGGTTGAGTGCGAGAGGCTGCAAGGGCTCGAATTGGTATAAAAAGGAATGGGACAGCACTTGCAACATCACATTACATTGACATGAAAACACATTTCTTACTATTGTGGGTGCGGGGCTTTTTATCAATTTTTCAATTTTACATGTTTTTCTTGTAGGCCTTCATGTAAATTAATTTTGGGCTGAGTCAAATCCCCTTTACATTATCCGAACTCTGTATTACCCTCAAAACATGTCTGTTCAACTTGTTGAAATCATTTCATTTTGTGGTGATATGCGAACTACATTACTGCCTGTGATTCTTGTTTGTGATGAATCCAAAAGTATTTACTTAAGAATGATAATATATTATGTAGGCTATACACATTCCTGCACCTCACAACTCTTTCCATATTCATATTGGAAATCTCAATTCAAAGAACACTGCACCTAAATGGGTGATTAATGTCATAGGCTACTGCTTTTAACTGGGAAATCATATGATTTAGAGCAACAGAAATTAATGTAATTTATAACCATAGCCTACATATTTTTACACAAATCACATTATACAAACCCATGGGGTTAATAACCCATACTTAAAAATAATGAAACCAAAATAATTATAAGGCTACTTGTGTAGATAAGCAAGTCCAGCTGAAAACATGAAAACATTTTTTTTTTTTTGTAACGTGAACATTAGGGTTGGTTGATCTGTGCTTGTTTATTGGCTGTTCTTCAGGTAACCCCGTGTTTCACGTCACAACGATATGAACTGTGGGTAATTCCCTTAGGCGAAGTGAAGAAGCGGGGCCATAAAGGGCTCAAAATGTCTGCCAGAGAGCCCTCATGCACTTGCCGATTTGACATTGGGACACCCCTAAGCCCTCGCGGGAGCGCGCCCTTAAGTCTGTGAGACTGCAAGGGTGGACATTGGGACTGGGCCTGTGTCTATCTGAATGCATGCCAGTCCCATTCAGGTTTAGCAACAGGAACAGAAGGGGAAGGGGTTGTGTTCTGCACCTTCTGGTTGGAACAGGCCTTAAGAGCACTTCAGGAGTTAGCATCATTGCTGTGGTAACCGCTAGATTGATACGCCAGGCAAGGGCAAGTCTAGGCATGACCAGGTCTCCACACACGCATGGTCACCGTGGAAACTAGTGTTGTAGACCTGAGGTGGACATCAACACACCAGTTAAGAACCTCCGAGACGACAACGGCAGCAGGACACTCAGTTCTGCTGGAAGAAATATAGACCTTCCGTCTGTTTGAATAGTGACTACAGGGGTAGAAATCCATCATATTATACACTCTCAATCAGGTAGGTACGTTGAATCTTAAATGTTCCTTTTACTCTGCCATTTCAGCCTGAACCAAAACTGTACTAAGCTTCCATTTACATTCTCCAGCTACTATGGCGGACGGTACACCAGGCCAGGACTTAGTGAGAGGTAAGAAGAATCTTTGGGAGACAAGGACATGCTGTGCCCTGGACATCTCTAGTAGCACGTTTGGTTTGTCATGATGGGGGTTTGAGAGTGATTCTGTAATTTTCTGTGTCTAGCCATGTCTTGGTAGAGCAGCCAGGAGTTTCTGCACCTTTTCTTGTGTCTATGCTACATCTTCTGTCTCCACTCTGCCTACACACAGGTGATCTCACAGAGCGTGCATGGGGTCCATCATTTTGGGGTTGATGTTCAGGCAGTGTTGTTAGCTGATTGTTTCAAACCAAGTCACCAATCACTAACCATACTGCCAGCACAACTGCTCACAAACACAACCGTCTGGAAACAGGAGAGGCTGCAGCTGGAGAAAGCACACCCACACCTCGCTATAAATCAAACAGAAAACCAATTTCTTAAAAACAATTGATCCATTTTATTCAGATATTTTATACTTAGCAATTGTAGTTTTAAGCAATTTTAGTTAAGACAACATAAAAGTTTAAAACATTTTACTTCCATCAGCTTTAAAAAATGCTTAGTTAAATGAGCATTATTTTAATTATTTCATAAATAATGTTAACTTTAACCTTCTTACTGAGACAGTTAATATAGCATATATGGGTTCTAAGTCCTATTCCTAGACTCTAGTCCTTGGTTCTTTAACAGCAGTTCCCTAGGAGCGGGTCAGGTCCCTAGGAGCGGGTCTTGCTGACCCAGTGGTACTTGTCAATACGGGGCCCAGTGAAGGAGAAGGATGGCCGGTAGGGTTTGTAGCCCTTCTGGGAAGGGAACTGGGAGAACTGGCTCCCGGGGGGGACTTGAGGCGTGAACCCCTCCCCAGAGAAAGCCTTCCTTTTGGGGTATGCCGGCCAGGACTGGGGGGCAGCTGGAGCAAACTCACTGATCTGAGGCAGAGGAGATGGGATTGCCAAAAGGTTGAAATCACAGCAACTACACTTGATACAACTACACTTGATACAACTACACTTGATACAAAACCATCATTTTATGACACTCATGCCAATAAACCTTATGGAACATATAGTAGTGACTGCATTAAGGTGCCGGTACCTGGTAGACACTGTTGGGGTTGCTCACTGTAGGAATGGTTTTGGGCTCTGGGTTAGGGGTTGGGCCTGGGACAGGGCAGGGAGCCGATAGGCTGCTGCAGCTGCTACTCATGCTGGTGTCCCCACCCTCCTCATCAGACGATGCCCCTGATTGAATCTCCAAGCTGGCTCGTTCCACAGCATTTTGTATGCGGCGGGAAAACTCCCCATCCCCACGTCGAAAGCCTTCCAGCTGCATCACACAGAAGGATGCACTGCGCTCGCCATACCTGCACAGGAAACAGGAAATGCATTACACCAATGTTTTCACCTAAGAAAACCCTGTAGTTCTCAGTAGTATAACCTTTCGCCAGAATTTGTAAGATGCTGTTCATATACTGGAGGTTCACACTGCACCCAGTGAAATGTTCCAAACTGAAACCAAAAGTTCTGAATGCTCAAGCCCTGAATCTCATGTTTTAGAACCGTGTACTAGTGCTCAAGCCTAGAATCTCATGTTTTAGAATCTTGTACTAGTGCCTCACCTGCAGGACACCTCTCCTGGGTCCACCCAGACGGTCAGCTCTGATGGAAGGCCCAGGTCCTCATACCTGACAGCACCCCGCGTACACGCCTTCTCCAACACAGGGTCTCTCAGCTGGAGCCGGTTCATACGCATGCACCTGAACACGGACACACACACTGACTAAGCTGGGCATGTGCGTGTGTATATACTGACCTGTGTGTGTGTGTGTGTGTACACACTGACCTGTAGCCCTGGCCTTTGCTGGGCTTCTCTGGGTACCAGTGGTTCTTGTAGTTCTCAAAGAGAGCAGAGGTGAGGGCAGCAGCGAAGCGGTCTCGGCTCTCGTTGTCCAAGCAGCCATGTCTCTTAGCCAGCCGTGCTACAAAGAACACCGTAGCAGCGATCTCCTCCTTCATAGCTACAAGCTAACCTTAACACTACCTAACTGAATACAAGCACCTTAACCTCAAATGTTACCTCAGAAAACACTGTTGTTCCTTTAACAGCATGAACTGAATTCAGCTTTAGTAGACAATCAAACTTCTACACTAACAATACACATCAATCCACTCCAGCAAACAAATTTGCTCTTGAACTCCAATAATTAGCTTGAGCGTCAGCTGTTCCACCCACCTGTACAAAAGTAGATGCTAAAAAAACCTCATAACAACTCGCCTCCCTGGTAACTCCAGAGAAATGTCATCAATTATGCACAGCCTCCCAGCAACATTCACAAGCCTTTTCAGGGGCACTCCAAAGCCACACACCTGCACCTGGTTGCTTTAATTAATCAGCTGTGCGCGTGTGTGCGTGCGCGTGTGTGTGAGAGAGAAAGACCGAGATCAAGAAAGGTGGGGTGGAGGGCGTATTTAGAGGAGGGAAGCATGGTGTGTGTAAATGGTAAATGGACTGCACTTATAGTATATTTAAGCAATAAACCACTCGAGGCCGTATGTTATAGTGATTTTATAACAGCTAGGGGGCGTTGTTACGCACGACGCGAAGCGGTCATCCATGACCGGGCTTTCGGGGCGGTGGCCGCAAGGCTCTGGAACGCACTCCCCCAGGACTTGAGAGCCTCTGCCTCAGAAAATACTTTTTAAAAACTGTTGAAAACACACCTGTTCAGACAGGCTTTTGGCTGCTAGTAGCTCTGATTGCTGAGTTTGGTATTAACTGTAATTTCTATGTTGTTGTGGTTCTCTTTACCTGTGTATTAATCTCTTACTGCACTGCACTTTGTATTGCATCGCACTTCCCTACTAGCACAGTACGTAAAGCCAACGGGACACATTGGTCGTAGTTTGGTATATTTGCGACGGTACAAACAGTGGACCTAGCTGACACGTGCCTATACCGTCGTAAAATGACCAAAATAACCGCCCTCAGGGAGACTGTACGGCAACGTAGCCGTTACTGCTGCTGAAATCCGTAACTACGATGTAATTAAATGACGTGACAATGCTGTTACATTACAGTCCCACTCTGACTTTATTGGAAATGTACATTTGTCACAGTGGGTCAGAACATTTGTAAATTACTTAGGTTTTAAAATACATTTTGAAGTCATACAGTTACAGAATTGTAATAATGAGGAGCAATCCTGCATGTCTGTTTTGTGTGTAATTTCTAATTTACAGTTAATATTAACACTAAAGATTTGCAGTGCAGGCCTAATAAAAATAATTATAAAAAATATGCCCACGAATAAAGTCCTAATGTTGCAACCTAAATGTATATTGGAACATGTTGACAGAATTAGATTATTGAATAGAGAATAGAGAATATTATTTAAAAAAGAAAAGGGCAGGAGTTCTGGGGAGCCTGTACGCCCTATGCCTATAGCGGCATATCTCAATAAAGACCTTTTAACTTTTGGCAGTTGCTTTATTTTGAGAGAATATTATTATAATATTAACGCCAAATCCAGGATACTCGTGAAGGCTCCTGCGTTGTTATGAACGGTACAGCAATGCACTTCTTATTTACTCTGAGGGAATAAAACTTTAATATAGGCCTTATTGGAATAATTATGATGAAATATAGCTATGATAAACCGAGTAAAATATAATCTATTAAATAACTTAGAGTTCAGGAATTAGGCCAGTGTGCCTAGGTGGAATCCTCAAAAATGGAAAAGGTCTCAAAAGGTCACGGTTACGGCTATACTATCAAATCTAGCCAACTGCACTAGTGTGAGATTCTCTAAAGCAGCTTTGTCCAGTGAGGTGGAGATTGTGGTGTTGTGTGTTGGAGCAAGCAGCAGGGGGCAGCAGGGAGATGCTGTTCTCTAGTTATTGGTGCAGTACCCCCCCTCTGTAACTCATCTAGAGAGAATCCCGATCTGTATTCCAGGCCGGTCGGTGCTCATGGCCCAACAGTTTCCGTTTCCAGACAAGTAAGTAACAAG
>NC_140248.1:15407193-15487193 GCF_949987555.1 Borostomias antarcticus
GAAACGGAGGTCCAAACCAGGGCTGACAGAGAGACAGGACATGGCACGGACGCTCTACACACACAGTAGGATGTGTTGTACTAGATGGGTGTGCTGGATGTAATGTCTGGATGTAGCGTCTAAGTCATTGTGGCACTAGCAGGTGTTCAGGCGGCCAGCGGACGGTACCCCTGACGCCTGGTGACTTCTCTCTGCTCTACAGGGTTGGGATCTGAGCCTGTGAGGGGGCAGAGCTGAGGAGAGAGATGAGCCCTTCTCCACCAACCAGCCGCCGTCCCCGGCCTGGTCCATGAGCTCTGCTGACGCCTGGGGAGACAAAGTGCAACTTGAAACGTATTGGGAGTTTGTTCGCTGTGACAGAGTCTGTCAGGGTCTGTCTGTCTCAGCAGAGGTCTATGTTCTGAGGGGAGAGGCTGGACTGCAGATCCGAGCGTGGCGTTCCAGCCGGGGAGGAGTAGAGGGAGGGGGAGGAGGTGAAGGGGGAGGTGCTGAAGGAGGAGGCCACCTGGTTGGGGAAGGTCGCCGAGGAGTAGACGACGCCCGCAGTGGGGGAGGGGGAGGAGTAGGAGGAGGCGCAGGGGGAGGGGTAGGAGGCGTGTCCGGGGGAGGAGTAGCAGGACGGCACCGGGGAGTAGGAGGAGCCAGGAGAGGGGTAGGAGGAGCTGGGGGAGTGGTAGGAGGAGGTGGCGGAGGGGGAGGAGGAGTACCCGGAGACCGCCGGGGACGGGATGGTGATGGGGATGGAGCTCTTCTCCGCCTTCTTGTCCCTCTGCCTCAGGTGGACCTTGGCATGTCTCTTCCTCTCGTCGCTGCGGGCAAACTTGCGCCCGCAGGCGTCGCAGGCGAACGGCTTCTCGCCGGTGTGCGTGCGGATGTGCGTGGTCAGGTGGTCGCTGCGGCTGAAGTTGCGCATGCAGATGCGGCACTGGAAGGGCTTCTGGCCGGTGTGGATGCGCACGTGGCGCGTCAGCTCGTCCGAGCGCGAGAACCGGCGGTCGCAGCTCTCCATGGGGCAGGCGTAGGGGCGCTCGTGGGGCGGGGTCTTGCACTGGCGGCTGGGGTACTTCCTCATGCGGCCCGGCTTGACCAGCTGCTGGGACTGGTAGAGGGAGCCCTTCGGATCCTGGAGCGCCACCATTCCCGTCCCCGTCTCCGTCTGGGAGGCGAAGGCCTTGATGGTGGAGAGCGGAGTGAGAGACAGCTGCTGGAGGCTCTGGCCCTGGAAGGGCTTCTGGTCCGGGGGCAGCAGGCCAAGTTCCCCCTGCTGGTTGGAGGGGAACAGGTAGTCCGGGATCATGAGAGGCGCCATGCTTGATGGGCAGGGCTTGGCGGAAGAGGGATAGGCCGGCGGGGGGTACTGGGCGGCGCCAGGGAAGGACTGGGTGGAGTCGGGGAAGAGGTCGGGGCTGGCAGCGGAGGAGTAGGAGGAGGAGGAGGCCGTGGAGTAGATGGGGCTGGGCTCGCTGACGTGGGCGGAGCAGCTCAGGGCGGAGTAGGAGGAGACCGGAGCGGCTGAGGTAGGGGGCGTGGCCATGCCCACCAGACCACTGACCAGGCTGAAGAGAGGCTCCGCCCACAGGCTATTGCTGCAGACGCTGGAGGAGGAGGGCTCCAGGGTGAAGCGCCCGGTGTAGGAGAGGGAGGGCAGCCGGGATGAGGGGAACGGCTGCTCAGACAGGGGCTTGTCACAGCTGAGACCACTCAGGTCTGGGAGAGAGTCTGGATGGACAACAAAAACAACAACAGAGAACATGAATACAACGCTCAGAAAAAATATATTAGAGGGTGTTTGTGTATGTGCATGCGTGCGTTTGTAATGTGCTACTGTGAGCAGACAAGAAACACATTTTTACTATACAGCTTTTGGACTTGCTCCCTGTAGGCTACTGACAGTATAGCCTCACCTATAGCAGTCCACAGCTGTATAAGAGAAACATGCTGTCTATCTGCTATCTACCTCAGAGGACTCCTATGTGTCACAACCCCCAGTTACATGGAAAACTGCTGAAGCAACACTAGGATTCTCCCTCAGACCCATAGGTAGAATTATATAACACATTATACTTAATCCATGTATTATTAAAACCTGTGTATGCACTAACTGTGTTTTATCTCCACATGCACATTCTCCCAAAAATGTATTGCTAGAATCATTTGAAAAATGCTTGGTGTGCTGATTCAGTGCAGTGATATGACATAGAAGTTCAGTTTACTTAACTCTATTTGAAAATGTGGTGATTTAAACTAGGCTGTATCAGCGAGCACATTTGTTTCTGCAGAAGCAAATCTGAGCTCAGGTCATAAATGCAACCTCGGTTCGTGCATATCAGTGTACATTGAGTCTGACGACTAAAGTCATACAGCAGTAGCGTACCTCCGCTCAGATGCTCGTAGATTTCTCCCGGCTCCCCGGTCCCCAAGCCGGCAGCCTCGGCAGCGGTGGCGGCCAGGAAGGAGGACCCCGCCGCGGCGGTGTGGAGCAGCATCAGCTCCTCCAGCTTGGGGTAGCTGTCCAGGGGGGAGTGAGGGAACCCCAGGGAGTCCGAGATCTGCAGCGCGGACAGGAGCAGCTCGGCTTTGGTAGCAGCCATGTCTCGGATCTTCTTGGAGGTGCTGGAGCGCCTTGGATCTGGAGACGGGACAGACCGGGGGGAGACGCTGCTTCTCTGCGGGGAGGGTGGATAATCTCTAGTCGGCCTCGGAGGAGAGGAGCTCGGACGCTGCTCCTGTTGCTCTGAGGAAACCAATGCGGACCGATGTCCAAGCTTGGTCTGTCTTCAAAACAATTCCGACTCACTTGACAAACGATGCTGTGCCTTACTCATTCCAAAGAGGAAAGACTAAAACAACAACAAAACTAATGTGTAGGCCTAAAGTCCCATCCCTCTAAATTTGTTTTCACTTGTTGAGAGTGGAGGTTGTGTCAGAATAGTTAGACTAGTGGTGGTGTAAGGGGCAGTCTATTCTGACATGAGATCTGTGCGGCAAATGAAGTCTGTTTCGCCCGAAAGAGGATTCCCACCGCTTTATAAAGCCTCTTGTCGTGACGTAGATGTCCAAATATGGAACGGAGGAAGACCATATTTAGGCAACGCTGTCTGGCATACAAACGCTAGCCAGAGAAACGGGAGCGAGCGGGAGAGCTAAAATCGATGTTCTGTGATGTTCTGAGATATCTAAAGACGTTGCTCGGCGCATTTTATATCATTACTAGTTTCCAGTCGTTAATCATTTATCTGCGGGGAGGTTTTCAACTATAAAAGCAGATTTTCAGTATCTGCAAATGGCAGCCATTGCCGGAAACCCCGGTTACACGGCATGCCATATAAGGTCTTGCCTTCAAATGGAGCAGTTCCGGTGGGTTTCCACTTCCTTGCCCTTATTAGGAGTTTCCTGTGGTAGTGCTGAGCAGAGCTTGGCAGTAAAAGCTCAATATCCCAGCCTCCCTCTGAACATGTAATTCATGACTGCACATAAACCACACTTTCTCAACCGTATGAAAATTAAACAGACAAACGAGCTGACATTATAACAAATGCATACTCAAGCATTGGGCATAAATAAAAGCAAATGTGTTCATCAATATGATATGGTGATAGGAAACATGACTAATCATTAAATTGTATAGATACATATTAATCCCTTTATTGTTCCACCACCACCATCACCATCATCATCATCATCATCACCACCACCACTCTTGCTTGTGCCCAGGCTCTGTGCCAGCTAACTGGGAGCCCAGGTTTACTCAGCATCTTTCAAGGGGAATTCTCTCTTCGGTCTCCTGCTGGACACTGTTGCACCTGAGCTATTTATAACCACTGCAGCATGCTGGCAAGGGGAATTCTGAAGAGATAGCCTCGCTGAGGCAAGGGTGGAGCCCCTGTCGATATGCTGGGAGAACGCACAGAGGACATCCACTGTTATATAGCCAAAACAACTGTTTGATGACCTGCAGCTGTCTTGATAATTTTTTTCGCTAGATACATACATGCAGTTTTATGTGCTTTATTATAATAGGTAAACGGGTAATGAGCTAAGGGATATCTTTGAAAAGACATATGACAAGAGTGTGATTCCTCAGCACAGGGTGTGTCAGGGAGGGGGCCTTGTGAGCATGCCCAGCGCCAGGCTGCTTATGTGGGTCAGGGGTGCCTGGCAGCATGCCAGCCGTGTTATGCTGCCCGGTGCTGGGGAGGAGAAACGCAGTGTGACAGCTGTTCCTATCCCATCATGCGTTGTGACAGTGCAGTGGAAGGACCCGGGCCTGAGGGAGGAGAGGAGGAGGAGGTGGACGGAGCTCCAGGATTCCCTGGGTCAGTGTGTGTCTGTGCTGGGGAGAGAGTTTTCAGGACACACAGCCGGTCCTGTCACTCTCCGTCCGATCAGTGAGATCACAGCTGGTTATGTCATCTGTCCTACTTTCTAACGTGGGTCGGCCCGGAGGCTCACTACAGACGTTGTGCAGCTTATACTGAACTCTCTCTCTCTCTCTCTCTCTCTCTCTCTACTGTACCTCTCAATTTTAAGAGCTCTTGAACAACACACTCAATAGCATTAACAATGTTCCATAAGTAAAAGGAAAAGAAGACAAATCAGAACTGTCAAGGACTTGGCCCATGAAGGCTTCCACCCTGCAGATCTGAGATTGTGATCTGTATTACGTAAGAGCACTGAGTCGGTGTGGGATTGTCACCTCTGTTGTCGTGGAGGTGGGAATCCCTTCCTCCCCCTCCTCGCCTCCTATCTCCTCCGTCTCTCCCTCTCTCTGCAGCATCAGTGAGTCTCCATGGCACTGCCCACGGTGCGGCAAAGAGAGAGAGAGAGGGATGAGAGAGAGGGAGAGAGAGAGGGAGAGAGAGGGAGGGAGGGGGAGAGAGGGAGAGAGAGGGAGAAAGAGAGAGGGAGGGAGATAGAGAGAGAGGGAGGGAGGAAGGGAGAGAGAGGGGGAGGGAGAGTGAAAGAGAGAAAGATAGAGAGAGGAGTCCCCTCGCTACCCCTTCTCCCTTCTTCCTTGCTCAGCAGCTGATATCTATTTAGTCTTGGTCCCCCTTTGTGAAAGAGAGAAAAAAAGATGGAGAAAGATCGGACCGAGATCGGACCAGTGACATCACTGTGAGTAACAAGACCTGACATATGCTGGTAGTAATAAGGAGAGTCTCTGTCTTTTTTACCCTCAAACTGTCCTGGGGAAGAAGAATTATTAATAGAGGGACAGGGCCCTAGACACAACTAGTGCATACGCACACAAGCACACACTCTGTAGTTTTGTCCTCTGGCATAATGCTGAGTGACAATTCGCATAACACACCATCACAATACCTCATCTCTTCAAGAAGTACTATCACGATCCTCCTAATGTATAGTTTGCTATTCTTGAACTTTGTCTTCAGCACTAGATTATGCTCATAGTCACTTGTTCTTGTTAAATGCAATTATTTTAAGTCACTTTGGATAAAAGTATTGTAATGTAATGTAACAACAATGGACTGCTACAGTCAACATGGGTTGCCCTGCAGGGCTTACCGTTTCTTTGATTAAGGCCAACACGCTGACATGCTGCAGCTTGAGCAATGAATTCCTTGTTTCAATCTACTCATTGTGCCAGAGCTGGAAAAGCTGTAGGCTAGTATGCCCTGTCATGCCCACTCTTTCTCTCTCTCTCTCTCTCTCTCTCTCTCTCTCTCTCTCTCTCTCTCTCTCTCTCTCGGTGCACTGAAGATTGCTCTGTCAAATGTGCAAGATGTGCCTTGTCCATGGTTGCCTTATAGCTTGGGTGTTTCTATGTGAATCTGCAAAATAGTGGAAGGAGAAAATGCAAATATATGAATTTCAAACTGGCTTCCAGGCTAGAACTTTCCCACCTCTGAGGCTTCTCTGTTTAGTTTTGCGTTCCTCTTCTCTGTACTTCACCACTTCTCTGTCCCTCCTCCACCCTGCCTGTCTGTCCCTCCTCCACCCTGCCTGTCTGTCCCTCCTCCACCCTGCCTGTCTGTCCCTCCTCCACCCTGCCTGTCTATCCTTCCTTCACCCTGCCTGTCTGTCCCTCCTCCACCCTGCCTGTCTGTCCCTCCTCCACACCTGCCTGTCTGTGACTGTGTGTGTGTACTCTGTCTGGCCTCCATCCCTTTGTGTATGGACCTCACAGTGTCAGACTACAGAGACACACACCAAAGGGTCAATAAATATGTTATCAAAGTGCACTAAACAAAGCTCAAAGAGAGTTGAAGCTAGAATGGTCTATTTTGGTTGTCATCCTGTTGCTGGTGCAGTGGGCTGACAGAAGCAGACCCCTGGTGTTCGTAGAGAGGGCGGGGGGTTGGAAACTGTGACTCTACTTCCTGTGTGTGTGTGTGTGTGTGTGTGTGTGTGTGTGTGCATGTGTGTGTGTCACTGCGTTAAAGATCACACTTAGTGGGGAAACTTTTGTGGTAGCAGATTTGAATACATTCTCATGTAAGGCTAAAAATAGACAATCTGTAAATAACTTGTTTGTAATGTGTTTCCATATATATATAGTAACAAGTACACACAGTAAAGGCTGCATTAAGTGCTATACTGTGTGTATTAAATATATAAATTTGGTTGTGTATAAAATAAGTGTGTCTCTGTGTGTGTGTGTGTGTGTAGGCCTACAAAAACCCTAATGAATCCCTAGATATGGTGAGTCTCCATAAATGTATCATGTAAATTAGACTATAGTTTAATGCAAATCACATGGTTTGTTAATGAATACTGTACAGAGTGAATACTGTACATTCTCTTTTTGCAATCTCTCTCAAATATTTGTGTTGACATCAGGGGAAAAATGAATATGCTCATGCTGAAGTTATGCTACTGAACAATCTCTCTGTTTATAATTCCCAAATACCCCATAAAAAATAGCACACATTTCTGAGCATTCATCATCTGTAACTTTTGGCTGATCACTGGCAATTATTCAATAATACAACTAACCGTGGACAGACAAACCTATGAACCCCAAAACACAGATAGGACAGCTGAGCTATACTTCTTTCTCTCTTGTTCAGCCAATAACAGCCATGAACCATCCATCGTGGGCTGTGGTCGCTAACACTACAACAACAATATCAACCTACATCAGATCTGCTCTGGTTGGAACAAACTAGTGACGTGAGTGAGTCACTAAGTTTCCCCCCAGCTACCAGCAGCCAACTCTAACCTAACCTTGAGGGCTGACAGTGAGGCCTGGCCACAGCATCAAGTCCTGAAACCCACGTACTCAGGCATTTCCTACAGAATAACGGAACATAAGCACATACACAACCATATACACGAAGACACACACCAGTCAGATCACAGGCCCTCAACCTACTCCTCACTATAAACTCATATGGTCACATCCTAACCTTGTTCCTGAAGTTAAGGTGAATTGATCTGATGGGAGTGTTTGTCTGTCTGTCTGTCTGTCTGTCTGTCTGTCTGTCTGTCTGTCTGTCTGTCTGTCTGTCTGTCTGTCTGCATATCAGTTTATCTGTTTGCTTACTTGCCTGCCTACCTGTCTGTATATCTGCCTGCTTGTCTGTCTGCCTGCCTGACATATACATCTCATGGACTATTTCATGGAAATCCCAAAAAGGAGCCAATTTTACTTGCTGGACTTAGTGCTTTATAACACTAAGCTGCAATAATGTGAAATGAACACTGCTATGAATGTACTTTCTGTAGCAAATATTAATGTACAGTACTTCTGCCTGATATTAGGACTTGGATTCAGGCAGTGTCTTTGAGACTAAACTCAAACCCAGTACAGCTGTGTGCGTGTGTCAATGTGTGTGTGCATGCGCACGTGTGTGTGTTGTGGCAGCCCCGGGCTTTTCTGGAACTACAGCTCCCAGGACCCGTCAGGCTGTGTTTCACTTGCACCTAGGAGATCCTGCGCCCCAGAGCTCAATGAGCAATCAGCCAGGGCCAAGCCAGCGGACTTTAAACACTCAGGCAAGAAGAGTTCTGGGTCAGAGAGGGGCAGCATGCTGCCTCTTAAAGTTATGTTTGATTCCTGTTAACGTTTTTTTGTGCGTGGCTGTAAGCCAGCACACCTAGTATCGCATTTGTCCGGTTATCACTCCCTCCCTTACTCCGGACAATTTTGGCCTGCATTTCTCTGTTGGCACCACAAGAGGCAGTAGTCCCAGCACAAAAAATCAAGTAGGACACCAAAATCAACCTGCCGATCTCCACTGCACAAGTAGAGTAGTGGTGAGAGCATTGGACACCCACCCACTGCACAAGTAGAGTAATGATGAGACCATTGGACTCCCGGGAGACCGGGGTTCAAGACCCGGTGGGGATGACTTTATGGGACTATACCCCAAACCTCCACATTTTCATCCTTTCACTCCAACCTTTACCCCTTGCATTATAGGTCAGATCCTGTCCCAACCCCAACCCTTATTCTAACCCCAACCCACACTAGGGACTGGAAGAAGGACACCAAAACCAACCCACTGATCTCCACTGCACAAGTAGAGTAGTGGTGAGAGCATTGGACTCCCACCCGGAAGACAGGGTTCAACACCCGGTGGGGATAACTTTATGTTATCATCAGTGTAATTGCTTTAGCCACTGACCGCTACCATTAATGTTATGGAAGCTGCTGCTAGTTGTTGTGAGCTCAGGAGCTAACTGGCTATCCCGCTCTTATTGTGCTGGATTAGCACTGAAAGCATTGGAACTGATGTGTCCAGGCGACGACCTATCTTAATTTATCAGACATTATTTCATGTCATTTCAATTCACAGCTATTTCAGTGGCATGATTAGCTTCCGTCCTGAACAGAAACAAGCCAGCCATGCACATAAGCCAGGTTGGACCTGGCCTGGTTTATTATTTATAGAGAGTAAGCCATGGCTTATTGCAAGCTGTTTCCCTGGTCTTTTGTCTGTGCCGCTGCCATTCTGAGGGTTTTGCGGTCATCCCTGTTCCCCGGTGTTGCCACAGTGTGGGTAGGGTGCTATCCTGACTGCTAGGGGTAACACTGGAGGAGGGGTCAATCTGTCCCAGGGAGAGAAAAGCCAGGGTTGCGTTCCGAATTGCGTACTTCCATACTCTATAGTATGCCAAAAATGTATGTAGTATGTCCCAATACCTGCCCAGACCGGCGTGGGTGAGGCTTAATCATCTCCGGACCGGCGTCGGATGCATCAATGCACAGATGGGGCTTGGTATCCTGTGCGGCGTGCGAGTGTGGCACCGAGGAACAAACTGCGGACCACGTCATCCAGGACTGTCCGATATATCGGACATCCAACGGAATGCGTGGCCTTACGGTTGTGGATGACAAAACGGTGACAAGGCTTCTGGAGGTGTGCCCAGATATATAGCCTGGGTGACCCCCTCACCCAGGCTTGGGGTGGTTAAAGGATAGCCCCTCGGCTTGGGGGGAGAGGACGTACCAACTCCCCCAAACGACGATGAAGAAGAAGCCACAAGGAGCTGAGAGAACCCTGGAGGTCGACTTCAAGAGAGTGTGGGTGGGGGGGGGGGGGGGGGGTAAGTGGCGGGGCTGATGATCTAGAGGTGCCATTCTGACTGGCAGAGGTCACACTGGAGGGGGGTCACCGTCACTGGTGTAGGCCTACTGGTCAGCCAGGGCCAGAACCTGAATCCTGCAGCTGCAGTGTGACGGTCATCGGGTGCTATGCTTGCAGTGTGAATTGATATGAGGACAGAGGAGAGGTTCAGCAAGCAGCAGGGAGGCAGGAGGTCAGTGTGACCACGGCTCCTGCTGACTGATGCTCTTCTCCACTCCTTTCCTCCCAATTGTCTCCTTACCTCCAAAATCGTTTCTACATATACACACACACACACATACACACACACACACACACACACACACACACACACACACACACACACACACACACACAAACACACACACTCCAGCCTCCACCTTGCAGGCCCTGGAAGCAGAGCAGAGGCTTCCTCTGAGCTCAGGTCAAGAGTCAGCAGCTGCCTGGACCAGGAGGACAGTTAGCCATGGTGCTCCTATGTCCACATCACAGAGAAAGATAATGGATGCAGCCGAGCAGGCAAATTAGTAACAGCTGAGCCCAGCACCTTCAGTTATTATTAAGACATCATTCACCACCTTAAAAATAGCGTCACACTTCATCCCACCTTAACTCTGTCTGATGCGGAGAAGCATGCCCTTGTCTCATCAAGGCTGGACTACAATGCACTGGTCATCGGGATCCCTGGCAAGAGCCTCCAGAAGCTACAGTAGAAATACCTCTAGCCTTTAAGAATGAAAGACACCAGTCAGCCTGCATGGCCACCCGTATTCACAACCATCTGGCTGGAGGTGAAACGTCACATCTTTTTCTTCACCTGATCTCTTATCTGTAGTGGTGTTAAAAGTCGATGGTAAAACAGATACAGTCCCTAACTGTGTGGCCTGATCAGATCTGACTCAACAGCCCCGTCTGCTGTTAAGATAGAGTACATATTCTCAAGATCTCCCATCTTGGGGATATTTGTTCAGTTAATTCATACAACTCAATAATTTCACTATGCTTTACAGAATATTTGATCTTAACTTCTTAACAGGAGAAATAACATTTTCATTAGTACCCAAATTACTGGATGAAACCACCATTTCATTGACCAATGACTTTGTTGAATAAAACATTGCATATGAAAAAAAAACACTCAGCAGAAATCATGTTGAGCAATGAGTCTACAATTTATTATGCCATACTAAATACTGTATTCATTTTTGGAACAGTTGAGACTGCTATATCATCAATTATGTGTAGTTTCTTTTGCTCAAATTGATACGAAAATATATTATTAAAGTACAGCACCAAATGGAACACAACCAATAAACTCATTATGTTCAGGACACCATATGTGGTTGTAAGTACTGGTCACAAAATTAAGTTTCCATGTGAACATTCATACTGTTGATCCACACCTATCAACATTAGTACATGTTGATGATATTGGAGGCTCTCTTTGACACCTTATCCATAACCTCTGGATAACACTGGCCCACTTCTTCAAAGTGCTCTTTGGACAGGAAGAGAATATCCACGTAGTTGTCAGCGATTGCAGTGTCTCTACACAGGCTGCGTATGAGGAGCAGGTGAACTCCCAGGGCAGCTCCAGCGCTGAGATACTCCACCACTTCAGATCCAGTTCTCCAGCAGCACAGCTTCACCTTCCCAATCAGGATGAGGAACATGCCAGGGCCAACGTCGCCCCGTTTCTCAATGATCTCACCTGGAGGGCACAGCATGCACATCAATACAGCTATAGTCTACTGTACATCTCATACTGTCCCTAGCTGTTACAGCAATGCACATATCTTAGGGCTGGCCATTATGTTCAAGCTTACCTGAGGTGTAGCTTTTCAGAAGCATTTTTGTTGATATGTGGCGGAGGAATGTCTCTGAGAGATGAGTAAACAGCTGCTGTTTCTTCAGTAGATTCACACTGATTCTAAAATAGGAGAAACGTGCTCTGAATTCCCAAGGAGAGTGTATTGTGTATGTCACAATTCCCATTTCTACATATCAGTGTAGGCCTGTGCTAACCTTGAGAAGATCTCAGTCTTCATACAATATGGTGTATCTTTAAACAGGATGGCAGAGTCAATGCCCTTGTTACGTGTCCAGCGGTAGTTGTAGAATCGGATGACGCGGTTCTGCAGCGATGCTGGGATGTTTTCATCCATCATGTAGTTCTGGATCATCTGAAACAAGATGGAGACATTCAACTATCAGCTATTTTACCAAAAAAGATTAGCATGAATATAATTTAAAACAAAGTGAGATTGTAATACCCAAAGTTTCTCCTCATAAGCCACCTGGATTGACTGCTTATTTGTCTGAGTGGAGGAGAGAATTCCCATGTTGTAGGTAATTTGGATCTTGGAGAGAATCATGATGAGGATAGCGAACAGCATCTCTCCAAAGGTCACGGGCCTGATGTCACCGTAGCCGGTGGTGGTGTAGGTGGCCAGCGTCCAGTAGGTAGCGTAGCGGTACACATCAGGGAAGAAGTACATACCTGGAATACACAGCAGCACATGGTTAAAT
The DNA here is from genome assembly GCF_949987555.1 of Borostomias antarcticus. NCBI lineage: Eukaryota > Metazoa > Chordata > Actinopteri > Stomiiformes > Stomiidae > Borostomias > Borostomias antarcticus. Next base: position 15,419,256 of record NC_140248.1, read on the forward strand.
ATTTACAATCCACTTAATACAGTTGTGATAATCAACTATGATGTTTCACTGTTGGTTGACTGTAAACCAAGCTTGTTTGTGCTGCTGGCCTTACCTGTCTCCCCCACCCAGGAGTTCAGGCCAGTAACATGAACAAAAATGATAAAGCAGACGGCAGCACAGTGGAAAAACAGCACGGCATGGACCACATACTTCACCGCTCGTATGGAGAGCAAGCTGTTGATAATACAGAAAAGAAACACAGGCTTCATGATGGCAGATTATGGTGCTATGCTCAACAAAATCTCTAATTCCTTAACGTCCACTGGTGCAATAATAAAGAGGCTAGCACACTGTGCTTTATCATACAGCATAGCTACAATTATTGTTAAGACCTTTTGTTGAAATTATGAACTAAATGAAAACGGAGAGCACATACTTGGTAGTGATTGACTTCTCCTCTTTATGCATGAAGACAAGCACTGTCAGGATCCTGAACAGGTGAGCAGAGCGGGCATACACAATAATGGGCAGGAACTCCATCGGCTGCACTGTTTCCATGTAGTGGAGAACAGTAAAGGCATATGGGAATGAGCAGATGACATCATAGATGTATCCCACTTTCCTCATCATGTAGCTCCGTGACACAGATTTGTAGTCAGAGATGTAGGATCCACTGTCGTCATAGTAACAAATATGGAACTTCAGAATGATCTGTGTGAGGAAGAAAAATATCCACATTAAGTCCCAATAGTAAGCAAACCATAGAAAACAACACATCATTAAAGATGATATAGCAAGTCTCTCTGACATTAATCCCTCACCTCCACCATCTGGATGTATTCAATAATCATGGTGAACAGGAAGATTCCCCGGTCTAGATCAAACACAGCTGGCTGGAACAGAAATATAAGTCAGTGATATAGGGAGACATGGTATTACTCTCACTCTATCCATGAGGGTCTCTGACTTGATAACAATGCAATGTTTATTCACTTACCATATAGGTTATGGCCCAGAAGAGAATGATGATCAGAAGACAGGATGTGTACTGATACACCACGCGGACTGTGTTCTCTGGATCGATGGTGGTGTTGTGTAGTTTGATGACTTTATCCATAATGTTGACCAGGATCTGTGTGAGCGTTGTCTTGATTCGGATGTGGAATGGGAGTGACTCAAACACTGCCTTCTTCTCCTCCTCTTCCATGCAATGCTTATATAGCTTGATGTCTGGAAGAATTAAATGACGTGTGTACCAACTATAGAATAAGCTTCAATAAAACAAGCATTTGAACCAAAGAAAGTGAACTTACAGCCTGTGTCTCTGAGAAGAATATCAGAGGCAGAATCTTTCTTCTTGACCACCACCTTGTGTGTTTTTTTGCAGTAGCTCTTCTCGTTTCATTGCTGCAGCTTTCTTGATCTGTTTGCAGATGTCTGGGTAGTACTTCACTGTTTCATCAAGGCTCTTCTTAGAGAGAACATACAGGTCACAGTTTGTGGCAGCTCTGTGAAAAATCATAGAACACGTATTAGAACATTAGAACATTACTCAAAATATTACTACAGAAAACACTAAAGAAGTGATTGCTAATAGGGGGCCGGTGAAGCACTTCTATCTGGCTTGTGAACCATTCATAAAATGACAAGGTAAAGTGGTCAACCCCATCTATATTTTGTGTCCCATGATTCTCCTCAAAAATGTCAGTTATCAGCCACCACTAGTTATCGACTAGGGAATTTATAGATAAGATAGATAATTTATATAATCTTTATAGACAAGGAAAAACACTGTTTAGCTATATGATGGCACTGTTACCATAATGGAGTCATCCAGGCTAATGGAGTTATTTAATGGGACTCCTTGGCCCACCACATGTTGATATTTTAATTAAGTGGCCCACCTTTGAATCTAATTGACCATCCCTGCACTACAGTATAATGGTGACATGAAAGGATATACTTTAAAAACATATTAACTCAGATGAGCTGAGTACAACTCAAGGTACCTGATTGTGGTTGCTCGAGGCTCTGTGAACAAAAGGCTCCCCTCTCCAAAGTACTGTCCTGCCTTTAGTTTGACGATGACTGTCAGCTCATCCTGTGACAGCACATCTACCTCTCCCCTTTCTATGAAGAACATCTACAAGAACATATCAAGAGGAGGATAGAGACAGGATCCATTAAACCACAAATTGCAAAAATGTATCTCACAGGTCTGACAGAGAGACTACTGAGGAGAACCACTATGGAAGACAATCAACATGACATGGTCCCACCTCTGATCCAAAGTCATTCCTTTTGCATATGAGGTCATTTGCTCTGTAGAGGCAGGGTCGGATCTGTCTGGCCAGTAACCGGATAAATCCCCCGTCTGTCTCCAGCTGATCCATGCTTTCTTTTCTCAGTGTTTTTTTTTAAAAATGGTCCCTGAAGATTTGGCAAAACGGAAAACAATTATGAGAAACTATCATTACCCTCAAAAATCTTAAGTAATATGTATAATAAAATACATTAGTTACATCAAGTTTTCCTGATAGTTTTCTCTCAAGGGGAGACAGGTGTTGTGACACGGAGACGCTTTGTTGCTTCCTGTTGATATTCAGTCCAAACGCCTATGATGAACACACATTAAAAACATTAGATTTTTTTGGTTCACATATGTTCTACATTAAGTCTTTTCAGCACTGGAAAATGTTGATTAATCTACCTTTGCAATAAGGTCAGCATAGATGATGGTTGAGATATCTCCAAGGAGCGATGAAGGCAAATACTCAAAGAGTGTGTCTTGATCGATTCCTTTGGTTCTTATCCATTTGAAAGCATAGAATTTGAGAGTACTGTGATACAGATCTCCAGTGATCTTCTGATTCTGAGGGACACAGTGACACGTGACCATGAGTCACAGAGAAGCAGACAGAAATTAAATGTCTGAAAAACAAGGACTAGTCTCGTACAATTCGCCTTATTCTCCTTTCTTTCATGTGCATGTAGATTTTGTTTCGTGGGGCGAAGTGTTTGTTGTCTTCCTGATATTGTGACACGCAAAACGTGTCACTTTCCACCACAAGATTTCCCGCCAGTGTACTAGCCAGTACACCGAAATTCTAAAATACTACATTCACAGGGTCTCATGCGACCCTGCTAAGGCCAATTAATAAACTAATATCAAGTAAAGGTGAATATTGAACTATAAAAAAGTCTCATCTATCTCTCATCACTCTCATCTCATTGAGCTTTAATTTTTATCCATTAATAATATATATATATATCCATAAATAATTTCCAGGTATCAAACTCTAGTTTCCTATTTGGTCTGAGATTCAAGACAACTGTTCCCACATATTAAAGCATTATACCTTTGACAGTAGCCTCCCTCTCTCTTCCATCAGGACAATCTGTTGCAGTTCAATTGGCAGATCGTGCATCAAAAACGTTCCTCCAGGATATGCCTCACCCCTAAAACAAGAACACTCACATTACTGTCATTGAAACCCTATCCCAAAACTCTTAACTAACAAAGTCAATGACCACTAGTGAAAGACGTACTGGTACTTCGACCAAAGCAGACTCATGTATTCAGTGACCCTTGTTTGAAGTGATGGACTGAGATCATGATTCTTCATGAAGTGTGTCATTGCTGAGAGGAGATTCTGGAACCTGACCCTGGAGAAAAGACAGGACGGTTTAGACTCTGAACAGATTCATACTTTACTCACTTTGGTAAAGTAACTTACCTCTCAGCATTTTTACTGGCCAAGGTGGCATAGATTTGACTGATGATGTAGTTGAAAACAAATAAGCCAATGAAGCCAACCAGTACAGCGAAGAGTCTCTCTGTCGGGTTGGTGGGGACAATGTCACCATATCCTGAAATGAAGAGAAAACATTCAGAGAATAGAACACAGAGTTTGATTATAGAACACTAGAAAGGTGGGCAATGTGTAAATCCAAAACCTACTACAATCTCCCAATTCTGTGGATACTTATTTCTTACCAATGCTTGTCATTGTTGTTGTGGTCCAATAAGCAGCAATCATGTAGTGATAGAAGTTGGACTGAATGGCTTTCAATCCAGTGTGCCAAGCCCATGAATCTTCATCACACCTATGGAACAACAAGATTAGTGTTCTGAACAAATCAAATTTAAGTCTACTATTCTTGTGATATTAACAGGTATTGTATAAGAAAATGACCTGTTCTGATTGCAGGCTGGGAGATACATGATCCCTGAGCAGAAGTGCACAGAGAAGATCAGGAGGAAAATGCATTTGGCTGTCCTTTGCTCAAACAAGTTCTTATCCAAGTCATTTTCTTTTCTGGTAAAGTACAGATATATCTGGAATAAAATAACATTTGTATTATCAGGTGATGTCCCACAAGAACCTCCTTGAGCTGAAAGTGTTTTCTAGCTTTCTATACATGTGAATATTTCCTACTTCACCTTTCGAATCCAAATAAGACGATTCCATCTGAGATAGCCTAACAATCTCCAATGTGCCTCTCTAGTTAATATAAAAGAGATGAAATCCAGAGGGAAAACAGCCAATACGTCATAATACAGGTTCCAGGATCTTCGATAGTTGTCAAATATACCCCTCACATCAGACAAGTAACCTCGACAGGGAGAAGGGTATTGTCATATAATATTATTTACTAGTTCCTTAGAATAATCAGACTGTAATACCATTTAAATGGAAATTGTTCATACAGAGTTCAATGATAACAGTGTCAATATCATGCTAATTAAGACCAAGTGCAGACAGACAAATAAACAATTTACCATCTTTTGTTAAAACTTCAGTGCGGAGCTTTACAAGTATGTCAATGATGGCAAACACGTCAACCAATGCACACATAGTAAGGTAGACAGCCCCCCATCCCTGATTGTGAAATCCTGCAATACAAAATGAATAGATTTACATGATTCATAGAGTCCATGCTTGTTCTACCAGACTCATGTTTCTGATATGATTCGGTAATTAAAAGTGTACACCAAAAACATACCTATTGTGTCCACATTTTTGTTGAAAAATATTTCCCATGTTGCAATAAAAATTGAAATAGTGATACACCAAAACATGAAAACCTCCCACTTCTGAGCAAACATGCCATCAGGCCGTATAGTTCTCATCCAAAAGGGCTGCAGGAAGAGAAATTATTATCAAGTACTCAGGGACAGGGTTATTCATATCATGATCCTTTATTTGTTTCGAGTGTGATTTGCTCTTTTCTGGCCAAACCTTGCTCACGTCTGTAGATGTTTTAACAGATGCGGGGACACTTTTCGACTGGTTTGCAACATACTCCATGAACAAGGTAAAAATCTTCTGATCTCGTGGCTGAAAAATAAATGTTTACTATAAACTAACAGCACACACTGAAGGCCACCACTAAACCAATTTCAATTGTGACAGGCAGTGTATAGGTATAGTGAATATATTTACAATTATATTCAAACTGTAGTAACCAAGTTATAAATACTTCTTACCAGTAGATTCACACTAAGATCTTTGTGGAATACCACATTCTGAGGGTTTGAAGCCACTCCTAGAGCAAAGGCCTCTCTTATAGGATGTTTCACATTGTGCAAGCGTGCTCTAGCTGTGCGTGCAATCTTCAAGCCAGCTGTAAATAATAATAAAATAATGGTATCACCACTATGATTGTCAAAACCTATTCACACAAGTAATATCAGGTTATAGTTCAGTGCACAGACCTGTATCAGTGTACCATGTTAGGCAAATTTATGTCATGCAACATCTCAGACAAACATACTGTCAATCCAACACCTTTCAGGTGTCAAAGTGCCCCTCTAAACTGAAATTATACTTCAATCACGCCTGGTTTCAGTAGATAGGCCGTACCGTCTGGGAAGTCTGCAAAAAGTGCCAGAAGATCTTTCCGTTCCAATACACAAATTTCGCACAAGGTTGAAGCACAAATCGTAGTGTTTCTTGGAATCTTGTACATCAAATAGACCTCAATGGACAAACATCACATTTTTCAAACATACAGTACCTTTCATATCAATCATGCAATCACACACCACAGAATATATCATTACAAATAAGCACTAGTGGTAGGCATGATGTTCTTTGCCATACCTCTCCAATTAATGATCCAGGCAGCAGTGTTGCGACCTTGTCACTATGATTGTTTTTGAGGACCTGTAATAAGAGGATATGATAGTCTCACTTCACAAAATCAACATAATCATTAATGAAGTTCAAGTCCTAAATGAAATGCTTTAATTTTGTCAGAGTAGTTGGATATGAGGGTAATATACAGAATACACAAATTAAATTTATAGTAAGTGCCCAGTTGCATGTTGCGATTTGTAGATACAGTAGTAAAATTGATGTGTGAAATCATGAGTGCCGGATGCCAATCTTCAGAGTTAAATGTACCTGCACCAATCCGTGTTCAATGTAGTAGGCATTCTGATTTATCTCTCCAGGCTTAGCCAGAATCTGTCCAGGACTGTAAGTATGCGTGTTGAATTTAAGAGAGAGAGCTCTTTTGAAACCATCTCCTGTACCTTTGAAAAATGTTGTCTGAAGATAGAAAACACACATAACAACAGAGCTTTTCTCACTGGTAGGTACATACTCAGTGTGTTGGTCATGAATAAAACAAGATAATTGTATTCATCTCACCTTTTTCATCAATGGTCTGTAAGAGGCAGAGGATATTTCAGAGTGCAGAGCGAATGGAAGGTCATCCAATAGGCCTGCAATTATACTGCCTTTCCGATGTGTCCATAGATAGTAGTAGTACTTCTGCACCCATGTTTGATCTTCCTCTGGTAATCCCATTTGTTTCTAGAAAAACATGACATTTTAACACAAATGAATTTGACATTAATACACAAATGAATTCTCCAATACATTTTTGTGAGTGCTTATACCATGTGGAGACGAATAGACTCCATGCGATGGTAGAACCTTCCTCTTCTAGCATCCAGATTGCTTATGATGGAGCTCATTCCAGTCATGATGACTCCAAAGAAGGCTAGAAGACCAACCACCATGACCAGAGAAGCGATGGTGACCTCACTGACTTTCTTGGCATGGATGTCCCCATAGCTAAAGAAATCAAAGATATATATTCCTTCTCCTCTTGTTTAGAGGCTCTATACTGTAATGTGCCAGGAAGAAATATCCAGTTGGACAACTATTCTCTTACCCGACAGTACTCAGTGTTATTGCAGACCAGTATAATGAAGTAGCATATAATTCCAAATCTGTGGTTCTGGTCAGATTTGTGGAAACTAATGAGGGAAACACATTCAGTGCCACAGATTCACATAATAACAATCATACTGCACTTCAGAAGAACTTAGAAACATTTTCAAAATTGTCAATGTTATTGCTTTGCTTTATGGAGTCATTTACAGTGAATAACTGAACATACACTCTGGTAACAGTTGTAACCAGTTCTCCTCTTTTGGGCAATATCTTGCAAAGGAATCATAAGTAGCCATACATGCTTGATTGTACCTACACAAAGAAAAACCAAACAGGCCAGCTCAAAAAGAAACAACAATCATGTTATTTAGTTATGTTGTGTTTCTAAATGACTCTACTTCAACTCACCAGATGCATGCAGAGGCCTGAACACAGATTACCACTATAGAGAAGGAATTCAGGATGGCAACATGGATCTTGTTGGTGTCAGGTTATTTGTCAAAGGACGCTGAATTTGGAACAATGAAATAAAAACAAACCAATGGATTGGATTATATTAAATAGTATGCAGTTTCTAATGTGTTGACGCATCTTTGAACTATTCCAAAACTAAATAGGTCTAAGATAAATAAGGACAGAAAACTTACATATTATGTTAAACACTCTGAGGACTTTCAGACATCCATTGAAATGCATAAAATGCAGTTCAGGGAAGGCAAATCTCAGGATCTCCAGGGGAAGAACAGCCAACAGGTCCATGATGAACCAAGTTCGGAGATATTTCTTTCGCACCGACATTGAATCAGTAATGACCACACCATTGCTTTCATATCCAATGTAAAAGCGTGATATGTTTAACAGGAAGATCACATCGAGGCAGTACCGTTTTCCAACAACCACAGGGATGGTGGAGTTGAAGAACTGAAACATAAATAAAACAATATAACTCAACCACCAAACTGGGGCCCGTTATTTGTATGTCGCTTAACAAAGCCAGGATAAAATATTTAAAAAAAGATTTGGCTCATCAAGGATAGGTGTGCATTCCCGTTTAGATTCAAAGGGACGCTTAAAGATGCAGAGGTTTGTGATTTCCTGTTAAGACTTACAGAAATGTAAGTTTTTGACTGACAAAATCCCCACCCCTTTTCAGGCCTCCCTCCAAACTGGGGGAAAGCAAATGACACTCGCTAGGCAGGTAAGCCATCCAATCATATCAAGTTGGCAACTCAAAATGATTGGATGCATTTATTACAGTCCTGCAACTTCCATAGATGTATTTCATTTTAGTGTGTCAGAGCACTTTATTTATTGATTGCAGTCCGGATGTAATGAGAATTGCAAAAAATATGAAATTCAGTGCTGCTGAACAGGGTTTGATGCTTATGTGGACTGTTCAGCTACTGAGCCAATAGCCTTGCTGCCAAGATTCTCTTTTTAAAGCCGCTAATTAATGGGATAACAAATGGAATACTGCTACAGCTGCAAAAGCCAGGGAGGAAGCCTGGCAAAAATAGCAAGTAATTAAATGTGTAAGTGTATATCAATGACCCCCGAAACACTGTGGTGTTCAACATCATTTATCCCAAGATGTATGCAGATAATCGAGGTGTTCTGGGCAAGTGTAGCTATACTGCATTGAAATCTAAAATATATAATTAATAATTGAGCCTTTTACAAAATATTATTTCTAGTCAGTTGGTGTACTGTGTTTAATCTTTAATCAGACATTTGAATGACCAGTTTGGCCTATTTGAATTACATAGTTCCAACCCTACTGGCACGAAGAGAACTTCCCAGCAAGTTGAAGTTAAGTAGGCTAGCTAGCAAAGTGATAGAATATATTTGTATAGAATAACTTCCATGGTTTCATAGAACTAGTCAGGGGGTGCGCCGGTGACATCCGAGGCGAGTTCATACTGCAGAGGAGCTGGCCCTTGAGCTTATTAATGCAGAGCCTGCTCCAAATTTGCTAACCATCATTGATTTGAATGCTTAATCAGATGGCTAAGATAAATTACCTCAAACAAGGACACTGTCACAGCCACCAGTGATGTTATGGCGACGAAGAGGTTCCATATCCGTACACTGTTCTGCTGTGGTGAAATAACGGACACATCGCTCTTCGTAGAGGCGGTGGTGACATTCATCCTCCTTGATGTTGTAAATGTCCTCAAATCCCATTTTCCAGAATTTAATGCTGTACTTAATCTGCCAAGAGAAACGTGTTAACTTTGCATAATTCTAGCCTGGAAGAATGGTTAGGCTGACCTTATCATTAGCTGTGCTAGCTAAGTGCAACGAACGTGAGCTAGCTTGCGCTTCAGTTTTTTGGCGAGCAGATAGCTAGCAAAAGCTGACGTTGTGTTGCTACTGCTAGCTACTATGGGGTTTCGTTTTGTAACTAACTTGAACTCGGAAAACATACCTGATTCTAACTTTCAAGACATTTTCATAAGTCGTATGCAGCCATTTATGAACTGGATTTGGCCATTTTCAGAGGAGAGAAATGACAGCTAACGTAAATTAACCAACTGACTGAGATGCAAATGTCTTAAATCTTAAATTGGCTAACGGTTTCTGAAAAGTCAGTTGGTGTGAGGTTACAAGCCGCTCGAGAGCATACGATTTGAAATGTGCACCTGACAGGCAGGCAGGCTCGCACGAGCAGGCTACTGGCTGCAAATGTACTGAAGGATTGCAACCTAGAGCCTGTGGGACAAACAGCTATGTAAATAGATTTTGTAGAAATATTGTATTTCAAAGTAGCTCAAAGATGCACCCCTCCCCCAAAAGCTCAACAACCAAGAGCCACACCTTTATTTTGATACTATAAATGTATTGAGCCCAACATTATAAAATCCATTGTAAGGTTTGTGAACAAATAGTTGTGGGAAATGAAATTCCTATCTCCAATCCCAGAACAGACCCTTGCCTTACTTCTTAACATTTGAAACAGCAAATGAGAAAACAAAAGAAAGCAAAACACAAACAGGTCTCCCATAAAGAACGTCTAAATGTACAAAAACACTGAGCCACAGGATAGTCAGAGACACAAATAGGGTTAAAAAGCAAACTGGAGAAAAATCCTTGAGTAATCCACTTATTGCTTCCATGGTGAGAGAGATGAGGATGGAGGGATAGGAGTCAGACTGTTCTCTCCTGAAAGATTCTGTTCAGTGGGACAGGACAGCTGGGCCAAACCAGAGTATCTGCTTCACTGAGGAGGGATGACGGAATGTTGTGGACGAATGGGGAGCTGAGGGGGCCAAGTTCCTACATAGGACGGGGAGCAAGGTATGTGAGTGTGTGGGGTGTTACTGGTCCGTTGGCATGTCTCTGTCTGTTTCTGCTTTCGAGGGCTGACCCGGTGAAGGGGTGTGTGGGGGTCTGGAGACAGGGGCGATGCCATGTGCCATGGGCAGGGTGCCTGCTACGATGCCTTCTACCGCCGCTCCAGCGGCCCCGAGGCCTCCGGCAGTCACTCCAACCAGCCCAGCAGGAAACCTGGGGCGAGAGGAGGAAGGCTGAGTGACAAGCGAGGTTGAGTGTGTTTGACCTAGTATCTCTCTATGCTTGTGTTCCTGCCTAGGCTAGTAGTACCTGTAAGCAGAGGCTCCGTTGAGTTCAGAGTGGACGGCTCCTGCATCCAGGCTGGGCCACTGGGGTGTGGCCATCAGGTACTCCTTGTTGACACAGTTCTTCAGACTGTCTGGGATACGCCCTGGGGAGACACAGTAGCCAATCATCTCCCTCTGCCACATCTACTACTAGATCACATGGCAACAGTTTAGAAGGGTTTATATTAAGGTCCTCGCCTTTGCACTAGGTGAGTGACTTGCTAACTGATTAATATTGATATTTGGTCCGTTTTGAGTTCATCTACGCACACACACACACTGACCTAATGAGTTTATGGTCTAATTGCTGTCTCCACAGAGGTGTGTGGGTACGGCATTATATCCGGAGTTGTGTGTAGCACAATTCAATTAACAAAAATGCAAAGGGCAGTTTATTTTCAATTTCCAAGGGCCGTTATCAACGGGCATAGATCAAAATGCCTCTGGAAGCAACAAAACGTGTGTTAGTCATCGTATCAAGTGGGTACAGTCATTGTATCAAACCCGGCCCATATTAGATAAATGGTTGTGATTGGCCTGAAATATCTGCCGGGTGGAAATTTGTCTGAATGACAGCGTGACCAGACTGATATGTGGAGCAGAAAAGTATGTGTATCCTGTTGCCCCCTGCCCCCCGCCCAGGGAGAATGTGTTTGTAAAGCAGCTGTCAGACGGTAAGTTTTGATGACTTTTTGACACACAGAGAAGTCAATTTACTAATATTTAGAAAACTGTTAGGAAGTACTCAATCATTTTGTCACATTATTGAAAACCAGAACTAGAGGACCATATTATAACTTTCAATTGATTGATTTCAGTAGTCACTCAAGTGGGTGGCTGTGGGCCTATCCAAAACAACACTGTGGCTTTAAAAGAGAATCTCGGCAGCAGATGAATGCTATTGGCTCAGTAGCATAATTGATGAATAGTGCACATAAGCATCAAACTGTACCTGTGATGGCTCGGCGAACCTCTCTGGCAGCCTCCTCCCGTGCCTCCAGGGAAGCCTGCTCGCTGTACCAGGAGGTGTGGGGGTTGCAGATCAGGTTGGGGGCATCCTTGAGAGGGCCCTGAGAGAAACTGGGGAAGGAGAGAGAGTCCTTGGGAATCTGTAGGCCAAAATGCTATGAAGATGATGAAAAAATATGTTTTTGTGTGATAAAATCTAGGCAAAGTTTTTCATTTGCCTGGCTTAAAGAAGTGTAGATGTGGCAGGGCTTGTAGGGAGGTGTGTGTGAGCATGTGTGTGTGTGTGTGTTGAGTACCAACCTGAAGGGTTCTGTCTCGTGCACATCCAGTCCTGCTCCTCGTATCCGCCCCTCTTTCAGGGCCTGGGCCAGGGCCTTCTCATCCACCAGACCCCCTCTGGCCGTGTTCACCAGGAACGCCCCCTGACGCATCTACGACACGGCAAATGGAATGACAACTCCATATCAACAACCACCGCTACCACAGTGCCGTCTTTACCACCTCTACACCATCCTACATGATATGCGCTGGCCACTGTGAATATTTTATAGATCTAGAAACATTAACAGTCTAATACAGTCACAAATCTTATAGACTTGTGATTCAATTTGTAAGAGTGAAGTCGTTCAGGAGGTGATTGTGTGTTTCTGTGTGTATCTGTGTAACTACTTGACAGTGAAGTTGTTGAGAAGAGGGTTGTGTGTCTATGTGTACCTGTTTGATGGTGAAGTCGTCGTCGATGAGGTGGTGGTGGTTGTGTGTGTGTGTACACTTGTTTGATGGTGACGTCGATGAGGTGGTGGTGGTTGTGTGTGTGTACACCTGTTTGATGGTGACGTCGATGAGGTGGTTGTGTGTGTGTGTGTGTACCTGTTTGATGGTGAAGTCGTTGATGAGGTGGTGGTTGTGTGTGTGTGTGTACCTGTTTGATGGTGAAGTCGTTGATGAGGTGGTGGTTGTGTGTGTTTGTACCTGTTTGATGGTGAAGTCGTTGATGAGGTGGTGGTTGTGTGTGTGTGTGTGTGTACCTGTTTGATGGTGAAGTCGTTGATGAGGTGGTGGTTGTGTGTGTGTGTACATGTTTGATGGTGAAGTCGTTGATGAGGTGGTGGTTGTGTGTGTGTGTGTGTACCTGTTTGATGGTGAAGTTGTTGATGAGGTGGTGGTTGTGTGTGTGTACCTGTTTGATGGTGAAGTCGTTGATGAGGTGGTGGTTGTGTGTGTGTGTACCTGTTTGATGGTGAAGTCGTTGATGAGGTGGTGGTTGTGTGTGTGTGTGTGTGTACCTGTTTGATGGTGAAGTCGTTGATGAGGTGGTGGTTGTGTGTGTGTGTGTGTACCTGTTTGATGGTGAAGTCGTTGATGAGGTGGTGGTTGTGTTCGTTGAGGCTGCAGTGCAGGGAGACGCAGTCAGAGTGGATGAGCAGGTCCTGCAGGGTGGCCATGCGCTGCAGGCCCAACGAGCGCTCCACGCCATCAGGGAGATACGGGTCGTAGAAGATCACATTGAAGCCAAAGGCTTTAGCTCGCAGGGCTACCGCCTGGCCCACACGACCTACAACACACACACAAACACACACTCTCTCCATTAACAACAAGATGTGATGAACTATGATAGCTAATTACATTGTCCCCAATTATCTGAACTTATATAATATCTACACAACAATCCCTAAGCACAACCCTCCAACCCATCCCTAACACTTATCCCTCCACACCCAGGCCAAGCCTCCGCCCCCCTCCTCACCCAGGCCGATGAGGCCAAGTGTCTCTCCTCTGATGCGGGCAGCGCCCCCGGCCACCTCCCTGATCTGCTCCACGCTGGAGGCACGCGTGCCCTCACGTAGCGCCTGGTGCATCCAGGTGACCCGCCGGTACAGGTTGAGGATCAGACACAGGGAGGTGTCGGCCGTCTCCTCCACAGACGTGGCCGGCACGTTACACACCGCGATGCCTGGAGGGGGGGGGGAGGATAGTGTATGCACCCTTGGTGGTCATGCGCTTGCATATTGAACATTTCAGCTCAAGCTTTTCTATTAAAGTTGTGATCACTTGGGCATGATCTAACCATGCAAGTCATTAAGTGTTTGGGGTTAAAACACATGCATCTAGTTTAATCTCCTACACTCTGTGGTGGTTGGCTGGTTAGTTACTTAGTTATTTTCACCATTATTTTACATGGAGGGGAGGGAATGTCAGAAGCACAAGGAGGCATGATCTGATGGGGATGACTGACTTGATGGGAAAGCAGTACTGAGTGTACAGAGTCTAGGAAGGGCTGGGGAGAGTGACGCGGAGCGGGTCCCAGGGATCTGGTCCTCGTACTGACCCAGCTCTGCAGCAGCCTTGATGTCCACGTTGTCGAAGCCACTTCCGATCCTGACGATGATGCGGAGGCTTTTGAACTTGTCCAGGTCGTCGCGGGACAGCGTGATGGTGTGGTACATCAGAGCGCCCACTGCCTCGTTCAGCACCTACTCACGTACACCGGACATCAGGAGAGTGTGTGCGTGTCTCATGCACTTTGGCTTTAACCCTAGATTATGCTCTTAGTCACTTGTTCATAAAGGAGATGCACTTATGAGTTCTGGCGAGTAGTAGTACACTACCTACAACTATTGTTGCATATAAGTCGCTTTGGATAAAAGTGTCTGCTAAATGACTAATGGAATGTGTGTCCAAGTACCTTCTCGTGGATCTCCTGGGTGGACTGGGCGTCACAGAAGGCGACTGTAGCCACGTCCTTGAGCACGGGCATCTCCACAGTGCAATCCCGGCCGTCCAGCAGGGCCACCAGGGGCCGGGGGTGCATGGGCCCATTCAGGATAGGGGGGCGGATGCCTGCATCACAAGGTAAACAACGACAACAACAATCAAATAAACAGCAACCAGGTAAACCCTCGGACAAAGTCGCCATCAGCTCAGATACATAGAGGCAATCAGTAAATAACTAGATACAGGGATTAACAGGGGCAGACTATTAAAGGCCCAGTCCCCTGGAAGCAGATTAAGCTAGTCCTAGACTTAACATTCTGTAATCTGTGTCTGGGAAACTGGCCTAAAGACTACAGTCAATGTTCACATGAGATCCATAGTAGTTCAGTCTCATAGAAGATCCTCCCCTCTCCCAATGTCAAGATTCTCATCTAAGGCTCCGGTAGTCTCCCTGACCTAGCGTCATAGCAAACCTAACTTCCTGAGTCATCTCCAGCCGCCATGAGGAAGTAGATATTGGATTCCAGGCTGCCTTGATCACAAATATGAACAAGGGGTCACTAGGGATGTTAACAGTTAATCGACTATCGATTAATTGCCGATAAGAATTTACTCGAATAAGATTTGGTTACTCAATTAACTGCTTGTTAATGGAACAGAATTATTATTTTTTAACAAACATTATCAACGGGAGTTGCGTGAAATGTAATCATGATTTAGGTTCTGACTGCACATGAGGGCACCACACCATGTAGTGCAGACTAATTGGGATGCCGGGAAATTTCAACAACACAGTGGAAGAAGACACAAAAATGAAGCGAGCAAAGCGCAGTCCAGCGTGGGACGTTCTTATCAATTATTCGACTATTGCTTGTAAAGGTTAACAGTTATCGATTAATGAAATTCCTTGAAATTTGCAACCCTACCGCTCAAACACACACACACACACATTGGGGACTCCTCCAGCAGATGAGTGGGGGTGGGGAGTGAGGTCAGGGGCACAGGCTTGTTTTGAGTAGTCATGAGTCATGACCTAAATTTCTCTTTGTCTGGAGTGAGACCCCTTCCCTTCTGTAACAATGCACGCGTGCACACACACACAGAAACATTGAATCTCCCCTCCTTAGTAGTGGTAGATCACATTGGCCAGCAGATTTATCACTGACTCGTTGACTTCTAAGATGCAACAAAAAGACCAGGGTTCCCGCTGAAGATCAATTTCAAACGCTGACACCCTTATGTAGACATAGACTGGTAGTACGACACTACTTGGCACCTCTATGACAGATCTGATTTAGAGGAAAGAGCCAGGTCAAATTTACACACTCACAATCACACTACCAGATCATATGAAGAGCACCCCTCAAACCTGCTTTAATGGCCCTTTTCTCATCGCAACAAAGCGAGGGACGTGACGGGTAATTATAAATTAATCTACAGCGAACAAACTACAGGAAAGAGGAATAAATCTGGCAACACAGACACCATAATGGTAAAAGACGCCTGGCTGGCAGTGTGTGTGTGTGTGTGTAAATCCAGGTCTGAGTGGCAGCAGGGCCAAACACACACACAATACCATTCATTCAGTGCTCATTCATTCTCATCGTCTGCCTGCCTCGCTGAGGGTGTACCGTAGAAGAGGAGGAGGAGGAGGGGACGGAGGGAGGAGGGGACGGAGGGAGGAGGGGGGGTGGACGATACTGCTGCAGTACCCCACCCTGCCCCCCGCCACACGCTGCAGAGCAACACTCACTCTCGCACACGCACACACATTAGGATCAGCGCCTTCAAGGACAAAGATGCTGAAGGATGGAGAACCCCCTCTAGGTCACGCAGTACAACATCAGAAATTCTTCCCCCCCCCCCCCCCCCCCATCTCTACCTCCATAAGAAGCCAGAGAGAAACACATATGTCTTGCTAACCTTGCATGCTGAAGCTGACCAGCCTTTCTTCCTCTTCTACGGCTCTTCCAGCTGCTGGCAGAATGCTCTCTCTTGGAACAACCCCAGCAGACCCACACTCCCCTCCCTCTGCCCGTTTGCTGCTCCAATCAGACACAGCCAAGATCAGGCCTCGGCCAATGAGATCTAAGCTTATTAAGCAGGATAACAGCGGGCTGGGTAGTGTGTGTGCGCCGTGCAGAGGAGGTGGTTTCCATGTTGTTGTTTTTTTTTAAAGAGACAAACCGCGAGACACAGAGACTTCGGTGAGCTGCAATAACATGGGACTCTCCCTTGTGAAAACAATCATACCATCACCAATAGCACTATAGTGATTTCTATCATAAATAAATCCTGAGAACAGAAAATAATTGTATTCTAATTCGAAACTAATTCTAATTCTAATTCACTTAACCAACTCAATTAAACTAGAAACTATCTACGAGGCTTTAGGTCACAAATTACAGAGGGACTTACAACACCTCTTATGTGCAGGGGGGAGGTGAACTCGGGTGTGGGGGTCTTCTGATGCCTGATATCATGTCAGCTTCAGCAAAGGTTGCTAGTGCCACCAAGTTCTACACCGGTTGCAGCTGGCTAGCCCAGCAACAACAGCAGAAACGACTGCCAACCCAGCGGATCATGTGTTTGGGAGCTAGAGACGGGCATACCCGGAGTAGTAACATTAGCAGACTGGTGGAAGGGTGGATTCATAACTTTGCTTACTCTCCATGTTGGCTAATAAACAATGAGCAAGCAAGCACCATGTCTGGCTATCAGTTGGTCTATTCATGCAGATATCATCCAAGCCCTTCTGAGAACATGAATATGGATAGATAAGATGGTAGTAGAGTAAGGAGGGTGTAGGTATGGAGTAGCTAGTTACATAACAGGTAACTTAGTAATCTAACTTAGCATTGCAATGTGTACATTACATTACACTAAATTGATTTACTGTTGTACTTTATGAAATGTGGTATTTTACTGTCCCACTTACTGACCTTCACAGATGCGATCCAGCCTCTGTCTCTTCACTTTGTGCTTGTCCACGAGAGCCATCTCCGTTCTTTTGCCCTGCTGGAACACGCACACAGAGGTCCACAGGACAATGTTACAGCAGCTGTAAGACTGACCACACAGAGAAATGTTACACAGCAGCTCTGGAGGACACACACAGAGGTCCACAGTAACACAGCAGCTGGAACACACACACAGAGGTCCACATAAGGACAATGTTCACCACTGTTACTGTGACAGTACACATTGCAAACACGCACAGTCCAGTTACTGTGACAGTAGGCAATGTTACAGCAGCTGGTTGAGAACACACACGCACACAGATTCACAATCGGACAATGTTGCACACACAGGTCCACAGTGGGACAATGTTACACAGCTGAACACGCACACAGAGAAATGTTACACAGCAAACGGCGCGTTCCCACTCAGCAACACCTCCCACGTGCACTGCAGGGTCCACCGCCTAAAACGATGCATTGTGTGTCAATATTTACATTCTAGCCCTGTTTAAGCAAGATTACTACCTACACAAATCAATATAATATAATATCGCTCATCCGATTACTATTGTTAGTTTGACTAGAAAGCTAGCTACTGCCTTACTAAGTAGAGTGACAAAACAATACTAGTCACCTAGATAACGTTATCTAGTGCTAGCTCTCTAGAAGTGCATTAGCTAGCCTAGCTAGCTAACTATCATGCTGCACTTTTAATACATCTAGCTACGTGGTTAGCTGCTAGTTCGACTACAGCCATGATTCTGATTCAGTTAGCTCGCTAGTCCTGCTGTAACGTTGCTAGCTTGACAGTCTAACTAGCTAACAAGCTACTAACTTTAGCTAGCTAGCAGTGGGGGCTTTGTGCGATAACCTACAAGACTACGGGTAGCTAGCTTAGCGCACAGTAGCTTGCTTGGTTGCTGCAGTGTGGCTAACGGGCTAGTAAGAAACCGAATCTAAACCAATGTAGCGAGCTAGCAAGAGCTATTGTGTCGGCGACTAACTCCAACTCTGAAGGCCTGCTGACTGTGTGAAAAAGTCACCAAACTGCAAGCGTAACGACGTTTTCTAGTAGCTAACGTTAGGTAGCTAGCTAAAACAAATTGAGATTATCGGCACTAACGTTACTCGCTGGCTAGTTCGGGGGCAAAACAAAAACATATTTTCTTCCCAAATTCTAACTATAGCTGGCTAGCTACTAATTAATGGCAACGTTAGCTAAAGTTTAATGGCATCGAAGCACAGCAGCTCGGTTAAAAAGGTCGATTCATTAGTTACCAAGAAGCAAGTTCTCAGTTGGACCTACTGGGGTCAGTAATAGCTAGATAGTAAACTAGCTTTAGCTCCTGCTTGCTAGTTCTTGCCACTTATCTGGTCTTCATACATGAATCCACAAACTGTTTTTTCAAGAGCAGTCAGGTGACGGACGGGTCGGTTGACGAGACACAAAAGAAAAGCTGCCTGTTGTAGAGCTACTTTCAGTGGCGTGTGGCGCCTTCATGTAAATACTTGAGGTATTACATCCCTGTGCAGCCCCTTCCCTTACTGACCATCGGCGGCACAGTGGGACAAAGCGAATCTCAGCCATCTGAAGTAGCTACTGTAGGCCAGCTACGTAGGTGTACCCTATTTGCACGGACACCGGTGAACGGGACAGATGGACAGATTTACAGCCCGAGACTAACGGCAGTGCCGAGTACAGTAGGCTATGTCCAACCCAAACCCCGTGCCAAACTTTATAAATGAATACATATATCAGTATCTCTAGTATGGTCTCGCCAGGCGGGGCTTTCAACTAGTAACTTCTGGCCCAGTGGTGGTTTTAATTAGTCGTCTAAGTAAGAATGTTATATGATCTACTGCTCATATCTGACAAGAAACAGCATTCACCCTCTGTCCTCACAAAGACAAACACTGAACAGTTACAGAGAACACAGAGGCTTTTCAGACATTTTTGTTTCCTTTCCTTGTAAAATAATTTCCGATAAACTTTATTTATACACAAACTGAGTTTGAAATTGCCATCTTTTTAACACATACAATAAAAAACATCTCTAAAAGACAGCAATGGCCTGCCCTGGGACTCTCAGCTACCATCTTAACACAGAACTGGTTCTCAACAAATGAATTTGCTGTATAATACAATATTAGAATGTGCCCTCAGAATACAGTGGTTACTTCCATTTAGAAGGTTTGTTTAACTTTTCAAACACAGTGCATTCATTATCAATGTCTATAGAAAATAACAAAATTACTAATATCAATAGCTACACAATTCATTTCCTTTCCATAGTTCTTTTTTTGTATACAGACAAAAATATGGTATCTTAAGGCTTATTCTGAGTTATGGATTGATTTCCGGAAACTATAAGAACTGCAGAAAGAAAACTGCAATGAGAGACTTCCTTTTTGCATAAAACTGAACATAACACATAATTCATCACCATCATTTAGGAAAGTATTTTCTCACTACTTTACCAAAAAAGACAACCCGTGAAGATTGTCCAGTCAAAGAAAGAAAGCAAGTGACCGGGTGGTGTTGGTCTGTCTCTCCCTGTTCCGTTCTAGTCAGGTTAAGGGTGCATTAAGCAGATATCCAATACACACACACACACACACACACACACACACACACACACACACACACACACACACACACACACACACACACACACACACACACACACACACACACACTATGGGATCAGCTGTCATCTCCAGCTTCTGATTATTCACAAGAATGTTTCATCAACGTGTTCTGGAATGTACTCTAATTGGACGACAGCATCAATGGCTACCTGCGTTCTCCGTTGTTATTGGTAGTAGTCAAATCATCACTGTCAACAAGCTCCTATTGGCCCAGATCATCCCACCAGAGAGAGGGTGTGGCGTTGTTCCTGAGAGCCCAGCTGATTGGAGGGTAGCAGGCCAGGGGTGGGGCAGAGTGTTCAACAATGGCAGAAGGGGTGTGGGGAGTGGGAGAAACAACCTCCAATATACAAGTTTCTAATTCTCTTCAATAAGGTTCAAGTCTAGTTCTGTACAATCCCTCTCGAAGACGCTCTGTGGCCCTCCGTCTCTCTCAGGGTCTTCTTCCTCACCCTCATCATCCTCCTCCTCCTCGTCGCTCTCACTCAGAGGTCCGATACTGGTCCTTCCCAGCCCCTCAGCGGGGGAGCAGGAGCCCCGAAAGTCCCCCAGGAAGGGCTCCAGGCCCATGCACACATCCCCTCCACATGCCAGCCTGCCACGCTCCAGACAGCCCAGAGGGTCGGTGCTGCGAGTCTAAGGGGAGGAACAGAGAACACGGAAGGCAGTTAGAGAGGGACAGGGAGAAATATACAGACACAGCACAGCAGTAAGACTGAGATGGACATACAAAACAAAGAAGTATGCACTGTGAGGTGTGAAGTGTCTATCATCTACTGTATATGGGAGGGAAATGTATCAGACATTTTATAGTATCTTATTAACATTGTCTGGTATTAAATTGACAGTACTTGTTTGTGGATCGTCTCTCAGCTAGGAAGGCTGCTGCCAGACGGTGTCAATGGATACGAAGGACAAAAGAATATCCACTAGAACAAGGACCGGGTTCATACTGTACCAAGATGTATCCCCCACCAGAACCAAATCACTTAACACGCTGGCAAAAACATAAAATGTTGTAGTTGGGAAGCTGTTGCTTTGAGCATTACAAGTTTTCCAAAGATTAAAACATGACATGGGAAGGCAGCAGAGATGGGGAAGGCCACTGAAAGGGGAATCTGTAGTGTAACTAAGACTTTCAGCAGCTGTATACAAAGTGTATGCAAATCAGCACCAGTGGCAGCGCCCTCTGCCTGTGCTCCAGGGTTCCCACAGCACCGTGCACCAATGAGTGGCGCTCAGCTCCGTTGTGGCGTACGCCTTGTTGCGCGCCAAGATTTTGACATAATGATTTTATATATATATATATTGCATCCGATCATAATATTTTTAGCCGTTTGGAATGACTTGCACATAGTCCTCCGTGGGAGCAGTGAAAACAAGCGCCAGGGTAATGCTTACGTCCAAGCCATGCCAAACATGTACAAATATTTGGCTTACGATACATTTCACAGGAGAGCATATTGAGACTGATGAGATTACACCCTGTGCTTCCCGTCGAAGGTAAAGCACATTTATCATAGTTTTTCCAACACATTTACATATGCCCCATCGACTTCCATTGTAGCCCAGTCAGAGCCTGCATAAAAACTGCAGCTAGCTCAATACTGGAACGAGTAAGTGAAATTATGGGCTCTGTGTTTCAAGTTCATGGCAGACAGACCACAAATAGGGTTAAATGTCCAAAATAGCACACTACCCCTTTAAGTTGCCCTCACTCTTATAGTGAGGAAATGCTTTGCAAGGCTTGTTAAAGATCTAAACTGTAGCCCAACCTGGACCTCTACCAATTCACATACAGACAAAATAGATCCACAGACAAGGGCATATCCACAACACTCCACACTGTCTTTACCCACCTGGAGAATACCTATGTGAGTATGCTGTTCATTGACTTAAGTTCAGCATTTAAATACCATAGTCCCCCTCAAACTTCCCAACAAGCTCTGGAACCTAAGACTCAACCCCAGCCTGTGCGGCTGAATCCTGGACTTCCTTTCGGGCCGACACCAGGTGGTGAGGATGGGCCCCAACACCTCTGACCCTCAACACAGAGGCCCCCCAGGGCCGCGTTCTGAGCCCTCTCCACCACTCCCTGTACAACCAAGACAGCGTAGCCATGCACAACTCCAACATGATGATTAAGTTCGCAGATGCCACAATGGTAAAAGGCCTGATTACCGACAACGACGAGACGGCCTTTAGGAGTGAAGTCAACAATCTGACACAAGTGGTGCAGCCAGGAGAACAACCTGGGCTTGGCTTGGCGCAGGGTACAGGGCAGGATGACGCCTGAGGCTGGGTGAGGCTTTGAGCGCATAGTTAACTTAGTTACGCTTTTTTTTGTATTGTACTTTTCTACTTGTATTACTGTACCTGAGTCATCTTAGTGAAGTCCAGTACTGGGCGGGCGAAGGGTCTGTCGGGGTCTCTGCGCCTCTTCAAGCCGGGCTTGAGCAGCAGCAGGTCGCAGGGCTGGGAGTGGCAGCGAGGAAGCTGCGGGGGGAGGGCCCTGCGCAGCGAGGACGGCGTGCTACAGGCCGAGGAGGGGGAGGCGGGCACGGGGGGCGGCGGCGCCGTGGGCCGCAGGGGCGGGACCGGCGGCGGGGGCAGGAACTGGGTGGCCGCATCCCTGATGAGGACCGGGGAGAGGGAGAACCGTCGCTGGGGTGGGGGCGGAGGGTGGAGCGGGGAGGGGGAGGAGGAGCAAGAGGACGGGGAGGGGAAGAAGCAGCAGCAGGCGCCCCCGCCTCCGGCCGCATCGCTGGGGTCCCAGGGGAAGTTCCAGGGCAGGGGGGAGTCGGGGGAGAGGGCGAGGCTGAAGAAGGTGGGGCTGGAGGAGGAGTGGAGCGAGGAGTTGAGAGACGAGCTAGGCGCGCGGAGCGGACACGTCCCCCCCGTTGCCCCCCCTCCACTGTGGCACTGGCGGTTGACGGGCGTCCAGACCTTGGAGGCGCTGGGACGCCAGGTGTAGCGGCAGCGGGAGAGGTCCTCTGGCACCGACAGCGAGCGGCAGTGCCGTTTGGGGGGCGGCGGGGGGGGAGGGGGAGCCCCCGGGAGAGACAGGTCTGTTGCGGAGGTGCTGGGGACCAGGGGCCGGTGCAGGGGGTCCCCCTCAGGGAGGTGTTGGTCTTCTGGAGGGACCAGGGGCAGGGGCACGGGCCCGGGGGGGAAGCTGGAGCTCAGCACCCCCGGCAGGCTGGGCTTGGAGGGAGGGCACAGCTGCCAATAGCTGCTCTCTATGGAGGCAGGAGGACAGGGACAAGGCAGAGTGTGAGGACCCTGTATCAAAACTCCTACAAAACGCAACCTTCTAAAGAGATATCACAGATTTCCAGAAGGAAGGCAACAAGGAGGGATGGACTAAGAATATACATCAAACTGGGTGTTAGTTAGTACTACTAACTACTACTGAGGGTATTGTCGCACCCTTAAAAAAAAATGTAGGTGTAGGTGTGGACATGTTTCTTTTGCCATCAATTTGATCCCATACATAAGCCTGTGTGTCACTCACCAGGCATCAATCCATCTGTGGGCCAGCAGACTGCGAGGTTGTTGGGGTCAAGCAGAGACTAGAAGATAAGACAGATTCTGCTTATCTGTTCGGTTATGTTGTGACTTTACAGTATGGAAGCCTAAATATCAAAATATTTCATGTCATCAAGCACCCGTCAGAGCGTAGGAAGGCTTAACTGACACCTAGAGATTCCTATTGAGGAACGAGAATATTTGAACATTATATTAACATACAAGACAATAACATGGAAAGAGACAGGCAGATGGGCAAACATGGGACAGAGAGACAAACCCATACCCCGCTGAGAGCCCCTTGGTGAACGTCGATTTCCAGACTGTTTCTGCAGGCGCTCCACAATTAATGTGACCATGACATGATGGCGAGATGCAGGAGAGGCGGGAGGTAGGGGAGGCAGAGGGGAGGGGGAGGGAGGAGGGGGAGGGGGGGAGTTCGTCTGTCTGTTGGTCCGTCTGATTGTGAGGGGCAGGGGCAGAGCTTCTGCGGCTCCTCTTCCTCACCTCCTCAGGGCCAGCTAGCCCAGCCCAGTCTCACTGAGACATGGTCATGGCTGGGGGCAACTCACCTGAGGGAGGTAAGGGGGGGCAAAGAGGAGAACAAGAAGGAGTAAAGGGGGGGGAGAGAGAGAGAGAGAGAGAAAGAAACATGGTTAACACACTCTGGATTAGGGATGTAACGATAACCGGTATAATGATAAACCATGATAAAATCTGATGGGTAAAGGTGGGTAAAGATGATAAAATTTATCACGATTAAATTATCACAAAAGCTATGTTTGATTCCCGCGCCTTGAAAAACTGTAAATACTGTCCAGCATCATCCAAAGTTAGCAATAAGTCTCCAAGCCGCATTATTTTAATGTTTATGCAAACAAAAAGCGCATAGTGCTGCTAATTTTATTTCTGGTTTTCAATATAAAACTTGGTGAAATGATTTGAATTTATCAGCAGTTTTTGAGCATTTTCAGCACATTTTAACAATACCAACCACGATAATACTGATACCCATGATAATGATGGTTACCATAATCGTCATGTGAAATCTTCATACTTTTACATCTCTACTCTGAATCATGTTCTGAGCTCTTCTGTTCATTCCAGTCTGCTAGGAGACTCATCATTCTGTGTTCCATTCAAGCTATATAGAATTTCACTAAATCAAGATCCAGAGAAATGCCATCCATACTGAACATGATCTGATTGACAGGTCTAACAATTCAAAAGGCCATCATAGTAGTTATTGAGCCTTTTCTGGTCCTAGACCAATAGGAGATATAGTCTAGCTATCTATATATGCCAGGGAGATTAGACTTGTATTCATTCATGTTTTATTAGGCTGTTACAAGGCTGAGTGGACTGACCAATCCTGCCTCTGCAGGTAATTTACACAGCTGGCATTGGAGTGGGTGGGCAACAGAAGGGCACAAATTACTGGCCTGCTGCCACTCTGGGTAGGCAGCTCACTACGTAGTCACTATTATGCATCAAGCACATGACATTCCAGAGGCACGTCTGGACTCTGGTGAGTTTAGTGATGTCACGTGACGTCTGTCAAACAGCTAAAAGCCATTTCGCAAATGATCATGCTACTGTGCTGGAAAGCTATTGTCCAGTAAGTCCAGTTTACATTGGTAAGGGGAGTTTGTAAGGACCACTCGAAATGGGTCCTGTTCGCTATACATCAATTATCATCACCACAGTTATGCCTTATTCACGTGTTAGTATCCGCCCCGCACGAACCCAATGGCTCGCGTTTTAAAGGAATGATGGCATCTGTCTTTCCATTAGCCCGCGAGCTAATCCGCTGGCAGGGCGCACAAAGCACGGGAAAAACCAATTGTGGCTAGCTACATGTTGCTAACAAACCACATTTCACTGTTGTTATTGTAGCCAAAGCCGTGGATTACCTTAACCCGGTCAATAATAGTCCTACCATGCAGCAATTCCAGCAGACCAGCTAACCGGCTGGCGAGACAGCTAGAACACGCACGGCAAAGCTAGCCCACTGACTGGCTATGCTGGCTAACTAGCAGACTGATAGGAGATAAAGCCGACTACCATACTGTCTGACGCTAGCATAGCTACACCAACAATCGCATAGCTGGGTCTTCTGTTATTATGCATAGATGAATCCGTCAAATTGGCAGACTATGCACCCCTCCACTCTTCCCTAAATGTTAAATCTGTGGTTTGCATAGGAGATAAATCAGAGCATTTACTGCCAGCTCGAGCTGCACCCTTGGACCGCTGCTGTCATGGCCAGGACGCGCGTGCGAGCAAAACACGGGCCATGCAGAATGATGCGGTGAAGCGCTGTTTTTTTTTCTTACAAATAAAGCTGATGTAAATAAACATGCATTTTGTCACCTCTCAATGAAATCGCATACCTACCTTGACGACAAACACCGCCACCGGACCACAGGCAGGGTTAAATAGCCACCGCTCGTGAAGGATAAACCAATTTGGAGCCTTGTGCGGCTCGCGACTAGCCACGCTAATGCACGGCTATGGGTCTCCGATGTATTGACCTATTAAAAGCATAACATAGCAGACCGTTTTTTATAAGACCACCGACATCAATTAACGATCAGATCGTATCAAACTGTGGTTTATATATCCACGACATAATTCGTCGTTGAATTCGTAGAATCAATTCACACGTCGTCCATTTAAAAAATAAAAAACACCGTTCACACGCCCGTGAACGATTGGAATTCATAAATAACATTTACGGTGCGAGGGAGAGGAGAAGGGAACAGAGGGGTGGGGGATGAGAGAGGGAGGATTCAGTCACGGCTAATTCAATACAAAATATTTATCTAAACTGACAGATACAATTAATGCATAATCTTGGATAAGAATAATTTTTCAACAAAAAAGATAAATATCGCAAGGTTTTAATCTCACATAGCCTAACATGCATCATGGACTAGGCGACGCATGGCCATATGAAGCGTGGGACTTGTAGTTCATTCATTGCGACCGAGGTAAATGGATGGAGGGTTGTTTTCAATATAACAGAACGATAGCTTTGAAACAGGACACGATGACTAGTGCCTTCACGTACACTGTCCTATCAACGTATATGATCATACAGTAAGAATGAAAGGTGATTTATTACTGGAGTTATCAGCCTCAAATTGACAGGAGCGCATGTGTCGTATTGTCCACCCTGCCCCCTTGTGGACGTGTATAATGCAGCTGGAGAGGTTACAAGTACCCATGTTGTGATCTCTAATCTAAAACAAATTCAGTGCGAGGTCATAATATAACTCAATACACAAGGTTGATGCATCACGACAAACGGTAAATGGGAGCTGCCCATGTATGAGACCCTGATTGCTTTACTGTAATGACAGACCAATGACCACATGCCAAAATATTTTAGAACACATGATCTTTATTAATTTTGATCTGTTAAGTTGTACAACATTGAGGAAAAAACAAAAAACTACAACACAAAGTGACAGCACGTCCCCATCAGAAATTCTGTTTTGAGAAAAACAGTGCAGTGTTGGGCAGAGAAGGGAGGATGGTGTGTCTGGCGAGGTGGAGAGCCTGACAAGGGAGGATGCTGCGTGTCTGGAAGAGGTGGAGAGCAGAGAAGGGAGGAAGGTGCGCACCTGACAGGCAGTAGGGTCAAAGACTGGTGAACATGTGACAACAGCAGGTGAGCCACAACAGCAGGTGTGCCAACAACAATATTTAAAGAGAAAACAGCAGTGAGGAGGGGAGACAAAGGAACAGTGAAACCGTGGCAAGACTACATTAGTGCTGAACTAGTACATTATCCAAAAGTGAGAAATACTGTGGGTCCACAACCAAACCAATAATATCATAGGTGATGCATAGTTTAGGGAAAGGGTGTTTGATACAAAACATACATGTACCGAGTGAATCTAAACTGACAGGATTAAAGTGATACAGTCCATGATTTGACTGCCAGAGGCTCTTAACACACGTGCACAACTGCAGGTCTGACTAGCCGTGATAGGCCGTTGAAATACAAAAAAATATATATATATATAAAAAAAAATAACACACCCTTCCTTTGTCTTCCTAAGGTCGCCCCATCCCATTTCACACGGTGTTAATGGGTGAAATCTTCAGCTCTACTAGACGGTGGAGCAATCCAGTCATGTCAGATCAGCGATCTCTCAAAGGGAAGGGAGTAAGGAAGGATGCAAGAGTATTCAGACCGAGGCCACGGAGGAACGAGCCAGGATCAGTAAGGCTTCCAGGGCAGGCAGTCGCTCAGCACGGGCACCTGCTGGTGGTAGGAGCAATCGAGGGCATTGCTGAGGGGGAGGTCCTGATGGCGGTTGGCCTCCAGGAGGAGGCGGAGCCAGCCAAAGACATCATCCTCGGTCGTGACCTGGCCACTGGAGGAGTAGCAGCTGGAGCAAGGCTGAGCTGAGGGCGGCCCGGGGCTGGACATGTCCATCTGGGGGGGAGGGAGAGGGCCAGAGACTTAGTCAACCTTCACACCAGCAGGTAGCTAAAATAAGATGGTAGTACCTGAATTTGAAGATTTAAAAAAACAAAAAACATTTGATTTATCACAATATGGTTTTAAGCCAGAAGACCAATTTCTTAGGACTACATCTCACCGGAGGCCCCATCCAGGGGCTGTCGAAAGACAGGCTGGCGGGTTCAGGGGACAGGGTGGCTTTAGAGCTCGGTGGCGTGTCCCTCTCCCTCACCCTTCCTCCCTTGTCCTCATCCAGCTCCCTGTTCATCTGCTCCAGAAGGCCCTGTCTGCAGAGGGCAGGAGACAACACCCTTTCCCTCAAGTTTACACTCCTACATAAAAAGACTGGTGCAAAGACTTGGAACAAGGAGAGGGCGAACAAGGAGAGGGCAAATGCACATTTGAGGAAAGAGGGTGTAGAGCAGGGGCCACGGCAGGCTCTGACTGAAAGGGCAGAGAAGGGACCAGTTTAGGTTCTGACTGTGACATGGTAGAAGACTCCTGCATAGGGCCCGTTTGTGACGTACAGCTGGTCGATGGGGTCTTGTGCCTCGGCGTCTCCCTGGGGGTTGGAGGTGGGCGGGTCCCAGGCGTGCAGCGCCCTCCTCCACAGACGCACCTGCATGTCCCACGACCTGCGGCTGTACTTCCTGTGCTTGTTAGGGGTGGAAGGGTGGAGCCCCGGGATTCGCAGACGCCTGGTGGGGGGAGGGGGGACAAGGCAGAATCTAGGAATAGGAACAGTCAACTTAGACAAAGAGCCAGAATTGTGTGTAGATATTAACTGATTAACTGGGATTTGAAGGACCCATGTCCACTACTGTTCTGGTGTAGCCAATCAAACAGGCTTTATCCAAGTCTAGACAGGCTCTGGTGTGGATCTCTGGGGTATGGGAGAGGGTCATCATGTACGTGTGAGGTGTGTCGTACTTGGGGACCTGCCGGAGGTAGCTCAGGTAGGCGCGTGTGTGTGTGGTGTGTCGTACTTGGGGACCTGCCGGAGGTAGCTCAGGTAGGTGTGTGTGTGGTGTGTCGTACTTGGGGACCTGCCGGAGGTAGCTCAGGTAGGTGTGTGTATGTGTGTGTGTGTGTGGAGTGTCGTACTTGGGGACCTGCCAGAGGTAGCTCAGGTGGGTGTGTGTGTGGTGTGTCGTACTTGGGGACCTGCCGGAGGTAGCTCATGTAGGTGTGTGTGTGGTGTGTCGTACTTGGGGACCTGCCAGAGGTAGCTCAGGTAGGTGTGTGTGTGTGTGTGTGGTGTGTCGTACTTGGGGACCTGCTGGAGGTAGCTCAGGTAGCCGGAGGTGTTCTTCCCGTACTGGATCTGTTTCTGCCGCCGCTTCAGTACCGACTCGTTGCTCTCCATGTGGGTGGGGTCCAGGTTGCGGGGACCCCAGCGCATCCCTGACGGACACCTGGGGGTCGAACAGGTCACCAACACAGGGTCACCAACACAGCTTGCAGTATGATGCCTTTAAGCATTGACATTATGGCAGATATTCAATTAAACAGATGGCATGATTATGTATGGACGATGCTAATCTGCAAACATACCCACCATGACTATGAACCATGTTAATCTATAAAAATGACCATCATGACCATCTATGGACCATGCTAATCTGCAAACATGACCATTGTGGTAATCTAGAACGTTAATGTTAATCTATAAACACCATGTTAATCTAAATTCCTGACCTCCTGATTCCATCCATGTCTTCTGTTCCCACGGCGACATTGGCAGTAGACATGCTGAGGATACAACGCTCCAGGATGGAGGATCTGACCACACAGGACGGAGATCAGGGGTCAAGGGTCAAACAAGACTTTCCACTAATCTTTTAAAAAGTCAGGGGAAATTTAACTTGAAGTGTTTGGACAACACTGTACCTGCGAGGCTTGTGTGTGGCCGAGGCAGGCCCTCGATCTCCACTCAGGGTGGAAGGAGGCATGGCTAGGGCTGGATTACTGAAAACGTAACAGGATCAAATTAATTCTGGAAAGCTTATCCTGTGCCTGATGGGTTGGGCTCTATGAATAAGTAATTAATTGTACATGACACCCATGTTATGTACAAATAAACCTACTTGAACCATGACAGCAAAAAAAATTCAGTTGTTTAGTTGTACCCGACAAGGCTCTCGTAGACCGAGCTGCAGCCAGGCAGCAGCCATGGTTCTGGGCTGCAGGTCGGAGACGGGAACCTGGACAGGAAGCCTGGAGGCGGCTCCGGCAGGCCGGGCCACAGAGGCACGGACCAGCCCCTAGAAAAGGAGCAGCACAAGGACAAACATGACAGCCAGTCAATCGCTCATTCACCATCTACCCTGCACTGAGAGACAGGGTAGCATGAATGAGAGAAATGGAAGATCTGTGTTCTTGGTGGTGAGGAGTGCTCTTCACACAACCCAACTGACTGTAGAGACCTGCAGCCACAAACTCCTTGTTAAGTCAAGTGGATTGTTAGGTCAAACAATTAGGCTATAGTCACACAATTTTGGATAATCAAGAAAAAACAACAGACAAACCTCGGCTCCATAATAGGACTCTGAAATGCGTTTTCCACGCGTGTTGTCATGCTGAATGAGGCTGCGGTCATGCAGTAAACGTGCCATTGTCGCGCTGGACAGGTTTAAATTAAGGATAATTAAGATTTGAATTAACAACAGGTGACGAGGGGGCGGGCCGCTAGGTGTGAATCTTACATTTACGTACTCAAATTGCCTTAGCGCCCTTATGTTTTGATTATTCCAAATAATTTGATAATTTAATCTGTTCAAATAGCCTACTGTCAATATTATCACTATACCTGCCGAAAATCTGAACCCCAACGCCACAGGGCAATAATAGGCTAGAATTTATTTATGAAATGAAATAACAACCTGATTTGAAACTTTTCGAACGCATTTTAGCATGCTGTTACTGGGTTGATTTATTTGTGCTCAATAAACACAATTTACAAAACGGGTTATTTCATTCCAGATGTTTTGCGACAATACGCCGTAAACTGACACTTCCTTGGAAACAAGATGGCGTCCAGCAGTGGGGTATGTGTTTTTGTATGTTTCTCTCTGGTCTTATAACCAAATTGATTAAATGTAAGACTATGATTGGGTGAAAATAATTCCAGTACAAGTTAGATCTCACATCTTGCTAGAAAGTTTGATTTTGAGACACAAATGCGGCTAAAAACAGATCGTCAAATCTTCCAACTCTAATGAACGACGAGCAACAACCGAAGCGACAACAGTTAACAGTCTAACTTACTTTAGGCTTATTAGTGGCAGTTAGTGTTGTCTTAATCAGAAGACAACACTAACTGTTATTTTGCATAATGCAGTACACACTGGATTGAGCGTCAATAATGTAGAGATTGTCTTTGTCTGGCTATTTTTTATCTAGCTAATTCATAGTTTTCTCTCTTATTATTACAGTCCAGCAGCAGTAAGAATGACTTCCGTCGGAAGTGGGACAAAGATGAATATGAACAACTGGCTCAGAAACGTCTCACAGAGGAGAGGGACAAGAAAGATGGTAAAATGGGCGTCGATATTTAAATAGTTCCCATCCACTGTGACTTCTTTGTGTCTGAATATACAGTACTCAAATCTATGGGTCTGATTTTAAAGTAGTAGTACATTGATCTCCAATGATAATGTTGATTTAAGGACTGTTAAGCTCATTCATATTAAACTGTTAAACAAATTACATGAACACGTCCTGAACACGCACACACACATACACATACACAATGATTATGTTTTTACTTAGATGTGTCCTATTCCGTCTACTTCTGCCACCTACCACCAGGCAAGCCAGTGCCCCCGGTCAAGCGTGAGCTCCTGCGTCACCGTGACTACAAAGTGGATCTGGAGTCCAAGCTGGGGAAGACCATCGTCATCACCAAGACAACGCCCCAGGCCGAGATGGGGGGGTACGTGCCTCTTAACCGGCGTCTGGCCCAAACCAAGCCTTTAAGCCCTGCAAAGAGAAGAATTGACTAGACTAGAATTTACTTAACTTTTCACCAGATTGCTTACTCATGTCCTGTACATGTATATCCGCCAAGTCAGACAGGAAGACTTGCATCAGGAATACTAGCCCTATTCCTCTGTTCTGTCTCTGTAGGTACTACTGCAACGTGTGTGACTGTGTTGTAAAAGACTCCATCAACTTCCTGGACCACATCAATGGAAAGAAACGTAAGTATGCAGGGAATATTGTCAGCCCCGTCTGAAATACAGCATGGGTTGCAGGACACATTACATTAGAGTAATTTAGCAGACGCTTTCATCCAAAGCGACTTGCAATAATTGCATTTAACATAGGTAGTGTACTACTACTCGCCAGAACTCAAGTGCATCTCCTTTCCTCTCTCTCAAGTGACTAAGAGCATTATCTAGAGATCTGGTAGGAATGCTTTTTTGGGTACGTGCCTCGCATATCTGATCTGTGTGCTGGACCCAGGTCTGCAGGGCAGAAGTAGCAGTGTACACATTCTGGTTCTGATTCTGAAATGATCTCCTCTCGTTTGATTTGTCCTCCCAGACCAGAGAAACCTGGGCATGTCCATGCGCGTGGAGCGCTCCTCTCTGGACCAGGTGAAGAAGAGGTTTGAGGTGAACAAGAAGAAGATTGAGGAGAAGCAGAAGGAGTACGACTTTGAGGAGCGCATGAAGGAGCTCAGGGAAGAGGTGAGGGATGACAGGGCTGTTATACTCTTGTGTGTGTGCGTGTGTGTATGTGGGCACGTATGCATTTATGAATGGTTTGCCCATCATAAACCTGGAGATGTACCTCTACGCACTATGAGTGAGAATAGAGGAGTTCCATGTAGCTGAAATGTGAAGGTGTGTCTGTACTATGGTTACCTGGATTGAGTTGAGTGGCTGCAGAGAGGTGCCGTCAAAACCCAGTCAGAAAATGCCATTCTAACAGTGTAAACATTGATATGTGTCTGTCTCAGGAGGAGAAGGCCAAGGCATATAAGAAGGAGAAGCAGAAGGAGAGGAAGAGGAAGGCGGAGGAGGACCTGGACTTTGAAGAGGACGACGAGATGGCGGCCGTCATGGGCTTCTCAGGGTTCGGCTCCTCGAAGAAGGGCCACTGACCTCCTTCTGGGTCACACTGGCTGTGT
This sequence comes from Borostomias antarcticus, assembly GCF_949987555.1. Classification (NCBI taxonomy): domain Eukaryota; kingdom Metazoa; phylum Chordata; class Actinopteri; order Stomiiformes; family Stomiidae; genus Borostomias; species Borostomias antarcticus. Next base: position 15,452,483 of record NC_140248.1, read on the forward strand.
GACCCAGACCCCATATGACCTCCCTCCCTCTGGGGTTAAGTCTCTCTCTCTCTCTCTCTCTCTCTCTCTCTCTCACTCACATACACACACACACACACACACAGCTGCAGGCATTTATATTCTCAAATCCTGTCATTGTTTATGTGCTCATATAAATGCAAGCTAGCTTTCATGGTCAGCATGTGGGCTATTTTTTTAGAAGAGTTAAGACATGTTTGAGATTTTTTTGCTATTTGATAACAAGTACAGGGATAGAGGTCAACTGCAATGATTTTCTGTCTAAAGCTACAGCAGCAACTCCCATTGACTTATGTCCTAATGTGAGGACTATATGTCTTTATTCCACTGCGTGCATTAACTGAGTTGTGTCTGTAGAAATATACAATGGACATTTGTTTTTGTATTAGTTTTTATCTACTTTCTGTTGTGGGTTCTTTTCAGAGCATATCTAATATCAGCCTGTGTTTCATGTACATATTACCCTCACAAGTCCCTGCTCCTCAGACCAAGGCCTTCTGGACACATGGGGAGCTGTGCAGTAGACGGATCTATGTGTTAGGATTAGCAATGATTCATATAATAAATTACTTTGTAAATGTGGTGTTCTGATACTTCGATATGCCTATATAATGCATTTAAATAAGAATTAGGTAACATTTATTGCAATATACATTGGATCAGTTACACCAGAAAGCACACAGACAACGAAGAGTCTTTAACATCAGAATTGTTTATTAATGAACATTGAAGTTGAAGAAACAAATCTATTGAAATATTGCCCAGAAGAACCTCTGGAGTTGTAACAGCCCCCTGGGATTGGTCAGTTCAGGGCCTTCCAGTTGCTATGGGGATGTCTCAGGTGGTGTCTGAACTTGTCGATCCCTGGACAGAAAGAGGAGAGTCAGTAGTGGTGGGCATTCCGGCTCTTTTTAGTGAGCCAGATCATTTGGCTCAGCTCAGCAATAAGAGCCTGCTCTTTCGGCTCCCAAATGGCTCTTCATTTTACCAATTGTGCCTTTCATATTTAAAGGAGTAGTAAAGGGAAAATGCATGTTTAGCCCTGTTTTAAGGTTACTTATTATACAATGGTTCAGATCAAAACTTTGACAAAACTAGCACTTTTGAGAAAGTGATAATTGCTCTACCACCGTTTAGGTCATACAATGGATGTGGGTGGGCACCTTGAAAAATCATTCAAAAACATGTTAAACTCGATTTCAAAGACAAAAAGCTCACAGAGGGGGTAATTGGTGTCTGTTGGGGTCCGTTGTAGATGTGTAGATCAATCCGCAGAGGGGATTCAGGAAGCGGAACTACTTATGGTACTTGTTATTGTTTATGTTGCTAGGCTACCTAGTTTGCGGAAGTTTACACACGCATGTGCTGCGACTGAATAGTTCTATGCTAAATATTTAAAAAAGCCTTTCCAGATGAACTAGAATCTTACTTCATGGCAAATTATATGTCAGAACGCCAACTAACACCTCGGTGAGTTTCTTGTCTTTAAAATTGAGAGTTTAACATGTTTTTTGAGTGATTTTTCAAGGTGCCCATCCACATCCATTGTATGACCAAAACGGTGGTAGAGCAATTATCACTTTCTCAAAAGTGCTAGTTTTGTCAACGTTTTGATCTGAACCATTGTATATGATCATAAGTAACCTTAAAACAGGGCTAAACATGCATTTTTCCTTTACTACTCCTTTAATCCAAATGTAATGCTGTTTTGACCTATATCACTTAAATTATTAGATATAATTATACTAAACCTTAAGCTTTCCAGAATACCATCATTTTACATCATGTTTGGTATAAAAAGATTACATGTGAAAACATAAAACACTATTACACATGTTTATTAAACATTTTATTTATACAAATCACTCAATCAAACGGAACACACTCAATCAAACGGAACACACTTCCCAGCTCAATGAAGGAACATACTGCCTCCTCCTTTACAGCAGTAGCTTTTTAAAGAGACACCACTTTCCACTTTAACAGAAAAAGCAGGTAGATATGTCTTAAAACCTGGACAAATAAAACCAAAACAGCAGCACCCAACAGTTTTAGCTGTATCTATCAACTAACAACTATCTATTCATGAACTACCTACACTCTTGTATTTATTTACAAAAAAATAAATCGTCTCTCAGTCGGGAGCCAGCTCTCATTGTTCACTTAAAAGAGCTGGCACATAGAGCTGTATTGTTTGCGACCGACCCATCACTAAGAGTCAGACTGCTGCTACCAAGAAGAGACACACCTGGCATTGACAGTCGGTGGGTGTCCACCGCTGCACTCACCGTCACCTGGGCCAAGCCTAAATTGTACTCGGTATACTGGGGAGGGGTTGAAGTGGCCAGGCATGATAGTGTACAGTATACAGTATATGCCCCGTACATCAGCTGTATAACTATCAAGCAATTAACTTATTCCAAATGTCCTGATCCTGACTGGCTAGACGCAGGCTGTGGGGTGACAGGATGCGGCCTCCTGAGGGTAAGGGGAGGAGCTCACCTTGTTTCTCCATGAAGAGAGGGACCCTGAGGACGCCGAAGCACATGAACGTGGACATCAGAGGTGCATGATGGCCTCGGCCCACAGGAGCAGCACCAGCGCCGGGCAGTTGTTCCCAAATGTCTGAGACAGACGACGGCAGAGAAGACGTGGGTGAGAGGATGAGACAAAGCCATCTGCTGAGCTACACATGTCACTGCCTTACTGGTTCTATTCCCTACACTCCTTTGGGATCCAGGGAGGTCCACCACAAGCATTAAAACAAACAAAATGGGGCGTTGGAAATTTAGGGGTGGACAACAGCCTCTAAAAAGGGTAACAGAAGAATTGTCAAAATTGACCCACCCTCCATTCTATGACTACCCGCGGTTCTATAGCCCTACCCTCCGTTCTATAGCCCCACCCTCTGTTCTATAACCCCGCCCTCTGTTCTATAGCCCCACCCTCTGTTCTACAGCCCTACCCTCCATTCTATAGCTCAGTTAGGGCAAGGATTTTTTTTCCTTCACTTTTTCCATCACTCAAGCCTTTGAGCCAGCTAGGTCCACAGGTCACTCTCAGGCCAAGGTGACCACTAGTCATTCTGGGGAGACTCTGGTGCAACACAAGTAACCTCCGTGGACAGACAGACAGACAGACAGAGTGATCTGCCCTGCTCCAGAACACACCAGGAGACGAGGACTGGTGACAACTCCTCCATGTGTGTATGCTCTTCATCTGGCCGTGTTCTCCTATGGTGCCCTGGTCAGAAAAGAGACCAGCATACACCAGGCCAGAGGGTAGACGACGCCTGGGGAGAGGAAAGGTAACCCAGACTCAGAGGGTCATACACCTCCCACTAGTGGCCAAGAAACAGATAACATCTTGTCACATTAGCTTTTACAGAGATACCATGATCATACAGTAAATGTTGTTTGTCTATCGTCTAAAAACTCTTCATTGTGCATTAGATAGATAGCAGACTGCCTTCACTGCCGTGTGCCCCTCTAAGAAGTGAGTTGAGTGTACCTGAGAAGACATAGCAGGCAGACATGAGGTGGCCAACAGGCTCAGTCCTCTAGTTGGCGGCGCCCAGAGCCAGTGCGGTGGTCATGGCACAGCGCGCGTAGTTGGAACAGGAAGTGGGTCAGGTTGGCCAGAGCCAGGTAGAACCGTGTTCCCAAAGGCAAGCGCGTAGCCATGCAGCCACCAGGGTGGCGACTGAGGACAGCAGGACACAGACAGTCACAGAGAGAAAGACAGGTAGACATAAAGCCACATAGCACAAGGAGGCTTAGAGTAGCAGGGTTCACATTATACAACCCGACATGGCTTGAGAGGGCCTTACATCGACATCTTTGGGAGGGAGTGATTACTTATAGGGTGCTGTGTGGTTCAGTTGATTGTGTAAAGCCTGTTGCCGTTTAAATAAAAGCTATGGCAGAATGGAATTGGTTAAACTAAAGGGCCTGGGTACAGTTTTACTGTGTGTGTGTGTGTGTGTTTGCCCGTTTTATTTCTGTCCGTTGCACAAAGACTCACAAATTCATCTTTTTCCAACAGATGAAGGTCATGCTCTGTCCACTGATCTTAAAACACTCACCTATTCCCTGTCAGAGCACTGCGCAATATAACCTGCTAAAAACTACATCATAACCTCCCACTCTTCCTTCCTGTCTTCAGGAAGTGGAAACAGAGCAGAGAGAGAGAGCAGCACAGCACGCTTTGCTAGCTACAGCATTTTAACATGCACGCTGACGCCTAAAACATGCACCCTCGCTACCAGATTGGCTGACGGCTGGTGTCGGGGTGGAGAAAAGAGGCCGGGTCGTAGTCTGGTTATTGCCAACATCAGTGGGCTGAGATAACCAAGTTTCCAGATGTAGGTGGTTTGTTGTGTAACAAAATGAGATGATAATAATTATATCTCTCTGAAATTAGTTGGGCCTACATGTATGGCAAAAATAATTTCAGTACCTAAGTTAACTATTGTGTAGCTGGATCACATACAACTTACATGTGTCTGAATAGGACATTGGAGACATTCTTCGGTCAGTCTTGCTTGGCTCTATGAAAGCAAACCCAAACTTGAGGCCTGCATAAAAAGAACATCGCAAGTGTATTAGCTATTAGCTACCATGAATTAAAGGAGTAGTAAAGGGAAAATGCATGTTTAGCCCTGTTTTAAGGTTACTTATGATCATATGCAATGGTTCAGATCAAAACGTTGACAAAACTAACACTTTTGAGAAAGTCTGATAATTGCTCTACCACGTTTAGGTCATACAATGGATGTGGGTGGGCACCTTGAAAAATCATTCAAAAACATGTTAAACTCTCGATTTCAAAGACAAGAAGCTCAACACAAATTGCTTCCAATGAGCAGGCTAGCTCCTTGCTTGCACGGCAACTGCCGCCATTGGTGTGTATGTGCGTATGTATGGGTGAATGAGAGGCCTTCATTGTCAAGCGCTTTGGATAAATGCGCTATACAGGGCTGCCAAGTTTGGAGTGAGATTTTTTTCACTTCACAAGTAGGCCTACTTGTGCAGTGGACTTATGCAACCGGGCATTGGCCATTAGCGGTTTTGATCCCGAGCTCCCGGCTAACGTTAGCTAGCTATGAACATCAACATGGGAAACTGGCCTGGACCAGATCGCGCGCGAAAGAACCATGGAAGTTGTCAGCCCTGTCTGATTCTGCTGCTGCTGCAGGTAACTTTAACCTTACGAATAATCTTTTAAGTCTGTTTTCTAATACAGCGACCAGATAGGCCTACAGGCAGTAGTGGGCCTAGTGGAGGGTGGGGGAGGGAGAGTGAGTCGGTGGCATCTCATCTCTCATTTCAATACATCTCAATTATTTATCCACAGACATGCAGTAGGCTATATTATACTTCTTATCCACCACTACAAATGTTCAGTTTCAATTCAGACTAGGGCTGCGAGCAGCAGTGAGACCCTCGCACCCCACGCGGCGCCAAAAAAGCGTGTGCTATTTCGGTCAGTACTGAGAGAAACTTCCTGTCACCAGTAGGGCCATTACAGAATTGGAGGACATTTTCAGTCCCAGCCATGAAATGTCATATAATAACAACTCTCATGCACCCCCCAAAACAGCATTTTGCTCTTGTCCCACCTTCTTGTTGACCAACTTGCATGTCAAATATAACATTAAAAATATGTTTTAAATGTACCTTTCTTGCTATTATTTGCTTGATCTATGTCTCTTATAATTGTTTTATTATTATTATTATTATTATTATTCATCAACATATTTTAAATAGTTGTCATAATAAACTTAAACTAAAAATAAACGTGTCCCACAACATGCATGCACCCTGTTACTTAAACCTATTTAGCCTAGCAGAGGAAGATAAAAAACTGTGAGTTACATGTCACACAGGAAATTACATCATCAAGACATTAGGTAAAGAAATGGCAAGACCAAAGGTAAGTCCTCTCTTCAACTTTTCATATTTTTCTAATATTTTCAGCCTTGATTGACTGTGTCACTCTAACTAATGCAACCCTGTTACTCATATTATTAGAATAAGACACTTTTTTTCTTTCTTTTTTTATTCATATAACTATGTTTGACCTCGACCTTGATGCTAACAAACATTACTCAGCTAGCATCTGTTCCTGAGGTAAAAGCTAACATTAGCATGGATTTGTAACCCTGTTACCATAATTTGAGTAACAAGGGGTGCGCTAGAGTAACAGGGTTGCATAAAATTAAATGTGTATAATCCCATTTTATTTGAAATGAGTGTGTATTCATGGTGAATGTGACTTTCTTTACTTAATGTTATAAGGATTTACTAAAAAATATTTTAAAATATACTGTTTTCAGGTTCTTGAGTTTTGGTAACAGGGTTGCACCAAGCATAGCACACACATCAAATAAAACCTCTCATAAAAAGTGTACCTTTGATGCCTGAGCTGGACCAATCACATATTTGATGTTTTTTTTGCCTGTTTTTCTTAAATACATAACAGAAAATGCTAAAAATAAATGGTCAGTTTTTCAAGAGGGTAGATGCCTAATTGTCCTCCAATTCTGGAATGACCCAGTAGGTGGCGCTATAAGCGTGACTCAATACCAACGCATAGATGTGTTCAGGACAGAACCTTCATGAAGCATGAGAAATATCGGACAAATTGGATAATATATGGAGGAGTTATGAGGACTTCCTGTTTTATGGCGAAACGTCAAAATTTGCAGCGGTGCCACAGCAAGGGTGTTTAACGTAACATTTTTTGATAACTTTTAATCAGAAAGGTCTTCAGATGAAGCAGACCGAGTGTGAAGTCGATCGGATGAAATCTGTAGGAGGAGTTTGTTAAAGTACGAGGGATGGAAATGTAAAAAATGAGCAAAATGGTGGACTTCCTGTTGGACTTAGGGTATGGCTCCAAGAGACTTTTTCTGTGTGTGGATAAATTAGCTATGTCTATCAACTTTCGTTTGCCTACGAACACTGGAAGGTGGGGCTCACCATTGTAAACTTTCCAGGGGGCGCTCTGGAGCCGTTTTGCTACGCCCATTTCCGGCACCCATGAAATATCTTCTTCTTTTTTTTCCCGGGACTGACGTATCTGCCAAGTTTCAAGCGTTTTCATGGATGTTTAGGCCGCCAAAAAGAAATTTGTGGTTTCACCAGTAGGTGGCGCTATAAGTTTGACTCAATACCGATGCATAGATGTGTTCAGGATGCAACCTTCATGAAGCGTGAGCAATTAGGTGCAAATCAGATAATGTATATACGAGTTATGAGGACTTCCTGTTTTATGGCAAAATGTCAAAAATTGGCGGGGCGCCACGGCAAGGGTGTTTGGTGAAAACTAATTTTTTTTAAATAACTTTTGATCACAAAGGTCTTAAAATGAAGCTGACCGAATATGAAGTTGATCGGATTAAATCTGTAGGATCGGATTAAATCTGTAGGAAGTATGAGGCATGGAAATGGTAAAAACAAGGAAAAAATGGCACATGAAGAGCAAAATGGCTGACTTCCTGTTGGATATTGGGTATAGCTCCAAGATACATTTTAGTGTGTCTCGATGAACTACATATGCCCACCGAATTTCGTTCGCCTACATCAAACTGAAAGGTGGAGCTCGGCATTTTAAATTTTCCAGGGGGCGCTCTTGAGCCGTTTTGCCACGCCAATTTCCGTCACCCAGGAAATATCAATATATATTTTTCACTGGGACTGACGTATCTGCAAAGTTTCATGCGTTTTCATCGATGCTTAGGCCGCCAAAAAGGCATTTGTTTGGGGAGAAGAAGGGAGAAGGGAGAATAATAATCCTTACTATTTCAATAGGGCCTCGCACCGCCAGTGCTCGGGCCCTAAATATTCAGTCACCACTACACCACTCAGGCTATACGTTATTAATAGATAGGCGATATATTGATGTGGGGGTTTCCTTGTCTGTAGCAATAGTGTCATGTCAGGCAGTCAGTGACACACTCATGGATGTAACGTTAAAGTTATCACACTCCAGTTGAGCTCCTCACCCAGAGGCCTATAGGACTCTACCATTCACATTTCAACACAGTTCACAGTTCTCCCTCTAGTTTTTGAATAATCTGGAGACAAAGCCATATGTCTTAAAAGAGTCATCCCCAATCAATATTTGTCAATCAAACAATATTGTGTTGTTTGTTAGTGGCTGAAATATTAAGTTTACACCTAATGCACTGTGGTATGACATCCTAGTGTGTGTGTGTGTGTGTGGTGTATCTGAGAACGAAGGCCTACTTCCCCATGCTTTTTGCAACAACTACATGATCAACAGGAAACACAAGAGGAAGTCTGTTTTCTTTCTTATTTCTCGGAACGCTCAGACAACTGAATGATTGCCTGACTAAGTGTCTTTGGATAACCCATTTATTTCTGTTTTCTGGAGTTCCTGCTGTACCCTTAAATCTCTGTGGATGATTTCGTAACCCTGCAAATGCTTGGCATCACACCCCGACATGATTTGACAAAAGAGGAAGAAGGCTGGGTGTTTTTGGTTGTTTTTTTCCGCTGCTCCCCGTCAGACCGTGAGACAGCCGGGGCTTGTGGTGTCGTTAGTTTCTGTGAGAGGGCGATATCATCCTATTCCTTTCCTCTGAGTGCACGGCAGAAGCCTCTCTTCCCCTCTCTCTCTCTCTCTCTCTCTCTCTCTCTCTCTACCATCACCCTGCCGCAGCCGTCCACCTCAACAGCCCTGTCCTGGGCCTGTCGAAACAGAAACAGCAACCGGGATCCATATTCTTCTTGGCTGTAGTCTAGGCCGTCATGGGGACTGCTCAGTAGCAGCCAGCTCCTTCACCTCCCTGTGGCTGAGGATTCTCTACACATCTCTGTTTCCACTGAGCGAAGGAAGGACCGGAGGGGAAGGATGAGCTTTGACAGAGTGCCCTCCAAGGTAGAGGTGATGGGCTGGAAGCCGCACCAGCTGTCTGACTACATGAAGAGGGTAAGCCCGTCTCTCTTGAGTCCAGCGACGGAGTTATATGTGGGAGCATACTGTACGGTGTGTCTCTCTGTTTCATGGAGATGGTAAGATGTCGGCCCCAGGGAGCCGGGCGAGGGGAGATGATCTCTCTTTCTCTTTGAGGGAAAAGGCGAGGTGTCTCTGAAATGGCTCTCAGCGATGAGGACGGGGTTAAAGAAGTCTCTACATTCTGTCTTGGGGAGATTGTACGTTGTCTCTTTTTATAGGAGGCGATCCTCAACTCCTTATGTTGACCTACAACTGTTTTACCCAACTGGCCGTATCTTATACAGCGATGCCACAGAAACATTCAGAGCCAGAGTCACAAATTGTTCATTTGATCACATTCAGTATTTTCAGATCATTGGAACCATTTGATTGATTACCTGTTATATTAAGCGTCCACCATACATGTGTGTCTGTATACATGTAAACCAGTGGCATCAATCCACACGTGTGTGTCCTGTGTCTCTCTAGATGGACCTGACTGGCTGTGACAAGGTTGTCCTGAAGTACTGTATGAACGGTGCCAGATTCCTGGTGAGTGACTCCCATCTCCAGCCACCAGAACAGGCTACCGGTTTGTTCACACATTACATTAAGTGGTGGACTTCCATAATTGCGTTAGTTAAGTAGTTCATGCCTGAATAAACATCGCTTGTGGGTGTATCTGGCTTCTTCTTCATGTGCTTGTGAAAGGATGTGATGTATAAAGTATTCACTCAATATAAATGTACAGTATTTATGATCTGACTTATGCTTCCTCTATCGTTGCGTAGAACATGAGCGAAAATGATCTTCAGAAATTCCCCAAGCTTCATGCGCCGTGAGTACTCAGCCATCTTCTCTGTAGTGGTAGACATGTTAGATAATGTTAGAAATAAGCCAAGATGTCAGACTCAGCATCTCTTCCCGGTCTGTGGGTTGTGGGCAGAGGGGGGAGATAGAGATAAACTAGACAGGAAGTATATTAAAGAGCGAGGCCCAGAAGGAATAGCCAGATAGACAGACAGGGTGAGGGAAGGAGAGAGAGAGAGAGAAATAGAGGAAAGGGAAGGGAAGGACAGACAGAGGAAGGAGATATACTGTAGATAGAGGAGTGTTTTAAGAATGTCTCCTTGTGAAAATGTGGAGAGTGAAATTGAAACGTCAGCCTGCTACACACACACACACACACACACACACACACACACACACACACACACACACACACACACACACACACACACACACACACACACACACACACACACCACATCCTGACTGAGTGGGGCAGCCCCAACTAGCAAGCACCAATCCATGCTCCCAGTATGGGACATGTGACCTGTTGCCAGCAGAACTGAGTGAGTGAGTGAGTGAGTGAGTGAGTGAGTGAGTGAGTGAGTGAGTGAGTGAGTGAGTGAGTGAGTGAGTGAGTGAGTGAGTGAGTGAGTGAGTGAGTGAGTGAGTGAGTGAGTGAGTGAGTGAGTGAGTGAGTGAGTGAGTGAACGAACTGTGCAGATGTCAGACGAACATCCAGTTGGCTTTAGGACTACAGAGCACACACCTAGGGGTGCTGCTGTCGGGACCATTTTAACTTGACAGTACAGAGGAAGAAGAATTTGGCTCTTCATTTCAGCCAGTAGGACTGAGTCTGTCTGTCTGTCTGTCTGTCTGTCTGTCTGTCTGTCTGTCTGTCTGTCTGTCTGTCTGTCTGTCTGTCTGTCTGTCTGTCTGTCTGTCTGTCTGTCTGTAAGCTCTCTCTCTCTCTCTGTCTGTCTCCTTCTCACGCTCTGCCCCCCTCTCTCTATATCTCCCTTTCGCTCTCTGTCTACCGCCCCTTCTCTCTCTCACTCTCATTCTGCAGGTTAATCTCTAAGATCTGTCGTGAAATTAGCAGGAAGGAGGAGAAGAAAAGACTGTTTGGTAATAGGTGAGCTCTTGTTTTGACATTCAGCTAAACTCAACTAAAATATACTGCACCTGCTATTCACATGTAGGACCTAGGAGCAGAACTGTGATGCACCCACGCTTAGTCTGTCGTCCTCTGTCTTCTCTTCCAGGTCCACCCCTAAGTACCATGAACCAGGTAGGAAGGAGTTTACTGATAATGGTGGAAATGATAGTAGAGATGTATGTTCATGATTGGGTTTTGTGCATCATTTGGTGCTTTCTACAAATATGTGCAGGCAGGGCTGAAAATTAACACCTGCCACCGGCCAAATGCAGGTAAAATTTCCAATTGGTGACTAGATTTCGGAAGGCTATCTGAAAAAAATAAAAAATGGCCGGTAGATTTTTTAATCTACAGTCCCCTTGGCAGGTGACTCACTGTGAGCCAAAAAGTTAATTTTCACCCCTGTGTGCAGGGTACCTAGTGCAGTGTACACTCTTATTTGTGCCATTTGAGAGAAGAATTTGTCCATGTGTCCTCATTTGATCCGTCTCATCCACAGAAACACCTGTCGAGGGCCAGTGTTGGGGACCTGATGAATTTGTAAGTCTGTTTGATATCTGTAGGGGATCTCTTGGTCTGTCTCTCTGTCTGTATGTCTGTCTGTTCAAATCATGTCTGCTCTGTGCTCAGTCTCAGTCTTTGTCCTGTATCTCTGTCCTGTATCTCTGTCCTGTATCTCTGCCCTGTATCTCTGCCCTGTATCTCTGCCCTGTATCTCTGTCATATATATCTGTCCTGTATCTCTGTCCTGTATCTCTGCTCTGTCCGGCATCTCACCTCTCTCCCTTGCTGTTCTCTAACAGGACGTCAGCGATGACGACTACGAGAGCCCCAATGCTGATGACGACGACGCGCAGAGCGTGGGGGATTACGAGTCGCCCACGGAGGACTTTGAGCAGAATGAGAGCGACTACGAGCCCCCTCCCTCCGAGCCCCAGGACGACATACAGAGCCAATTTGCCGCTGCGCTGCACATTGGAGACAGCGAGTACATCGGTCAGCGCCCACCGCAGACATGCCCTCATCCCTTTTCTCCTTGCTCATCCCTCTCTCATCCCTTTGCTCTCCTTTCTCACAGCGCCGCACCGATACTAGGGGTATTACGGTTCTCCGAATCCATGTTTTGATTTGACTTGATTTTCAGGTCACAATTTGATTCTTTTTTTTTTTTTTAAGGAAACACTTGTTTCTCAATACATAAACAATTAGTTAATCTGATGGTACAGTTCATTTAAAATCTTAATTTGGATTAAACCGTGTGGCATTGGGTTGATAATTAACTCCTAATGCAATTTTTTTTTTTTTTAATTAATGACGTGTGTATGTGAAAGTCTGTCTCTGTCTCTCTCAAAATATCAGCATGCAGTTTATTGTAATTTTAATTTTAATTGTAATTTTAATGAGGTTAGGCAGGGCCCAAAAATATAAATAATCTGAAGCCAGAATCTCAATCTCTCCTGTCATTTCGAAGCTTGAAAATCAAATGCTCATTATTTTTGATTTTCTAGTTTGATTTAGAAATGTTAGATAATTAATACAGAACCTCTTGAAATATTATTAATTATGAATGAATCTGTGTACGTGTGTATCTATCTAGATCGTGTGTCATCGCACGCCAAGCCCCCTGTGGTCCAGCCACGCCCAGGACCCCCCACCCCGGCCCCTGCTCGCCCCGGCGTGAGTTCACTCCTCTGGACCCCTCCATTCGTCCTCTCATACCTCCATCCTCTCGTCAGACATCCCTCCATCCACACCTTCTCCGTCCTCTTCCTGTTTACGTAATCTCCTCTCTCCATTCTATCCTGTTTCTGAATCATCTCATCACTCCATCCTCCCTCCACCCTCTCCTTCTTCCATACTCCTCCTCTGTCCATCATCGCCCCGTCCTCTTCTGTCTCAGCACCGTTCTCTCTTACTCTCTCTGCCCTCCCCTCCCTCCACCCCTCTCCATCCTCCTCTCCCCTCCTGCTACCTCCTTTCTTCCCTCTCTCCTGCTCTCCTCCCTACAGTATATAATCTCTCTTCCTAATCCTCTCTCCTCTCCTCCCTATTCTCTTTCCTCCTCTTCTCTTCTAACCCTCTCTCCTCTGCTCATCCCTCTCCTCCCTATCCTCTCTCCTCACCTCCCTACCCTCTCTCCTCTTCCTCCTCCTTACCCTCTCTCCTCCTCCCTATCCTCTCTCCTCCCTATCCACTTTCCTCTTTTCCTCTCCTCCTCTCTCTCCCGTCTGCCAGTCATGTAGAGGTTGTTCTCTTTCTGTCCACACAGCTGATGGAACCGCCTCCCCTCAAACGAGAGCAATCCCCTCAGCGCCCAGGCAGACTAACGTTACCCACCAAGAGTGAGCACACACACACACACACACACACACACACACACACACACACACACACGCACACACACACACATACTCACACTTACCACACACTCACACAAACCACACACACACACACACACTTACACGCACGCACACTCACACACACACACACACGCCCCTATGTACTTGTATGTAGTATGATGTGTTTTATCTGATCTTTTTCTTCCGGACAGTTCTTCCTGGTCTTCCCGCTCCTCAGGTGGACCGTAGTAAAAAGCCCTCTGCAGCGGACCGAGGACCGAACGTCTCGCCCCTGTTAGGTACTTTCTCTCTCTCTCTCTCACACACACACACACACACACACACACACACACACACACACACACACACACACAGTCTGCGCACCCGATTATCATTCTGAGCCCGGGGGAAAAAATGCAGTATTTCTTTAAATCAATCACAATCGTCTCGGGCGGCGCCAAGCTTCTTTTTTTTTTTCAGCGGTGCCCTTGCAAAATACAGTAGTATTGAATCTGCAGCGGTGCCAATGAGAGGTTTATCTCAAAAACCTACATCCGATGAGCCAGACTACCCTAACCCTAACCCCTGCCACCACTCTGCCTCACTGCACCTATGGCCATACTAGGTGGCGCTACACAAGGTCGCCGATAAACATTATCACTAACTTTTTGAAGACACCTTGATGACTGTGAGGCATAAGATGTGGTAACCCAGGAATATCATTGCTAGAGCTAGTTGCTGTTAACATTAGGTCGGCTAGCTGGCTAGAGCTAACTGTCTCTGTTAACGTTTGGTCGACTTTGTGGCTGAACATTTCCCCTAATGTTACACCACCACAGCATCAGCAGTAAGCGGCTTCCCTAGAGGGTTTCTGAGAAGCAGACATTTGTGTTGCATCATTCATGGTGAACACATTAACTACTATAAGAAAGACAATAACATGCACATTGTAAAAAGTATTACTTCAGCAACTTAAAAAGCCCATGTAAGAGTCCATTAATAATGATTCATTCTAATGTTTTATACGTGAGGTGGTTTTGGACATTTCACTCACTGTGCTTCGGGCCCCCAAGTAACTGCCTGGCTTGCCTGTTCAGTAGCTTGGTGTCTGCCAGTAGGTTGTTGTAACACCTTCCGTCTCTCTAGTACATGTAACCTGAGCCATCGACAGGAAGAGGAATATTCGACTTCCTCCTTCCATTCAGAAATAATATATTTCCATGGAACTGTTGGATTGTGTCAGATTTACATAACCAAACATTGCAGCTCTGGTACCAAGGATCAGCAGTGGAATGACTCTAACTTCATATCATACAGTTGTCATCTATGTACAGTATGTGTCTAACTCCTTATCATAGTTTTCTTATGCCTGTGTCTAACTCCATGTCATACAGATTTCATCTATGCCTGTGTCAAGCTCCATATCATACAGATTTCACCTGTGTCGTAACTCTTTCATATCCTGTCTGTTTCTCCACACAGTACGACGGCCCAGCCCCGTTGCCCAGGTGAGAGCTCACTTCACCAGTGTTTCATAGTAGTAGTTTGCCGTACATGTTTAGCATCATAGCCCTTCCTGCGCCCTGCAAAGGGGTTAGTTTTGAGATAATTACAGATTTCCGTCTCAAGATGGACAAATAAAGTAATACCGTAGAGAAGGACAGAAAGATTGAACCCTAGAAACAGGCTGTATATACAGTAAAGTAATTATGAGCATTGCTACATGTTTTCCTGGAAGCTTAGAACTGTCACCAACTCTGCTAGTTATTGAAACGTTATTATGCGAACTGTCTTGACATGACTCCATCTCATTTTCTCTCCCAGCCTGTCACACACTCCCAGTCATGGAGGTAGGGTCTCTTCATGACGACACGTCTCCAACACTGTGGTTCTGATTAATTGTGTCAGGGTTCTGTGTTCCCCAGTTACAGTTTGCCAGACTCCCCACACCAACACAGGTTCCTCCATAACTGTGTCTTATCTCAAGAAATATCAGAAAGACTAGCGTCTAAAGAAGACACACACATTGCACATGATTGTTCTGTGTGAGAGCCCTCCGTGGATTGTGACAGTGTATCTAACACATAGATGAGCTACTCTCAGCCTGTCCGCTGGCCTGTCCACTGTCCCTCTATCCGGACTTGCCTCGGACACCATTGGCCTGACAGCATTCATATTTTGCACAGGTTTCCGCAGGGGTCCTGGATAGGCCGTGACAGGATCGGATTTGTAATTAATTTTAGTTTCGGCTAATTTTAACATAAAATACTGATCCGAGTCACTAGCCAATAGAAATACTGCTCTGAATAGAATCCAGCATTCCAACTGCCTAAAATTGACTCAATTACTAGCCAATAACTGATTGCTCCAATGGGTATCAGAACTAGTTAGGTATCATACGGTATGTAATAAACAGATCTTGAATCTTGAATATGAGAAGAAGTGAAATCGTTTTTGTAGTCAACGTCATGTCTCCTTCTTGTGTACACACACACACACACACACACACACCTGCAGTGTTCAGGCTAGAGACTGAGTGTCACCATGTACCCTCCTGTCTGAGGTGACCTGTACTGCCCCCTCAGGTCCCCACCGGAGGAGAGGGGGGGTCTGGACGCCAGGCTGCCCAAGCCCCCGCTGCCAGCCACCTCAGTCAGCAGGAGCAGCTCGTCTGTGGTCAGGGGTACTGGGCCCAGGTATACACACACACACACACACACACACACACACACACACACACATACACACACACACACACACACACACACACACAACACCCATCCAGCCTAGTCACAGGTGAGTCACACACACCAGCTGCCGTACAAACACACAGACTGTTCAGGAAAGTGGACAGGAAGTCCAGTCATGAGGAAAAAGACTGCATGGCTGCAGAAGAGGAAGTCGGCGTACCTACAGTACTGTAGCATAGTTTCCAACACGTGCCACTGACATACTCATTAACCCATCCGTGTCGGTTCCCAACCTTGTTTTGGAAGTTGTCATTACTGTATCTGCTCTGAGAGGGTAATACCAGTTACAACACTGTTATAACAACCAGTTACAACACTGTTAAACAATACATGCTGCTTTTACTTCCTATTTTACAGATTTGTGCCTAACTCCAGGACTGAGGTGAGGATAAACGTGATGACAGAATACTGACCGTCGGTTTTGGACTAATTAGTTTGACTGTACTGTTTCGAAATTTGTCTGGAAACTGTTTCTCACTTAATGTTCTCCCTCCGCCCCTTGCATGCAGGTCCAAGAGGAAGGTAAACTGTACTTTATAATATCTGTCTGTTTGTCTGTCTGTCTGCTTGTCTGTCTGTCTGTCTATCTGTCCGTTTGTCTGTCTGTGTGTCTGTTTGTGTATGTGTGTGTGTGTGTGTTTGTGTGTGTGTGTGTCTGTCTGTCTGTCTGTCTGAAGGGCCATGCAGTGAGTCCTACTGCACTCTCCTAATGATATAGTGGGCGGATTAAACTACACTAAACTCTCCATGTCTGTTTCTCCCAGGGGCCTCTCCTAAATGGTTCAACTCCAACACATTCCCTCTCAACTCGGCCTCCAGAGGCATGGCCCCCAGACCCCACGGCCCCTCCGGGCCCCCCACACACTCAGACAGGTAGGACTAGATGGAGTAGGGGGGGGCACATGTATATAGTACCTGTGTGTGTGTGTGTGTGTGTGTGTGTGTCTGTGTGAGAGACAACTAATTTATTTGCCCTCTTTTCTAAGGCACATGATAGTATATGAAGTTCAATTGATTTGATTGTTCCCTGATTGACCCCTGACTGACCTCTGCTCCATCTTTCTCCAGCCTGCCTCCCCCCAGTTCCACAGGCTCCCTCCCGCTCAGACTACAAGAAGGTGAGAGCTGCCTTTTAAACAGGGTTCTTTGAAGACCTACCCTGCATGTCCTAGTGGCTGATGTATGGGGTTAGGATGGTCTCTATCCCTGGTGTTTTGGTAACTAATTTCCCTGTGCTGCGTTCTCTCCCAGCCATGAACTCTCACCGCAGCAGTGCCAGGATGGGACAATCTGTCCCCCTCCGACCCCCGGTACAGGCCAGCTACCCCCCACCACCCCCGGTACAGGCCAGCTACCCCCCACCACACCCGGTACAGGCCAGCTACCCCCCACCACACCCGGTACAGGCCAGCTACCCCCCACCACCGGACAGAGACAGTCAGCAGGTACACACACACACACACACACACACACACACACACACATGTTGGTTGCCCTTGCAAAACTGTGTCGGGGTGTTGAAACATAATGGTTGTGTTGTGGTGTGTTGTGCATTATTGGCCAGCAGGTGGCGGTGTGGCTTTAGTACAGTTCAGTCTGTCAGCTGCATGCTCTTATCAGGCCTGAATCCATACACATCTATGAGGAGAGATAGAGGCTGCGTTCCGAATCGCATACTTACATCCTATATAGTATGACAAAAATGTATGTAGTTTGTCCCAATGCATATTATGTCACATGCAGTATGACAAAAATACCAGGATGTCCTACTACAGTATTTTGCAGTATGCAAGCCAGCACACTTTTCTGGCTATTCTGACCCACAATCCTGTGCTCAGCGGAAATTATGTCACATGCGCGAATCACGCCAGAGATGTTTTGATGAATCCCAGCTGTGGACGACTGTTGCTTCATGGACAGCGACGGATGTGGTCAAATTTCAAGGCACAATGTTATGACAAGGTAGCATGTCCCAATTGTATGCATACTGCGTGCACAGTAGATACTTTATATGGGCAGCTGTAGTACGTACTGGTAGAAAAAAGTAGAAGTATGCTATTCGGAACACAGCCAGTGTCTGGGGTTGTGCTAACTTATAGTAGCTGACAGTTGTCTAGTGAGGCGTCCAAAGCATATAATTAAGTCACACTGAATCAAGTTAAGAGTGCTGCAGAACACCTGAGTGACGGTGGTGGGAAGGTATATAAATGGTGGTTTTGTGGAGGTTGTGTTATGGTGTGAATGATGGTTGTGGAAGTTGTGTGAAGGTATTTTATGGTCTTCCTGCCTGTTGCTTTAGGGCATGGACACTCGCTGGTACGTTGGTCAGGTGACGCGGAAAAAAGCTGAGGGCTGTCTGAGAGAGGTCAACAAGGTGAGACCCTGCTCGCACACACACACATACACACACATGCACACGCACACAGACAGCTGACCTACCCCTGTGCAGGATGGCGCGTTCCTGGTGAGGGACAGCTCTAAGGGTCAGTGGGAGCAGCCCTACACGCTGATGGTCCTCTACCAGGACAAGGTCTTCAATATCCAGGTCAAACGCCTGAACGACCTCTTCCTCCTGGGCACGGGGCTCAATGCCCACGAGGTACACCACATCCCTCTCTCTCTTTT
Organism: Borostomias antarcticus; assembly: GCF_949987555.1. Classification (NCBI taxonomy): domain Eukaryota; kingdom Metazoa; phylum Chordata; class Actinopteri; order Stomiiformes; family Stomiidae; genus Borostomias; species Borostomias antarcticus. The sequence goes on from NC_140248.1 coordinate 15,471,127, forward strand.
TCTCCCTCTCTCTCCCCCTCTCACTCTCCCTCTCTCTCTCTGTCTCTCTCTCTCAGATGGGCTTAATGTTTGTTTGTGACCTTGTGCTGTTTTGTATGTACCAGGTGCTACTGTCTGGGTAGTCTCTCTCCAGACTCAAATATTACATTGAATCATTGCGCTCCACATACTACATAATAGAGTGTGCCACTCCCCCAAGCTGGTATTCTGAGGGCATATCGACGGTTCAAAATTTAAAGAGTGACAGGCCGTAGCAGCAAATGAGAGACGCTAGCCCAGGTTAGATGGGCGGGTAATATCTGTGGGTGAGAACACCTGATCGCGAAAGTCGTTACTGATTGGTGTTGCAGGGATTCCAATTCATGAATTGCCAGGATTTGAGCACCAGATTTTTGCATGACTTGTCCCAGACCCATAGATACGTAGTTAGCGTAGCTTACATAGTGTATCTGCAAAATAACTCTCATGGGTCTGCCGTTGAGACTACTGTCTGGGCGTATGGGGGGGGGGGGGGTCTCAATAAAAAGCATAAAAATTATGTCTCTCTTTTTCTCTCTCTCTCTCTCTCTCTCTCAAAATACTGTTCTAAAACACTCTCTTAATAGCCTAAGAATTTTTCTCAGTGTCTCTGTACCTCCTGTCTCTCTTTCTCCCTCTCTCACAATATTTCTGATATTAGAAAAGTGATGTATCTTTCATCACCGTTAAGTCTAAAACATCTACCCATGGTTTCTGTGCCAGTGCGTCCGATGTGACTTTGCAAACTGACAACTTCCTGTTCTTGTTTGCTAACAAACAACTCCCTGTCCCTGGCTGTCCCAGACCTTCCCATCGGTCTCAGAGATGATCAGCCACTACCAGCAGATGCCCCTGCTGCTGATCGACACCAAGAACCGCAGTGCGCCTCAACAGAACCAGTGTCCTCTCATGTACCCAGCAGGCTTCTGACCAGCGCCGACCAGCACGGACCTGCCGTTCTGCCCACTAGGCCCAGACCTGTACCAGGGGCAGGACAGACCAACATTACACAAGCGGGTTCGGAGGGACTGAAACATGATGAGCTTCTCCAAACATTATTGACTATTATGATTTGCTAATGCATCGTTTCATTCATTTCCATACTATAGTATGACTGCCTTTCATTGTGTGTAAAGACCAAGTAGAGTTTGTCTGCAGCAGAGGGTACTAGCTAGCTACGTTAGCACGCTAACTGTTTGGTGCAGAGTGAGTGGACCCTTCTCTCAATCACGCTGTCACTCTATAGGCTGTTGTGATCCAACAGCATGGGTTGCAAGAGGAGTTTGTTCTAATGTGTATATTTATTAGATAGAGTGGAGTAGCTGCTGTGTGAATGGAGATGACTGTGTCAGTTAGCGTTCCTCTGTGACCCGGCGCGGGCATAAGCCTGTCTCTGAATGAAGTTATTGCAGTGTGCTGTGGTCTCTCCGATGTGCCTGAATAAAGAGATTAAATGGAGAAGGCTTTGTTTACGAGAAACGGCTGCCAGGTCCCTGCATGACGGGCACTGCTGTGGGCACTGTTCGGTATTGACCTCTGATCCCTGGGCCCAGCCAACACAGGGGGGAACCGTGAGCTGCCTCTAGCTCCTAGCCTCACCGAGGCGCTGGAGGGGTAAAGCAGTGGGTGTGAATAGGATTCAGCAACACCTACAGCCTTGTCTCAGTTACAGCCTTTTCTCAGTTACCCTGTTGTCCAAGTACATAAATCTACAGCGTGTCGCCTCAGACTGCCACTGTCTGTCACTGTCTGTCAGCTTTCGCAGCATTGCACTGGCTGGTAATAAAATACAATATTCTCCTGATCCTGATAAACTGATGCTGAACATCAGGTCGTGTTTCTACTTGTTCTGTTTCAAACGGACTAAATGGGTTGAGAATGTGACAGCGATAGCAGACAGGTGTATATTTGTGGCAGTAATTCAACATGTTAGTAGATCTTGTTACCGTTTGAAAGCGAATTCCTTCCCTCCAGTTTAACCCTTTACTCTCAATGTGTTTGTCTTCTCTGTTTAGAAGATAACCAAATAATTGGCTAAACTCACTTGTGATCTGTTGTGATTTCATAACAAGTGCGTTTTTATGTATTTGAAAGGTTTTCTCGAGGGTTTCCCGTGTGTTGGAATAGATAGGATCTACAAACCTGTAATAGCCTACCATACCACAAACCAATATCATTATCTTAATCTGACGGTGTATAAACGCTTTCTGTCCGTAGGCCTTATCTCATTTGTTTATATTATTCCATCCAATGGCGTTTTAGGTGTTAATAGATCAGAGACGACTTCTCTGACAGAACAGGATTCGTGACTTGTGTCAGAGGCATTGTGCGCCCGCGGGGCAGCGGACTGCGCGCGGTGCTGTTATGAGTTATGTCAGAACCGAACTACTGTCACTCTAACTGCCATCCTCGGCGGGCATGCCTCGGGATTTGTTTTTTAAAAATCTCTCTAATGTGAACCATGTGGAGCCTGCCTGGCGGAACTGTTCCATCTCAGTCCACAAGCGGAACGGTCAGAGACGAGCCAACGGCCGTCCCGTCTCCCTGTGCGTCTGATCGTGTTCAGATATGGATTACATGGCAGATGATTTAGGTGCTTCTAAACATTTCAACTCAGCCCTGTAAACTTCCAACCCTCACACATGGCTCTAAATAAAAAGTAGACAATGCATCTTTTACAATCTGCAATAAAAGCAAATGGGCAAATACCTGCTGAATGTGAGACGTTCAACAGCGCGCTCTTGTCATAGCCTATATAAATCAGCGTATAAAATATATAATATAAAATCAGCGTAAGATCTGAAATATAGGCTACTGGCAATAATGGAAGTCACAATTATGCGCTTCAGTTTAAGCTGATTTTCTAATAATATTATTTGAAGGAAGAGATAAAGGAAGATCATATTTCGATAAGGACGGGGAATCCCGATGCGCCACGGTGCGCCAAGACGAGGCGTCTACCGACCTGACGGACACAATGGTCCAGCGCGTGTCGTGAGGAAGGTGAGCTGACCGGGCTCTGTCATGTAAATGTCTGACTGCTTGGATAAATACAGGCCCGGTGAAATACCAATAGTTTCAACAGTCATATCGGGCTTGGCGAGGGTGTCAATGGGCGGACACCTGTAATGAGTCTAAATGAGTTGACACCCAAACACGCGTTGTTTTGTTTCTACCGATAGCCTCAAAATATAGGCCTATCTAACCCAGGTCTATTAATGCAGTTCTATTAACATAGCAAATAGTCCACGGGGTGTGCTTTTCTAGTTGAAAGTTGAAAGCCCTCTCATTTGGCATAGTGATTATTCAATAGTTAATTGCTGTACACCCACTTGAGGAAAACAGGTGAATACAGAGCTGCTATATAAAATAGTTTGTTTCATCATTTAGGCTAAAGATTTTATACCAGAATGGCATTATTGTAGTGTGGCCTATAATCTACATATAGGCAACCTAACACATTTTCATAGAGTTTTCATCTTAGATCCACATTAAGACTTTGTCGTTCATTTCTCCCTTCTCATAGACTTTAAAGTACAGTATACAGAGTGAGATGAACTTTCATAAACTCCGGGCGGGGGTGGGTGGGGGGATTTGGGCGATTCAACAGCGAGAATATCCAGCATAGATGAAAGAATATACAAAGTAAAAATATATATAATAGAGAACAAGAAATATGCACATACAGCATAGAATATAGAATGCATACATGCATACATACATACATACATACATACATACATACATACATACATACATACATACATACATACAAAGAAAGTGAGTGGCTTCTGCACACACAGTGACCATTTATTGTATTGTACTGTATGTATTGTTGCCTGGTTTGTTTGAAATAGAAGTCAGATGTCCTGATCCAGCCATCAGAGTGTGTGAGGAGTGGAATTCTACTACTTATTTAAATGAGGGTCTCCACGCCTAAGTCACTCACATGCAAAGAGAAGTACAACACGGTCACACTGAAAGCCAATCAGGGCAGGTGTGGGCGTCGCTGCAGGGCTATATATTGACCAGGTGGGATCGGTGTGCTGGCAGGTAGAAATGCACCTGTACTGGACGAGCTAAAGGTACCAGCAGAGAGAGAGACAGAGACAGACACACCCTCCCGGCAGGAGAAACAAAGGATCAAGGAGAGGAGAGCTTGGACAAGCTCCACTTTGCCCTGCAGACACACAGAGGACTTCACAAACGACCAATCGCAGGACAGAATATTAGCTTAGAGTGGAGGGTGAGCAGCAAATACCAGGACAAATTTTAGCCCCCCAGCAGCCAACCCCGGGGCAGATAAGAGCCAGGCAGCAAACAAGAAGCGAGACCAGGATGGCTTCCTACGTGCCGCAGGGCCTGTCTCCTCCCCCTGGCGGGGGCCAGTACACCGGCCTTGGCCAGGATCCACCAGAGTTCAGCCTCTACGGCTCCACCACCACCCTGCCCAGCCAGCAGCAGACCCCGCCGTCGACCTACGACCTGGGGGGCTACCCCGCCGCCAGCCCCCCCGCCAACCCCTACCTCTGGTTCAACAGCCCGGACTTCGCCACGGGGGGCTCCTACCTGGGGTGCGGAGGAGGGGGCTTCATCCCCCAGCACTACAACCTGCAGAGACCTCACCTGGCCGGGGGCGCCGCCGCCGCCGCCGCCGCCGCCGGCTGGTTCTCCCTGCCCTCCCAGGAGGAGCTGATGAGGCTGGTGCGGCCGCCCTACTCTTACTCCGCCCTCATTGCCATGGCGATCCACGGCGCCCCGGAGCGGCGGCTGACGCTGAACCAGATCTACCAGTACGTGGCGGAGAACTTCCCCTTCTACAGCAAGAGCAAGGCTGGCTGGCAGAACTCCATCAGGCACAACCTGTCGCTCAACGACTGCTTCAAGAAGGTTCCGCGCAAGGAGGACGACCCTGGTAAGAACGCAGCCGCCGCCACCCTGACAGCAGTTATAATGGATGTGTAGGAATAATGTAGGATCCCAGCTAGCAGGGAATGTTCCCAAGACATTGGCGAACATTCCCAACACGTTCTGCTAATGACTTCACATTATTAGAGCATTTTTAGAACAAATTGCTGGCTGGGATAACATGCAACAGATTGAACGTCCCTCAGAGAAAAGCTTCAGACTCAACTAAAGCTGTTACTTTCATAGACTTGGTTTAACTGACAAGAAAATGATTGAAATGAAAATTACGATCTTTGCGTCTGCGGGCTATGATTTCTCCTGCATTATGCTCGGCTAGTGGTGCAGGCGTTTCTCTAACCAGCTGTTCCTCCTCTCCTCTCTGCAGGCAAGGGAAACTACTGGTCTCTGGACCCCAACTGTAAGAAGATGTTTGACAACGGAAACTTCCGCCGCAAGAGGAAGAGGAAGTCAGACTCGGGAGACGACATCGAGGGTGACTCTTCAGGCTCTGATTCTCTGGAGTCCAGTCCTAAGAACCCCGGCTTCCTGAACGATGCGTCCAGTGGCTCTGACCGAGACTCCTCCCCCCTCTCCTCTGGCGTCAGCCTCTGCCTGACCAGTTTCCTGTCCCAGATGTCAGAGGCGGCGAGCGCTAACAACGCTGTCGAGGCAGGGGCGGGGCCTATAGAGGTGCCTCAGCGGGGGATGTCTCCGGCCGAGAGCTATGCCGCCTCATCCTACTCCCCCAACGCCACCGTGCCCCAATGGGAGGTCCTCCAGCACCCGCGGCCCCCGCAGCCCGCCTTGCCGACCTACGCCTTCCCCTATGGCTCCTCCTACTCCCCCAACGCCACCGTGCCCCAGTGGGAGGTCCTCCAGCCCGGCCTGACGCCACTGCCACCCCCCCTCTACCCCGGGGACCTGCCCTCTCCCCCTCTCTATCCCTCCTCTCCCTCCCTGTACATGGGGGACTACGGTAACTCTGAGCCCCTGCTCCCCGGCCAGCTGTACTCTGCCCTGGACTCAGGCCTTGGCCTCCCCTCCTCCCAGCTCTACCCCCGGGAAGGCACTGAGGTCTAGGCTACCGTGACCGGTGCAGGGGTCTAGGCTACAACCACAGCATGGGGGAGGGGAAATGTGAACGCCAACAAACTTAGTCTCAGTCTCGCCCCCAATGGTCATTTGAGCTGATGCATGTGTGTGTGTGTGTGTGTGTGTGTGTGTGTGTGTGTCTGAGGACAGACTGACTAAAGAATGAAACTGCACTGAAGTGAGTGAACTAATGTGATGTTTTTTTTCCTTGTAGATTATAAATATGTGTATTTTTGCTGTTCCATAGTTTGTTACTGTAATATATACTAGACTGAATGGTCTGAATGTGAGGAATTCTGGGTTTGATTTGCACATAAAGTGTCCTTTTTCATTTTTATAAAATAAAGAAACAAAAATAACACGAAAATATGGTTTTATTGTTCATTTCTCTCTACTTGTTGATTTTATCACCTGAGAAAGTGGAAAATGTAATGATCAAACTGAATATTAATTAAAAAAACATGCTGCATATCTATATGCATATATATGTATCTGTATAAACTAGGACATGTAGTATTTATAAGCTATAAAGATTAAAAATAAATAAAGAACAACACAATCCTACAGTCTAGAATGACTGACACTCATATCTATGATGTAGGCCTATTTGAATTTGAACAAGATGGGACTTTCACTGGCAGCACAGAGATAAAGTCAAGTTAAGCTCTCATTCTACCCAATGAGGCTGTGTGTGTGTGTGTGTGTGTGTGTGTGTGTGTGTGTGTGTGTGTGTGTGTGTGTGTGTGTGTGTGTGTGTGTGCGTGCGTGCGTGTGGAGATGGGGGGTGAGGGTAGTCCAAGACCGTTAAAACAAACTGAGGACAAGAAAAGAAAAGACGACAGGTTTGACAGCCAGAGAAAAAAGACAAAGCAGAACGAGTTCCTCAAGGTGCCCCGACTCACCCTGTAACCTCCACACACACACACACACACACAAACACACACACAAACACACACACACACACACACACACACACACACACACACACACACAGCGGATAAAATAGAAAATAAAACATGTTGAAATATGCTGGTGATACAGTCTGACAAGTATACCAAGACTGATCTAAACCTGTAGCATGGAGTGGATCCTTGGTGTGTAAATTCAGGCTGTTTAGAGGCCGTGTCTTCTTTGGACATGCAAAACATCCAAGAAACACCCAGCACGACAATCCACCTGTCTGCCTCACATCTGCCACACCCCCATCACTATTCTAATGCTGCCTGTCTGTACAAGTCACAGCCAACACTGGACACTGCTGGGTGTTTATACTGGAACAGGCCTCAATACCTGCTATAGTACAATACAGGCCATGCTCTCCACTGTGCAATGGAGATTCTCCTTCTTACTCCCAGAAAAGATTAGACCTGTGTTTGCGAAGTGTTAGGGTTAGAACTTTGGTCTCAATGTGAAGAAAAATATGAGACCTGCTTAAAGATCTGACAGACTTTAAAATATAATTTCCAGGAGCAGAGGAGAATGGACAGTATTGTCTTTTACACAACAACAACAACAATAACAACATGTCACCTGTTGAGGTAGGTGAATAGCAGCATTTGTTTTAGATCATTTTAAAACCGCTGACTAATAACAGAGTAGAATCCCACAGCTCCACCTGCTGACTCGGGACATTCCGGAGCAGGAAGTGGATTTGGCTGAGGTGCTGAGGTCATCATCTGTCGTTGGGCGGGAGGTTGATAACCCCGTGGGAACTGACGCTTCCGCGCCTCTCTGCTAACCGGCGTAGAGGGGGGAACTGACCCGGGGTTCTGTTCTCACGTGTGCGAGGAGAGGGGGATTGAGGATCCCAGAGAACAAACCTAGTGACACGGTCCCACATAGAGAGAGAGAGAGAGATAATGAGGAAGAATTTGATTTAGATGTCTCTGACTCGCACCTGAAGCAGAGGGAGGATAGGGAAGAAGAGAGAAAGAGGGAGGATAGAGAAGGAGAGAGAGAAAGAGGGAGGATAGAGAAGGAGAGAGAGAAAGAGGGAAGAAAGAGAAAGAGAAAGAAAGAGGGGAGGACAGAGAAGGAGAGAGGGAGGATAGGAAAGGAGAGAGGGGAAAAGGGGAAGAGAACGAGCCTGGGGAACGTTCCCACGTCAATCTGTCTGGGAGAGAGGGGAGAAGAGAGGAGGAGACTGGAGAGATCATACCTGAGGTAACGTTCCCACGTCGGTTTGGGGTGAGAAGATTAGAACGAGGAACCAGAAGAAGTGTTTGTTTTAGATCTCTCGGGCAGATCACCACCGAGAGAAAGGTGTGAGAACAGGAGGAGAGTTGAGAGAAAATGTTTGCATTAGATCTCTCAGGCAGATCGTCAGTGAGGCAGAGGTGTGAGATAGAGAATGGTTCTCTTCAGAGTGCAGGCCTCAGCACCCTCCGAACCCTCTCTCCCACAGACTCTCTCCCTCTATCTGTCCTTACCCCCTCTTTAGGGCATGTTTCATTCTGATGTTGAACTCCATCTTTTCTGTACTTTTTCTTCAGTCCATGTCAGTCATTATTTTCCAACTCTTTTTAGGGGCTAGGCAGCCTCAGCCTCTATTTCCCAATATTCTTCTTCTTCTTTTTTTCTTCTTCTTAGGAAGTCTGACTGCACGAAAAATCACCAAACTTTGCACATAGGTTCAGTCCTATGCCCTAAGTCCTGATGCACTACAGCAACTGTCTAAAGTTTAAAAAGTAACTACTAACGTGTTATCACTGTGCAAAAAGTGTAAAACCTATCAAACCGTACTCCTCCCACAGTTTATGGTCAATTGACACCCCAATTGTTACACTGCATCCACCGTGCCCCCCACAAACGATCTTCACAGATTTTTGAAATATCAAATATTGAGCCCACAGCGCATCAAAATGTTTTATTGTAAACAGTACTATAGAGGTACTATAAATACTCACTCCATTAATCTCCAATGTTCATGAAAAAATACTTTCATGATGAAGAGTTTCATGACATGGTAGATGTATAGTGTACATTTATTTCTGAATTTTATCTCAAACACTGATTTTTTTTTACATTTATTTTTACAGTATTTTGAAGTCTGTCCTCATTTAGTCCCCTCAAACTACTGCTGTTCATATAGGAAAAATACACTACCAACAATCCTATAGTGCAACAGTGATGTCTCCACCAATCAGTGTTGGCAACCCCGCCCCTACACGGCTTGGGAAAATGTAGTCCCAGACACGACCATCTTGTTTCTACACAGGTGTATCTATTTGTCTGATTTCATAGGATTCTATGCAGTAGAGCCAATCAGACAAATATATACACCTGTGTAGAAACAAGATGGTCGTGTCTGGGACTACATTTTCCCAAGCCCTATAGCGGACCCTAGGACTACAACTAGCTAAATTGACTGATTGAGAGGAGACCTGTGCCACTGATTGGTTTCCACCGGTCTTGTAAGTCTGTGTATATGGCCTACATGTAGCTCCCCTCTTGTTCTTCGTTTATTCTTTGCATTGTCCCTAGTGTTGTTCTGTGCCAACTTCTAAGTCTGTAAGCTTGTAAGCTTTGTCTTTTGTTCTCCACTTGTTCAGTGTATACCTTGGTTTTATTGTTTAAACTTTGGTTTTGGTTTTTGCACCTTGTGGTGTCTTTATTTTATGAACATTTTGTGGAAACTGCTAAAACCTCCATGTTACATGCAACTGTGAAATTTACATTCAACCCCTGTGATTGTGATGTTTGAGTGGAAACCGTCTATGACTACTCACATGGCAGGTAGATCAACAAGAGTTCAAGCCCAGGAGGATGCAGAGTAAACATGCTAATGCATACTCCATTGTGCTGTGTGATATGATTTTTTAATGATATTTTTTATTTGTAGCTGTTACTGTTTCTTCATCTTGTTTGCATCTCTTCATCTGACCAGTCTCTTGTCTGCTTACATCTCAATCAGTCCCACCTGTGTTCAATCCAATCAAATCAGTCAGTAAATCCATGCTCAGTCCAAAGTCAAGTCCTGTGCAAATATCTAGCTGTGACATTTTATACTTTTTTAGGTCAAACTGCCAGCTTCTCACTTGGCTCAACAAGAGCATAATTTTCCCTTGGTGTCTGGTTGTAAGTTAAAGGAGTAGTAAAGGGAAAAATCATTAATTGAGAGTTTAACATGTTTTTTGAATGATTTTTCACGGTGCCCACCCACATCCATTGTATGACCAAAACGGTGGTAAAGCAATTATCAGACTTTCTCAAAAGTGCTAGTTTTGTCAACTTTTTGATCTGAACCATTATATATGATCATAAGTAACCTTAAAACAGGGCTAAACATGATTCTTCCCTTTACTACTCCTTTAAAGCCCAGAGTGATGCAGAATAAACATGCTAATGCCTACTTAGGCATTATACTGTTTGGATTTCAGACACATGATTAAGATTTTTGAATTTAAGAAGTTTTACATAATTAGGGTCTGGGGAGAGACCCTCATGTATTTGTCATTTGTCTCCTTGCTCCTACTCAAAATGCCCAGCCCTGATCCAGTGCTGCGCAGCATCTGTAATTCTTGTTTTTTATTCTTGTCATTATCACCCTCTAGGGTCTGTTGTTTTATTGAAGAATTGATATGAAGCGTTATGCATCAAATGTTTTTGAGACCTTGCATTTTAGAACTAATTTCCTCAATTGAAATTGACTTGACACAACCCTTCCCTCCACACTGATATGATTGGCATGTGCCTTACTTCTCTCTCTCTCTTTCCCTCTCTCTCTCTCTCTCTCTCTCTCTCTCTCTCTCTCTCTCTCTCTCTCACACACACACACACACACACACACACACACACACACACACACACACACACACACACACACACACACACACACACAGCCCCCCACCCTGCTTTGTTTATTGACACAATACAGTAGAGGGCTGTAGCCAGGATGAAACGGGCCCCGTAAGTGTGCCCTGTGTGTATGATACGGTGCCAACAGACGCTGTCTGAGGAGAGGAGCTGCTTCTGCTCTGATCTGACAGAGCCTCTGGCTATGAGGGGCAGGGACAACACACACACACACACACACACACCTAGCTATCTCCTCAATGCGCATGCAGGCTTTACTGTATGTAGATGTGCCGAAGCAGATGCAGAGCTGAACTGTGATGTTGGGACGTCTCTAGTGCCCAGCATGAGCCCGTCTCAGGCCACAGGGCACCAGAAATGGCCTGGACCTGGTCACCCCACCCCTCCTCCTCCTCCTCCTCATCGTCGTCATCATCACCATAATCATCATCAATGTTAAACCCTGTGGAGTCTGGATTCCCTCCCCCAGAAAGCTGTGCTGTTTTATGATGGATAAGATATCATTATTACAGAGCTGCTCAACACAAACATTATGTGTCCTAGAAAGTTGAATGGCGTTTGAATGTTGAATGACGTTGGTCTAGTAAAGACCAATCAGCTGCTGGTCTCTCCATCTGATGTCTGTTTCTCAGCATTAAGGTACATGACAGCACTGAATGAACACACTATGAGGCTGTGATGAGAGTCTGTTAGTGCCGTCCTAACGACACACCAATAAAACCATTCTTACACAAAGTCAAGTGTGTTATTACAGTGTTACAACCCTGCTAGCTCACTGCCTTAACAGCTGTCATTAGGGTGAATTGGTTATTTCACACTGGGACCTGCAGTGTCTATCTGTCTATTCACTGCAACGGCTAGCTGATCACCCAGTCAGTGCTGATGCATTGATAAGGTCAGGCATGACACACACACACACACACACACACACACACACACACACACACACACACACACACACACACACACACACACACACACACACACACAGAGGCACACACACACCTGAGCCTCTCATCTTGATTGATAGTCTACTATTGATACAACAGGGCCAGGGCTCTGAGGCCTTGTCTGTAGCTCTATTCAGACGTATGCTCATCTCAGGGTGAGTGTGCCTGGTGTTTATGGTCGCATGCCACATCACTGGAACTCTATTGTTGGTAAACAGAGGGACTGATGGACGCCCAGATAGAGATGTCTCTAAGCACCCTCCAGGCTAGAAAGACAGACAGATAGGGTGAAAGGCAGACAGACAGACAGACAGACAGACAGACAGACAGACAGACAGACAGACAGACAGACAGAGTGGAAAGCAGCCATACAGGCAGACTATGCTATCGTCCCAACCAGACAGACAGTACCCCTGATTTGACTTCGCTGCTCCCCTGCCTGAGGTTCAGTTATAACTGTGCAGCATTTGCATACACGTGGGTGGAAGAGTAGCACTCATCATTAGTTGAACACAATAAAACAGCTCACACACTGAGAGACAGAGGGACACCCAGGTGGAGCAGCCATGATCTCAGCTGCCTGTCAGGGCGTCTAGCTGAGGCCTAACCCCCTGTCAGGGCGTCTAGCTGAGGCCTAACCCCCTGTCAGGGCGTCTAGCTGAAGCCTAACCCCCTGTCTGGATGTATGGTGAGGTAAACAGATGTTTATTTTTAGTGTACAGGACCAGCCATTAGTCTGGACTATCAGAATTTCCACTATTTATCAGTGGTGGTGTATTGTAATAAAGCAATAATACTGTATATACTGTAACGATCGTTCAAAATAATAATTAGTTACAGTTTTTGGGAGTGTCTGTACTTTACTGACTTGTTTTATTTCTGGCAACTTTCACTTTTACTCCACTACATTTCCTGAATAAAATGTATACTTTTACTCCAGAACATTTCCCCTAAACATCTTCATTACTCATTACTACAAAAAAGAAAGAAAAAGAAAATATATTTGGTAGAAGGTTTGGTGAATCAGGGTAGACCAGCTTGCAGGTTTGGTTAATCACATAAAGTGCAAACAAATGCTTTCGAAGCCGCAACCTTTCATTTCCCCTCAAGCCCAGACATGTCTAGCCGCAACTACATTACAAATAATTACATACAAAAACTTGTAGGCTACTTTCACTTTCAATACTTAAGTAAATTATATATCAGAAATTACTTTTGATACTTAAGTACAGTAAATAGCAGATACTTTAAGACTTTCTCAAGTAGTATTCTAATAGGTGACTTTCACATTTACTTCATTTTCCAGTAAGTGAACTTTACTTTTACTCGCGTATGGCTTTTGGGTACTTTATACGACTATTTACGATACCCTACCTGCACAAGAAACCTTCAGTAATACTGTAGAGGAGTGAAAAGAAGTCCAACCCATAACCAAAGACATCCAGAATGACTTTGATCACCAATAAAGCCACTCTTACACAAAGACAAGTGTGTTACCATGTTACAACCTGACTAGCTCACCACCAGCTGCCTTTAAAAATAATGCCATTGAGATAGAAGTCACTATGGATGTCATTGGTTATGGTTTATACAGTACTTCTATTAATTACTGTATTATTGAACTAGTCTTGTGTATGTATCATCTACAAGCATCAAAAGGGCTGATTTTAGACCCTTGACTTTTTCAAGAGCTTCCTGGCCAAGGATGGCAGCAGTACAAACAGTTTCATACACACTCACATTCAAAACAATAGATCACATCAAAAAGACCATGATACGTGCCCACAGGACCATGAACAGTCCCTGGACACCTTCAGATGAAACCGAATGGGGGGTGAGTTTCTACGGCCGTCTTCACTCTCTGAGCACCCAGAACAATAGTTGCATTGCAGGCCCAGCCCTGGACTGACACAGCTAACATTATATTACGGTCATTTAGCAGACACTTTTATCCAAAGCCACCTACAATAATTGCATTTATGTAACGTAGGTAGTCAGTGAACTCACAAGTGCATCTCCATTCTAAGCAAGTGACTACCACTGTGAAAACTACTCGTACACTTGATCATTTCAGCTTTTCAGGGTTGAAATTGGAGAACAAAAGCAGAAAATAGTTGACTGGAACACAGTGACTGACAAGAAGATGAGGAGGCCTGGGGTCCTACGAGACACCAACTTTAATACGGAGCTCTGGGTACAGTCGCAGCAAGTTGCAAAGGTGATTACCAAGAAAAAATGGATGCTTCATACAGTACTCATAAACAGTGACAAATGGATGCTTCATACAGTATAAACAAGCTTACATACTCATAAACAGTGACTAATGGATGGTTCATACAGAACTCATAAACAGTGACTAATGGATGCTTCATACAGTACTCATAAACAGTGACTAATGGATGCTTCATACAGTACTCATAAACAAGCTTACATACTCATAAACAGTGACTAATGTACACAACGGTACCTTGGTGTGGCGCTGATTCTTTATAGTGTGTAGGTTGAGTGTGTGTGGGTGTGTGTGTAGGTTGAGTGTATGTGTGGGTGTGGGTGTGTATGTACTGTCCCCACGGGCAGTGAAAATGTGCCGTTAAAGGCAAACTGGTGTAATGACTGTATCTATCAAGTGTGTGTGTGTGTGTGTGTGTGTATGCTAGTGTGTGTTTTAGCATGTGTGCATGTGTGTTAATGTGTGTATTTGATAAGATGTGTGTGTGTGTGTGTGTGTGTTAGTGTGTGTTATAGTGCGTGTGTGTTAGTGTGTGTTAGTGTGTGTGTCTGTGTGTTAGTGTGTGTGTGTGTGTGTGTGTGTGTGTGTGCATGTGCGTGTGTGTCTGTGTGTTAGTGTGTATGTATGTGCGTGTGTGTGTGTGTATGTGTGTGTGTATATATATGTCACCATGTTCCTGTCCCAGCCTGCCTCTCCTGTTACCCCCTGATGGGACATTCTATAACGTCCTCTCCGCTCTGCTACCCAGGAGTAAACACACACACACACACACACACACACACACACACACACACATAGTATGGTGGTAGGACATTAATCCTGTTGGAGCGTTCTAGTCTAGTGATAGACTGGGAGGCGACGCTCCGATCAGATTAGCTCCAAACTGACTAGTCTACAGTTTATTCTAAGACTCTTTATTTTCTCAGATAGGATGGATCTGAACTACTGACCTCTACTGAAGGTCGTAGGTCTAAGTCTGTACACTCCTCTCTGATGTTGAATTTTGTACACACACGCGCACACACACACACACATACAGACAAACACACATGCATGCATGCGCACACACACGCACACGCACACACAGCACATGCACACACACGCGCACACACACACACACACACGCACACACACACACACACACACACACACAAGAGTGACATAACCACCTATGTCAAACGATCCACTGTGCTGTACATTACATAAACCCGTAAACCCTTTATTTATATAGATCTTATAGAGGCTTTATGAAGACTTAACAAGTTTTATTTAAAAGTGGAATTGACTATTCAAGTCAATGTAGGGTGCATGTCTCCTCATTTGAATGTAGAGTGGATGAACGTTGGATGTGTTGTGTATAGATGAAAGGGTGACATGGTGTGCATGGCCGCTTGCACGCAGACGTTAACATCCGTTGACAGCGGCGCCCGAACGCCGGTGGCTGTGGTAACGCCATGGCAACGTTGAGCTTCCAGCCTTCCTGTTGTGGCCTACAGCAGAACACAAAAACACGCAGCACGCCAGGCCTGTGTGGGGTTAACCACACAAGACTAGCATATTAGTTTTTTTTTCACTAAGAGGGAGACTGAAGGGTCACAGGCCGACACACACACACACACACACACACACACACACACACACACACACACACACACACTCACACACACACACACACACTCACACACACACACACACACACACTCACACACACACACACACACACACACACACACACACACACACACACACACACACACACACACCCTTAGTTAGGGTTGCCTGCCACAGTACGTTCTTCTGACAGATGATGCTGTCCAAAAGTGTTCTAGCTGAGCATCAGAGGGGGTATCTGAGATTGAAAGTTTTCTCCTCCAGGTAGACGGCTGCTCCATCTCCCCATCTCCTGAGGTCTGCAACCTGGGTGTCATTCTTGACTCCACCCTTTCCTTCCAGTCACACATCAGATCCATCATCAAATCCGCCTTCTTCCACCTCAAGAACATTTCCAGACTCCGGCCGTCATTCTCAGACATTGTCGCTGAACCCCTCATCAT
>NC_140248.1:15492193-15504693 GCF_949987555.1 Borostomias antarcticus
ATTGTCTGTGCTGTCACTGTTCTTGTATTTTTCTGTACTGTTTGTAAGCAGGGAACATGTGTAAGAGACCTGTCTCAGTAGGTTCTATTTATCTAGACTTGCTCATGTCTGAGAGAACTGAATTAACATGGTGAAAACAAGGTGCTTCTATCCTCCATTTTGCTTACATTCAAACACAGACATGGAACATGAGCTTATTTCCCTTCAAGGTAGATGTATATAACTTCAGCTGTCCATGTGAAAGCTATCTTTGTTTGTCTGGCACTGATAAAAGTAATTTCTACCTCCATCGACAGCGTCCCTCCTCCCCGTTACACAAGTAAGAGGTCTGACCACCAACATGTACAAAACAACCAAGGTCTTTATTGCAACATTACAGCAATAATACATCTCAAAAGAATAAAATCCCAATTATATCTCTGTCAAAGTGACAGCATTTATATTGACAATCGCACCCAAGAAAACTCAAAAGTGCTAGTTACTTTAACTAACAATCACACCTACAACTAAGGATTACAAGCACATTTCTAGATGATTCAAAAACAGTGCTGGCCACTGAAATAGAGACTCAATCAAACCATAGCTCTGCCATAAAAGCAGATATCAAACACTTATTTATACTAACACAAAGCATAAGCCGAGAATTGACATCACAACCATGTGGCCTTCTGCTGCACCGCGTCGCCATCACAACCCTAGGCACCTTCTGTGCGTTCTCATCACGTCGGTCCAGCAGGCTGCCCATCTGTCTGTGCCAGGCTGGGTCCATGAAGGTTCGGGCTAGCTAGGCTCAGAGGGATCCAGTCTGCCTAGGGCGGGGGGTAGGTGATGGAGTTGAGCCGGGCTGAAAATAGGCCCAGCAGCTGAGCCAGGGGAGAGTACCGAGGGGTTTCAGAGCAGATTCATATCCAGAATTTGTGATGGTGACTTTTCCTCCACAGCGGGACTGGTGAGGGGTTTGGTCGGGGTTGAGAGGGGTTAGGGTTAGGGCTGGGAGGGTCACGTGCTCAGAGGGGTTTGGTCAGGGTTGAGAGGGGTGTGTTCAGAGGGGTTAAGGTTAGGGCTGGGAGGGTCACATGGTCAGAGGGGTTTGGTCAGGATTGAGAGGGGTGTGTTCAGAGCGGTCTGGTCAGGGCTGGGAGGGTCGAGTGTTCAGAGGGGTTTGGGCAGGGCCGACACCTCCTCCAGACACTCGTCGTAGGCCTCCTTGTAGTCTTCGTGGGGTTTGATCATGATCACGCAGGTGGGTCTCTTGGATCCCGCTGATGAACCCAGGTCCTGAAGAGACAATGGGTGGTTAATATTTACACAAACTTTATCTAGCTAGTTACCGGATGGGAACACAGGATACTAGACAGCTAGGTGTACTGCCATAGACTCAGACTGCACTAGATAAAAAGGGCCTGTGGTGTCCAAAACTCCCTCAGAAGAAGAAATCTATATTTGTCACACAGCACTCTTTTTTGCACATGTGAAATGGCCAACACACACTTAGAGTCGCCAATGAAATGTTCTCTGCGCTTAACCCATCCTGTCGTCCTTCCCCCAAGAGCAACCAGAAGCAGACAGTAGGCAGGGTGCAGGGGATGCGCCCATGGGCCAACCAAGCACTCCTGTCTGTTAGGGATGTAGCGGTGTGGATTTTTGCCCACAGACTAATAAACCCATGACAACACCGTTGTTACCGGTAACACCGTCTAGCCTACAATAAGAGAATGCTTACTTTAATCTTAAACATTAAACCTTTGCCTTACGTTGAACAGTACTGTTGTGTAGCCTATTTGAATTTGGTGTCTAAAGGCCATTTCAGACGAGGGATATCCGCGCATTGTAATTAATTTTCAATGAGAGAGGCGAGCGGACAATTTGGGAGCCGCGGACAATCTGGGGCGGAGCGGCAAGCGGGCGCGGCCCCGTTAAATTGTCGCGCGCGTGCACATTTCGTGCACACGCCCGCCCACGACAAGAGCTGAATTGTAGTCAGCTTTCCCCGCTGCGCGCAGGACGCGCGCGTCCCCCGCTGATCCGAGCGAGAACGCAGGCGGAATATCACTCCCCGTCTGAAACGGCCTTTATGCCTCCACGACTTGCCTGCAAATGCGCAATCAGAGTAAGGTCAGATATAAACATTCAACTCCATCCTCCCGCCCAGGGGTGAGTGCGGCTCAAATCGTGTCCAGTCTGATGGCCCAACTGATATATCAACTGTATAGTGATACTGACCACTTTGGAGGGGATGTATGCGTAGGGCATACTCCTGTCCTCACACATGATTGGTAGGTGACAGTAGACGTCGATGGGGAGAGTATCCCCAGCAAGCACCACGATCCTGCACAAAAACACGAAGCGGCCATCACAACACTGGTTCATGACTGGTTATTCTAACAGAGAGCAGGTAGTTAGTGAGACACGGCCAACGTTAGCGCTGCGTCAGGATGTATGAGCTAACTTAACACACTCACCCAGTCTCTCCTTTGTTGATGAACTTCTGGACCTCTTTCACTCCTCGTCGAATCTGTTTAAGCTTGGCGGCTGAAATTATATAAAGTAGTCCATAGTTAGCCATCAAGCGGAAACTGAAGCAAACCACAAGCTAGCAACCCTCTGTGGCAGAACCAGAGCCATACGTGTGACGAATCGATGTTAGGCTAACGATAGCCAGCTAGCTATCATTTTGGCTAGGCATTTGACATTGGCTTAAAATACACAATCTCGTTTGTTGTACTCATCTAACACACACAGCTGACGCTATGAAAACATAGCAACGTTGCTCTAACGTTACTTCACATTAACGTTACCCTTTTTGACACATTTGTAGAGCTTCTTGCTGAGTTTCCTGGGGGCTAGCGGCTGGGCGATAGGGTTGATGTTGGCGATCAGCTCCTGGTACGACTTCTCGTTCCCTCCCGTCTCCTTCTCGTTCCCTCCCGTCTCCTCCTCGTTCACACTTTTGTCCTTCTTTACTTTTGTCATTATTCAATGAGATGTATGACCACGACAAACGAGCCTGGGCTGAAGCAACCTGAGCAGATAACTGGCGGCTGGCTAAAACAATGTGCAGAAAAAGTAGCACACGTGCTTCTTCCTTAGAGCGTGTTGGTTTTCCGGAAGAACTTGCATCGACTTCCGTAACGCGCATGCGCATCACCGTAGATGGGAGCTGGCAGTAGAAAGAAATTAGAAATTGAGTAGAAATTGATACTTTTTGTGCATGGCTGGAAGCCAGCACCATAGATAGCCTTTGTAGGGTTGTCACTTCCTCTCCTCTAGCTTAAGAAACTGGGCTCAGCATCATGATCATGAACACATGTTTATACAGTTTACATATTTTTAAGCAATGTGTATACTTGTATCTGTGTATACTTTTCATGTCAGTGAGTCTAACAAAATTGATAATACATAGGCTGTGTATTTTGTATTTTCTTACATGAGACCTTCATTCCTGTCTGGGCTGATCATCGACCACTATGTTCCTGTGATCTGGAATAAAACAAGTGCAGAGGTAGTGTTGTTTTCTCTTTCAATGTCTAGTTAATGGAGTAAACAGTGACAATATCACCAAGGGGTGGATCAGGATCTGCTTCAATTAGGTCCTCAGAATTTTAACAATCAGAAGTGGGCCTTACAAAAGGTTGAGAATCCCTGGTGTAATGCAATAGTCTGTTGTAAATAAATCATGTTTAGTATTTAAAGGATGCCCCGAATTAATGGGTACCTTGGAGCATGAAGGTGTCAGTCCCCTCCTCTCCCAACTTTCCTGTCCTTTTCTACTGTATCTGTGCCAATAAAGCAGAAATGTGTTTCTGAGCTAATATCTTCTTTATCCCTCTTAGGGGCTACGCGGAAAAACCCAGTCACAAGGGGAACCACTGAGGAGGCACTGCAGCAGGAGGCTACCAAGTACCTGAAGGGGGCGTCAGACAGGGAGGGTGGCTGGAGCAACTCAAAATACTGAACTGCTTAGGAGCCCCTGGTTACATGGCCCCAGACACTGGGCTGTAAAACAAGTTTGCAAGTTTATTTTTATTTGTAAGGAAATGTACAGTCTGTTTTGCAGATTAATTAACTCTGTCAAAGTGATTGCAGAAACTGGGTGACCAATTAAGTGACCAATTACAAGTCCCATTGATATACTAGACTGGTGCTTACTGTTTTGTTTCTGTATGTACTGTATACAACTCTGTGTTTTGTTTTCTGCTCCTGCTGTTCTCGGTCCCACTCCCAGATTCCTGAGTGGATCCAGTTATAATTAATATAATTCAAAGCATTTTAATAGCATTGTGATTTGTCATTTGTGTTTGTCACTGCATGTTATAGAAGTTATGTAAAAATGTAGTTACCTGGTGGTGCTGGTGGTCAGTTATTGAATTAATGTGCAGTAATTGAACATTTGAAATACTCCTGTTTTGAAATGATACCTACAGTATAGGTGTCTCAGTAATAACCCATTATATATTAGGCTATACTTTGTATGTATTTACCAGGTAAATAGTAATTGGGGGACTATGAAAGGAAGGGTTACCCAAAAAATGTTCAGAGTAAGTTAATTTAGCAATAGAAATCCACAAGCCTAGGGCCAATGGGTCTAGGATATAGACAATAAACTACCGGTGGAATGGTGGTGGAGCAATAGCGGGAGCATTTCGGATTACTAGTGGACCGCTGTCCCTGACGCTAATAATCTGCCAGAGGTCCGCTTGCCATTCGATGTGCAAATTGCCAAGAATCCTCCAGCGGATTTGGTCGGAGGTCTGCCAGCGGATTCGGCCGGAGGTCCGCCAGCTCGTCCATCAAGGACTCGCTGAAGGTCCTCTAGCCTTGTGTTATATTCCGCCGGAGGTCTGCCAACTAGTCCATCAGGGACCTGCTGTAGGTCCGCTAGCCTTGCGTTACCTGGATTTATCCCTTACCTTTGTCCAGAAACAGAAGTTGAACCAATTGCAGCAAAATAGCTAACGTTACAGGAATCATCAGTGTGACTGCTTTAGCCACTGACCGCTACCATTAATGTTATGAAAGCTGCTGCTAGTAGTTGTGAGCCCATGAGCTAACTGGCTATCCCGCTCTTATTGTTCTGGATTAGCATTGGAAGCATTGGAACTGATGTGTCCAGGTGACAAGACCTATCTTTATTTATCAAACATTACCGTCCTACCAGTCCCACACAGAAACAAGCCAGCCAACACACATAAGCCAGGCTGGACCTGGCCTGGTTTGGAATTAGACTCAGGAGCGAAAAATTCCAACCATTCATTGTCAATGAAGGGAAGTGAAACAGCCTTATCTTGACATGGGAAGGTCACAGAGACACAGGGTTTGGACTGGCATAAAGCTCTCAACCTAATGAATGCAGAAATACTAAAAACGTCCTGCTTGCATGCATGTATTCATGGGTGTGCTCTCTAAGCACCAGTTCTAGTTGATTATAGACTGACGTTCACTGATATCTGATCATGACTGGATGGTTCTAGGAGAGCATTGTCAGTTACCTGTGGAAAGACGACCGGTCTTGTGTACTGTAAGTTGTCATGCTGGAGCATGTGCAGATGTACAGCAGGTGGAGAGAGATAGATAGATACTGTAGATAGATAGATAGATAGATAGATGCTGTAGATGGATAGACACTGTAGATAGATACACACACACACACGCATACACACACGTGTTCCTAGAGTCCTGTCTGCAGTGGTTGCTGCTGTCTCTCCACACTCTAAGACCACGAGACTGCTGTCTTCACAGTGACACATTTATCCAATTTTCCCTAAAGTTGATTTTGTGTGTATTTTGTTACCAGTATTTGACTACCCGTGCACTTTTTGAAAAATATTTCTTGAAGCTGTTGTGAATGCATTTACAGTTAACAGTGTCACTTCTTCATGTTGTCAGACTAGCCTTTTCGGACATTATTGAAGAACAATGTGACATGATGTGATGTGAAAATACTGCATTCTGGGAGATTCGGCCCGGTCAGAACTCTAATGCCACTGTGGAACAATGAGCAATAAAGATTAATATTCTATTCATGTGCATGAATGTATGTGTTTATCAGAGTAAAGTGCAAAAGTTATTAAATACAAGAAGAGGCTCATTACTACAGAAACAGTGAAGAACATTTCAGGGTTAACATCATGTGTTAAGTGACAATTAGTTTCACATATACGCAGTAAAACATGTATTGTATCTGCTTTCCTATTGGCTCTCCAGCTGCCCAAGAAATATTAGAAATATAACTTTAATATAATCTTTAAAAAGTATTAGTTTGTGAGAGAACGTTTAGAAACTTTAAATTGTTTGTTTTACACAACTTGAACAAATTACAACCACTGTTTTCTCAATATTAACTTTACAGGGTAAATATCTTCTCTGTCAACAACACCAGACTCGGTCCATACAACCTACTGTGTCCCTTTGTCATCCTGGTCTCTGCATTTGCATAATGTTCATACATATTAATATCCTGTATGCATATACATGTCCTCATCCTACAGTTCTTCTCAGCATCTCAGCCCCAGTCTTCACGTGTCCACACATCACAAAGTCCTTACAAAGTCCTTGGTTCTTATCTAACACTTCCACAACCTGAAGGAATTACACATCGACATCGTAACACCACACAACTCACTGAAGCACAAAACAAGAGCAATATACTTGTAAATATATACACATATATACTGTACATGTCTGTAAACATAGTGTCATGCCAGAGATGGGGTGTCTCCTGTATTCCAGTGGAGCGTAGAGGGCTGCTCAGCTGGTCCAGTTCCAGGGGCAGTGCCTTGCTCAGAGGGGCAGGACGCTGGGGGAAGCCCAGGATAAGAGTCCAGGAAGAGTCGCCGGTTTGAATCCCAGGGCGGAGTGTCTCTGCTCAGACGTGCCCTCCTCCCTGTGTCCTTCTCTCTGACCAGCACTCCGTCACGTGTCCAGTCAGGACGGCCCCCAGCAGAGCTCCTCTTCTCAGGACCGACTCCACGTCTAGGTGCCTCTCTTCAACTCCCACTCCTGTAAGACCAGGACATAGACATGAAGAGAGAACACACACACACATCACACACACACACACACACACACACACACACACACACACACACATACACACACACACACACACACACACACACACACACACACACACACTGACCTTGGCCTTCTGCATGACGTTTCCGCGTGACGAGGCATACATGGAGGGAGGGCGTTTCCTCATCTCAGCAGCACAGTTCACTGGCGTGTTGGCCTCGCTGTACACGTTCTCCACCTTACTGACCTGCACCTGGGGACAGAAACATCACAAAACAGGAAATACAGCATGTAAATAAACCAAAGTTCAACTAACAAAGAGTCTCTGTCGGGGCAGAAACCTTGTCTCTCCAAAATGTATATCCAAAAAAGTTTAAGAATGTTGAAAAGATCATTCCAATTTCTATGTTTTTTTGTTTTTTGTTTACTGTAAACATAAAACCACATATGATGAGCTGTTTTGAATACCTTTAATTGGTCCCAGGGCTGGGAAGAGTTCAGAGGTTGTAAAGGGTAGTCCCAATTGAGGTAAAAAAACAAAACAAACAACCCCCCCCCCCCATGATGGGGGGTCATCGTCAATTTCCCTGGAGGAGGTCACTGAGGTAGTCAAACAACTCCACAGTGGCAAAGCCCCAGGGACTGACGAGATCCGTCCAGAAATGCTGAAGGCGCTGGGTGTTGAGGGGCTGTCTTGGTTGACACGCCTCTTTAACATTGCGTGGAAGTCCGGGTCAGTGCCAAAGGAGTGGCAGACTGGGGTGGTGGTCCCAATATTCAAAAAAGGGGACCAGAGGGTGTGTGCCAATTATAGAGGCATCATATTACTCAGCCTCCCAGGGAAAGTGTACTCCAAGGTGCTGGAAAGGAGGGTCCGGCCGATAGTCGAACCTCAGATCGAAGAGGAACAATGTGGATTTCGTCCTGGTCGTGGAACCACCGACCAGCTCTTCACTCTCGCAAGGATCTTGGAGGAGGCTTGGGAGTTTGCCCAACCTGTCTACATGTGCTTTGTGGATTTGGAGAAGGCTTATGACTGAGTCCCTCGAGAGGTCTTGTGGAGGGTTATGCGGGAGTATGGGGTGAGGGGGTCCCTACTTAGGGCCATCCAATCCCTGTACACTCAGAGCGAGAGCTGTGTCCGTGTCCTCGGCAGTAAGTCGTCCTCCTTTCCGGTGGGGGTTGGCCTCCGCCAGGGCTGCGCTTTGTCACCAATCCTGTTTGTGATTTTCATGGACAGGATATCGAGGCGTGGCCGTGGGGAGGTGGGTTTGCAGTTCGGTGATCTGGGAAACACGTCGCTGTTGTTTACAGATGATGTGGTCCCAATGTCATCATCGGCCTGCGACCTCCAGCACTCTCTGGATCGGTTCGCAACTGAGTGTGAAGCGGCTGGGATGAGAATCAGCACTTCTAAATCTGAGGCCATGGTTCTCAGCAGGAAACCAGTGGTTTGTCTGCTCCGAGTAGGAAATGAGTCCTTACCCCAAGTGAAGGAGTTCAGGTATCTGGGGGTCTTGTTCACGAGTGAGGGAACCATGGAGAGGGAGTTTGGCCGGAGAATTGGAGCAGCTGGTGCGGTTCTGCAGTCGCTTTACTGCACTGTTGTGACAAAAAGAGAGCTGAGCCAAAAGGCAAAGCTCTCAATCTACCGGTCTATCTTCGTCCCCACCCTCACCTATGGTCATGAAGGATGGGTCATGACCGAAAGAACGAGATCACGGATACAAGCGGCCGAAATGAGTTTTCTCCGGAGGGTGGCTGGGGTCTCCCTGAGAGATCAGGTGAGAAGTTCAGTCATCCGGGAGAGACTCGGAGTAGAGCTGCTGCTCCTTTGCGTCGAAAGGAGCCAGTTGAGGTGGTTCAGGCATCTAGTGAGGATGCCTCCTGGGTGCCTCCCTAGGGAGGTGTTCCAGGCATGTCCGGCTGGGAGGAGGCCGCGGGGTAGACCCAGGACCAGGTGGCGGGATTACATCTCCGCACTGGCCTGTGAGCGGCTAAAGATTCCCCAGGCAGAGCTGGTTGATGCTGCTAGGGAAAGGGATGTTTGGGGCCCCCTGCTGGAACTGCTGCCTCCGCGACCCGACCCCGGATACGCGGATGACGATGGACTGGACTGGATGGACCCCCCCCCCACCAAAATGTAGACATGAAGTTTCCACCTGACAGCAACGACACTTGACCATACTGTACTGTACATTCATATCAAACATGAATGGAACTCTCTTAGATATAATTATAAAAAAGCACCTTGCTGAGTGGTTTGCTGTCAGTGGGCGGGCCCAGTACCCCTCCAGCCAACGACTTCTTCAGGTTCTCCTTGACCTCCGTGAGGCGGAGCTCCAGGTCAACACGCTCCGCCTCCTTCCCCCGACACGCCTCCTCCAACTGGGACACACGCTGCTCCCCAGCCTGCTGCTGCTTACCTGCACACACACACACACACGCACACACACACACACACACACACACACACACACACACACATGAACCACACACACACACACACACACACACACACACATGAACCACACACACACACACACACACACACACACACACACACACACACACACACACACACACACATGAACCACACACACACACACACACACACACACACATGAACCACACACACACACACACACACACACACATGAACCACACACACACACACACACACACACACACACACACACACACACAGACACACAATCAATCAAGTACCTGTCTGTCTGTCTGTCTGTCTGTCTGTCTATCTATCTATGGTTTATTGATACTCTCTAGAGGTCTATTAAGAGGTGATCTTGCAGCACTGTGACCAGCAGGTGGCGCCGGTCATCCATGCCAACTCTCCCACCTGTCAGAGTCTTCAGCTGCTCCTTGGCCTCCCTTCTGTCCTTGCGGAGGGCATTGAGGGCGTGTCTGATGACCTCCTTCTCTCTCTCCAGCTGCTCCTTCCCCCTCAGGTATCTCCGCGCGTCCTCCTCCGCTCGAGTCTTCCCATACTTCCCATACTGGTTCACCTCTGTGACAATCAATCAATCAATCAATCAATCAATCAATCAATCAATCAATCAATCAATCAATCAATCAACAAATCAATCAAGCAGCAATCAATCAATTAATCTATCAACCAACCAATCAATCAGCCAATCAATCAATCAGCCAATCAATCAATCAATCAATCAATCAATCAATCAATCAATCAATCAATCAATCAATCAATCAATCAATCAACCAATCAATCAATCAATCAATCAATCATTCTACCTATTAGACTATCAATCAATCACCCAATCGACCAATCAACCAATCAATCAATCAATCAATCAATCAATCAATCAATCAATCAATCAATCAATCAATCAATCAATCAATCAATCAATCAATCAATCAATCAATCAATCAATCAATTAAATAATTAAAATCAAGTTAAGAAATAATTGCCTGACCCTGGGGACACCTACTAGAGGCGTGTCTCTTGATGGTGGCCTGAGGCTCCTCCTTCTCTGTGTCCCTGCTGGAAAATGAGGCATGGCGTTTCACCTGTTGAGGTCTGGCCTCTGGCGCCCCCTGCTGCTGGGGAGGGGAAGAACAGAAAAGAGAGAGAGAGAGAGAGAGAGAGAGAGAGAGAGAGAGAGAAAGAAAGGCAGACGAGATATGAAAACAACAGCTACAATCTGTGACTCGAATGAAACTTCCTGGAGTTTGTTTCTGAGAAGCTTGACCGTGTTCAAAGATGTGTTTAGTGTCATCTGGAAGCCTGAGAGCTATGTGGAGGTGAACGTCAGAGACAAACAGCTTGGAAGCATCATCTCCTCCTTTCCCTCATCTCCACACAACCACAGAGTTCTCCCAGAGGTCTGTCTGTGGGAGGACTGTCTCCTGCTAACTGCCCTGAGCAACACAAACACACACACACACACACACACACACACACACACACACACACACACACACACCACACCACACACACACACACACACACACACACACACACACACACACACACACACACACACACACACACACACACACACCCTGGCCTCCTACTCCTTGATTCTGTGGAGAGCAAAGGAAGAACAACCACACACAGCTGAAGAGACTGAACACACTATTTAGTGGAATATATACTGTATACGGTATGCATTTGTTTATGTCTGTTCGTCCCAGTCATAGCCAGTAAAGCCTTCTGTGAGAAGAACCAGCGCCACTAGATGTCTCAGCACTGTTTACATAGAGAACAACAGGTTGGAGGGCTGACTGAAGTCCAACTGTCCAGGATAGAGTGTAACGACGGCCTGGAGAACACCCTGCCTAACGTTGGGATCCCACCCGCCCATAGCCCACCGGGTGCGTTTCAGGAGCTGGGGGGGGGTTGTGGAACTCCCAATTTTTTCTACTACTTCATGCGTCCCAGGAGCGGCTACGTCAAAAATAGACCACAAACATTGTCTAGAGTGGCCGCAATCAACTCCGGCAGCTGGAAGGTGACGCAGCCGGACTGAAGTGGAATTTGGGCGTCAGGAAAAGTAATCTGAAAAGATCTCCACTTCCTCACCACAACACTTTCGTAGGGAACCTCGTCATATGTCCTGGAATCTGTGGACGCACTGCTGGAGGAAGTAGCCCACCTGGACAGGAAGAGAGAGACGGGACTGAACTCTAGTACGCTAAAAAGACAACTCTAGTACGCTAGAAAGACAACGCTAAAAAGACGACTCTAGTATGCTAAAAAGACAACTCGAGTACGCTTAATAGACAACTCTAGTACGCTAGCTGATGTTTCAGACAAATACAATTTAGACAAACAAGCACACTCACCACTACTTCTGAGTACCAGACAGGCATAGACACACGCGCGCACACACGCGCGCACACGCACAGACACACGTGTGAGCGCACAGACAAGCGAACGTGCACACACACACACGCACACACACTCACAGAAAGGAGTTTCTGGCGGCGTCCTGGATGTTGGTGATGGTGTCCACGTCTACGTAGTCGTAGTGCAGAGCCTCGGGGAGAGTGGAACCTCCCGTCTCAGCCAACAGAACCCCCAACCACCGACCCATCTCCTCTGAACAGCTGGCCTGGGGGGAGACTCTCCTTTTAATATCTTTAATTGTGTTCACATTTGACAAGAACATCCTTGAATGCAAACAATAATAAATGCACAAGCTTTGGGAATCTCAACGACATACGTTTTCAGTCTCAGTTCACAGATACAGGAAGCAGCGTCTCCTCCATGTATGGCGACAGACATTCACCACAGACATTGAACATAATTTTGCCAATGCCTAAGCTTTTGGCTTGGGCATTCCTGCCATCTGCAAGCCCCTCACAGCTAGTCTATGGACATTACCTAGGCTTCACAACTAGTTTGTAGCATTACCACACATTTGAATTCTTTATTTAGGTCCGCATTTTCAAAATACATTGCAGGGGCCCAAATAGAATTAAATTGCTGTCCTGTTGTTTGG
>NC_140248.1:15509693-15532193 GCF_949987555.1 Borostomias antarcticus
TATTCTGGACTGTTCCAGTTTTCTGACTTAGTCTGTGTGTCCTGTTGTACTAATAACGCTTTGGAAGTTTGATACAGACTGTGTGTGGTGATGTACTGGGGCGTGGTGCCGGGATCCAGAGGCACCGCCTCCTCATAGTAGTCCTCTGGAATGGGCGTGGCAGGCAGGGGAGGGGGCGTGTCCACGGGACTCTGAGGAGCAAATCACATCATGTAAGCACAAGTTCGGCTTTCAAATTTGGCACAGAAGAGAGATAGTCAGAAAGAATACAAACTCATACTCCATCTGAACAGACAAGGTCATGTAGTAAATGATCTGTGACGGTGTGTGTGCGTGTGTGCGTGTGTGTGTGTGTGTGTGTGTGTGTGTGTGTGTGTGTGTGTGTGTGTGTGTGTGCGTGTGTGTGTGCGCGCACTGCAGCAGAGGTGGGTTCTTACAGATTTTGAGGGCTGTGTCTTGGAGGGCTCCTCTGTCTCTGGCTGGTCTTTCAACTCCTCAGGAGAAACTCTCAACTCCTGGAGGTCACAGTCTGGTGGAGAGGAGGAGGAGGAGGAGGAGGAGGAGAAGGAGGAGGAAGAGGAGGAGGAGGGAGTAGGAGGAGGAGAAGGAGGAGGAAGAGGAGGAGGGAGTAGGAGGAGGAAAGGAGGAAGAGGAGGGAGGAGGAAAAGGAGGAGGAGATGTGGAGAGGAGGAGGAGGAGGAGGAGGAGGAGGGAGTAGGAGGAGGAGAAGGAGGAGGAGGAGGAGGAGGAGGGAGTAGGAGGAGGAGAAGGAGGAGGAGGAGGAGGGAGTAGGAGGAGGAGAGAGAAGGACAGGAAAACGCTGGCTTCATGAGTCTTGTACACAGATAACGCCTCGTCTAAAATAAGAAGCCCTTCTAGAGGAGAACCTCTACAGATGTGTCTTTTAATCTAGACTAACATCTCAATCGGTGAGTAGAACATCTACAACAGAAGATATAATAATTTAGAAGTGTTTGTGTCTGTGTGTGTGTGTTCTACTCACCAAACTCCTCGAACAGAGACTCCACAAAGCTGGTCCCATTCCCATACAGAGACGTGTTCACATAGATGAACTCTGAACCATCAACTGGATGGAGAGGAGGAGGACAGGTTAAACACACACACATACACACAGACACACACACACACACACACACACACACACACACACACACACACACACACACACCCAACACAAAGACACAGACACAGACAAACACACACACACACACGCAAACAGACAAACAAACACACACAACACACACACACACACACACTCTCTCGCTCTCTCTCTCTCTCTCTCTCTGTCTCTCTGTCTCTCTCGCGGTCGTACCGGTGGGCTGTATCTGGTCCAGCAGGTGTCGGACCGTGGTCATCTTCTGGGCCGTGGCGGAGCTCACGCTCTCATGGTCCAGCAGCTTCAGCAGCACCTGCAGCTCGCTCACCAGGTGATCCATCGCTGGGGACGACCAGAGGAGAGACACAACTCAGTCTGCCGCGCTGCTACAGTACTCTACTTCGTCAGCGGCCATTTTGGTAATGTATGTAAATCATGTCCAACTCCTGAACTGCCCAGAGAAGAGCAACTTCTCTCAATTCATCTCATTCCCTCAACTAAGGATAACCTGATCAATGGTAAATGGCCACTGTAAAGCGTCATTATCCAAAGCTGGTCGGGGCCGGGTAGGTGAATCCTGGCTGGTACCTCCAGCAACAGAACCACCCCACGGAGAGCGAGCAAAGCCTCGACCAATGACAGCCTGAGCTGCCTCAGATGGAGGAGGTTGTCGCTACCAGTCTGTGGAACGTCTCTGCAGCATCCTCCAGATGGACTCCAGATGGACTCCTAATCTGACCTTATCTGTTGTGTGATGTTCAGCTAGGAGAGGGTTTCATAGCCCTTATCTCATCTCTGCTGGGGCCCGGAGGCTGTGAGGGACATTCCTGCTGATGATAGAGGCCCGGACGCATGCTGGGGTCTCGTAGGTACCAGGCACGGGCGCTGACCCAGACCCAGGCCCGGCCCAAGCCCACCACAGACAACCATCTAAGGCTGCGGAGGGCTGGGAAATGGGCTGGGGATAATCACTGCAGTATGCACGCACACACACGCACACGCACACACATTTTAATATCCTTATTTGTGTTCACATTCAACAAGAAATCCTAGAACCCAAACAATAATAGACGCCCAAGCTTTGGGGATGTCAACGACATAAGTTTTCAGTCTCAGTGTACACACACACACACACACACACACACACACACACGCACGCACGCGCGTGCGCGCGCTGGGCGGGAGGATAATCATTGCAGCATGGGTGTTGTTTCTCTTGTCTCAGAAGGTTGTTGTTTCATATCTCCCCTCAGACGACATCAAACGACCTGGCAGCTCCAGACTGTTTGAGTTCCCGCCCACCAGACCTCCTGGCCATCCTACACCAACAAACCAGCTCCCTCTGACGGCCCGGCTCTGCTCAGGTGCTAGGAGGCCACACACACACACACACACACACACACACACACACACACACACACACACACACACACACACACAGATACAGTACACACACACACACACACACACACACACACATATGCACGCATGCACACACACACACATGCACACACATGCCCACACACACATGCACATATACACATATGCACACACACACACACACATATATACATACACACACACACACACACACACACACACACACACACATACATACACACACACACACACACACACACACACTGCTTGGCTCAGGTGCTGGAGGCCGCACGTCTTCCTGACCTGAGGGGGGAATCTGCCGACTGGATCATCTTTCTGCTTGGCCAGCAGCACTCAGCACACACACACACACAGATGCACACACACACACACACACACACACACACACACACACACACCACAAAGCCCTCACCACTGAGGCTCAGCGCAAAACACTCACTAAAGTCAGCCTTAAAACCGACGAAAGACGTTAGAAGGTGGCGTGCCGGCTGGGGAGGTGGGGTGTAGGACACGTCAGGTCCCGTAGCTTGTATCACCTGTCTGGAGCGTCCTGAAACCGCTCAGACAGGCGGAGAGACGGAATGGTCATCCACCATGTAATGACCATGAAGTCTGAGTCGGAGAAAACATTCAAACTATCAACGTTCTCGCACACATTCTGTCTTACATTCTAGTCATACAGTCTCGGTGCTAGGAAATCTGCACATGAGCTGCACAGACAACTGGCTCAAACTGTTTCACCCACACACACGGCCGCACACACACACGCACACACACACACACACACATGCATTCACAAACACACGGTGCTGCCCAGACAGCCAAACAAGCATCACAGTCAGTTTTACCGGCTGTTTGGACAGCTGGAGAGGAGGAGAAGCCCACCATAATACACACATGCGCACACGCCCGCGCGCACGCACGCACGCACACACACACACACACACACACACACACGCGCACACACACACACACACACACACACACACACAGCCCCATATAGAGAGTATGAACCTAGCCCCAACTACAGCTACAAACTACAGCCTGACTGTATTTCGGTTGATCTGTCAGTCAGTCTATCTGTCTGTCAGTCTGTCTATCTGTCTGTCAGTCCGTCTATATCTGCTTCTCTTTCTGGATCTCTCCCTCTGGTCTAGTGGGTTGGGCTTTAGGAATTCAGTCTCTGCCACTCCTTAACACCCCCTTTTACACACCCTCTCATTCTCCCCCTCCCTTTTTCCCTCTCTCTAACTCTCTCCCCATTGTCCTCCAACCCCTCTCGCTCCATCCCTCCCTCCCCTTCCTCTCCTCTATATCTGTGACCTTAATCTGCTCTCCTCGCTATAGAACCAGGCTTCCAAGAGAAACATGATGAGAACAGGAGTTCTGAGAGACAGAGACAGAGAGAGAGACAGAGAGAAAGAGAGAGACGGAGAGAGACAAAGAGACAGAGAGAGACAAAGAGACAGAGACAGAGACAGAGAGATCACAGGGTAATGACTTACGAGCTGCGTGACAAATCCCTGAGGGATCTATCAAAGAAACCACAGTGAATGGATCAAAATCACCAACTCCCTCATAGAACTTGCTGAGTCTAACTCCCTCATTCAACAGGGACAGTCTGGGGCTGGGCCCTTCCCCTCCACCAGGAATATCCGCTGGTGTGTGTGGGTATGTGTGTGTGTGTGTGTGTATGTGTGTGTGCGTGTGCTGACCTTGACACTCCTCCACGTCTTTGACACACTCATACGCATGTCCTCACAGCTGACACACATGGAAACCATGGCGACCCTAGAGACCCCAGCCAATCTGCCAATCAGAGACCTGCCAATGCTCCGTCAGCAAGACATGTCTCCTTTCTAGACCCACCAATCACCCGCCCAGGACCCAGTCTCCCCAGACCGACCAATCAAGGACCGTGAATCTGTACTGGCTGCTAGTTTCTGTCCAGTAAGCAGATTCCTGTCCTACTATAACTCACCAGAGACCCTCTGAAGGACAGAGGCGTGCTTCCTCTGTGGGCTTCCTTCCACACCCATATAGGGCTAGAGTAGGATGTGTGTGTGTGTGTGTATGCACATGTAGGATGTCACAGCCCAGCCCGGCAGGTCTCTGGGGGTCTATTGTCTGAGTGTGAACTCTACAGCCCCACCCAGAGAGAGATGGAGGGAGAGAGAGATCGAGAGAGAGGAGTGGGAGAAATGGAGAGAGAGAGTGAGTGGGAGAGAGATAGAGAGAGAGATGGGGTGAGAGTTTTGAGTCCTAAAACACCTTTCAGTCGAGATCACTTTAGTCAAAATTGACCCATTTATTAGCATGCAATAATATATACAGAATATTATTTTTTTACGCATATGTATTTTGGCGGTGTGATCTGTTCGGGGGGCCCCCTGCCTTCAACGCATGTGGAAAGCGGCAATCTAGATGTTCCCCCCCTCTGGGCCGCTTGGCCCAGAGTGCCGGGCCGGAAGAGGGAACGGCATCTAGCCCCCTGCCTCTATGACGATCAGAGTGGGCCGCGATCGGGAAGACGCTCGGAGGTAACTCAGCCCACTAAGACCGTCAAAGAGCGCCACAGGAGGACTGCTGTACATTATAGTCCCTGGCCTCCACGGGCCAGCGCTTCATGGAGTCCGAAGGAGATACAGCCTAGTGTCTCTGCCTCCCTGGTGACCGGAGGGACCGCTGGATGGCCCTTCGGAGATGTTTCGGCCCACGATCACCACGGAGCGCCACAGAGACTAAGCTAGTCTAATTCCCCGGCTTCCACTAGCCGACGCATAGTGGAATACCAGAAGAAAGCCGCAATACCCCCGGAACAGAGAGCAACGATGACAACAGAGACGACATCGACAGAACACAGGCGGAGCAGGGGAGGAGGTGGGGCGAGCGCGCAGATACGAGCGATCAGCAGTAATGGCAGAGCGGACGCAAGAGCAGAGAACGCGGAAGCAGCGAGCGCGCAGATACAGTACGAGCGATCAGCAGTAATGGCAAGAGACTTCATTTATTGTGACATTACAGAACTAATAACTCTGCACATTAATTCCACAGTTTAACAAAAACTGAAATCAAAACAAACTAGCAAAAATAATCAAAAGAACAAAGAAATCAACTTCATAGAACTTAAATAGGCTACATGACGCACAGCTTGCTCACATCCCCACATATGAACAAACGATTCCAGGTCCTTCATTGCCTTGTAATACCCCTGGTGTAGCTTGACTCTGGCCTGCTCAAGTATTTAAAAACGATTTATCGTCTATCCAGATGTCTGTGCCATGTGTACATGTGGGAGAGAGACAGAGAGAGAGAGAGAGAGAGAGAGAGAGAGAGAGAGAGAGAGAGAGAGAGAGAGAGAGCGAGAGAGAGAGAGAGAGAGAGAGAGAGAGAGATGAAGATAAATGGAGAAAGACATAAGGCACTTTCCCACTGTAGTACTTTTCCCCAGGAACTAGGGGGGAAGTACCAGGGAACTAAATTCCCTCCAGAAAGCTCCCGGTGGCGAGGCGGTACTCTTGCTGGGGACTGGTACTCTGTGGGTGGGGCTGGCAGCGCTGAACATTTCTGATTGGTTGAGTACTGGTAAAACTTTATCTCCTAGTTCAATATTGTTGTAACTAAGTAAAAAAAATACAACTTTTTTTTTTCTCATGGACAGACTGAGGTTTATGTGATGAAAACAAAACACTTCCTGGTTTGACTGCTTAGAGCATCATGGAGATTTCTCAAACTGAATAGCCTAAATACCACACGTCAACACCAAACTGCTTTCCTAGTTCAGTCTTGTTGTAACTAATGCTGGGTGCAGACTAGAGGATTTTAAGACAGATTTTAGCTCTGATTCACCCCTCCCGACAATCGAGGGGGGCGTTCCCGAATCAAGGCTTGTCGGAACCGATTATCTGCCCAAATAATCCTGTAGTGTGAGGTATTTACTGACCTAATCTTAACGTTCCCGACTGATTGGAGTCTCCCCGATTTTTAATTTTAAATATCAAACATGTTTGATATTTATCCTTGGGACAGCGATGGAATACTGAGCGGAAACCCACAATAGCCAATGAGAGAGCTGACTGGGAAGTGTCACCAATGCCAATAACAATAACAAGAGGAGCTTTGTCTACCGAGCTAGGTGGACAGTCCAAATGGAGGACAAGCTTGTTGAGTTGTGGAGAGAACACGAATGCTTGTTCAACGTATCCTGCAAAACATACCATAATATGGCTGACAAATACAAGTTTGGCTGAAATATCCATGGTTTTGGATGTACCAGGTGAGCTAACGAAAATGCTAAAGCTAACGTAACGTTAGCTGTAAACGTTTAGCGTGGCAACGTTACGTGTGGTAGAGAGACATTTGTCTAAAGCCTTTATTAGAAAACAGTTCATTGCAGTTCAGGAAGTGAAGACCATCTTTGTTTTGCTCTGAAGTCACGTTTGATCACGTGACTTTCTGTGAGATCACATTTCCCTGGAATGAATCACCACTCTGAAATCGTGTAGTGTGCGGTCCTGCAGCTTGTCTGAATCATGGAGTGTGCCTTCTTACGATTAAAATATTAAAAAATCGGTTAAGATTATCGTTATGCCTGTGGTCTCCCATGTTTATAAAATCGGTTAAAGGAGTAGTAAAGGGAAAATGCATGTCACCTCGGTGAGTTTCTTGTCTTTGAAATTGAGAGTTTAACATGTTTTTTGAATGATTTTTCAAGGTGCCCATCCACATCCATTGTATGACCAAAACGGTGGTAGAGCAATTATCAGACTTTCTCAAAAGTGCTAGCTTTGTCAACGTTTTGATCTGAACCATTGTATATGATCATAAGTAACCTTAAAACAGGGCTAAACATGTGTTTTCCCTTTACTACTCCTTTAAGATTTAAAAATCCTCTAGTCTGCACCCCGCATAAGAAATCTAGAGAGAGAGAGCGAGAGAGCGAGAGAGAGGGTGTCGCCCTTGACCCTAACCTCTAGGTCAGAGGTTGTGCCTGTCAACACCCAGTGATGGAACACACCGAGTCAGCTGACCCTTCCAGTCCCAGCTAACCCTAACCCTGACCACACCTCAGATAGGACCTTCAGCTAGTTAGTATCACACACCTCAGCTAGCATGTTCAGCCAGCTAACTGACTGACTTGCTGGCTGACTGACCGACTGGTTGGCTGACTGTCTGACTGTTTGACTGAAAAGCCCTAACCAGCGAATCTCTGTTCTCCACAAGACATCATTCCTGCTTTGACAAGACTGAATAAAAAAACAACAACAACAATCTATTTAAGGAAGGTTTGGAGAGGTGGTGGTGAGAGCAAGTATAGTCTGTCATAGTCCCCAACGAAACCACAGCCTACTAGGTCACAGGCCGACACACACACACACACACACACACACACACACACACACACACACACACACACACACACACACACACACACACACACACACACACACACACACACAGTCAGGGAGGTTGATGGCTATCCAAGCCACACTGCTCCTAGCCTCTGTCGCACCCTAAACAATCCTCCATTGTGTTGCTCTGTCCACACACAGCGGGACCACACTTAGCCCATGACAATGAAACTGGGAGAAAGGGCGACAATGCAAAAAAACAGCACACACACACGCGGCTGGTGAGAGCAGGGGCGTGGGGCACAGCTGTGCGGGTTCAGAGCCATCAGCATTCTGGGTAAAAGGATACGTCCCGCAGCTGTGGTTTCCTGTCCTGACGGCCGACAGCAGCTCTTATCAAAACTCTCCCCTGTTCCTCTCCTCACCCGTCTCTCTCTCTTCCTCTCTCTCTCCATTCATCTGCCTCATCCTTCTATCACACCGCCGCTTCTCCTCCACAAACTCTTTCTTATCTTATCCAGTCTCTCAACTTCATCTCCATCTTTTAACCACCTCCCCTCCTCTTAGACTTCCCCACTCCTCTCCTCAATGCCAGGAATTCACTCTTTTTCTCCATCTATCATATGAGAAGAAGGGAGTAGCTTTAGACTATCGAGATCCCCCCCCCCAGTGAGGGGTGAGGAGGAGAGAGTATGAGTATGTGAACTCTCTTCAGTCCCTACGAGGCTAGAACCTAGAGAGGGTAGGACTGAGCCATACCAGGGCTGGACTATGCCAGGGTTGGGCTGTACCAGGACTAGACTTTGCCAGGGTTGGGCTATGGCAGGGCTGGACTATGCCAGCTTAGCCCAGGGTTTGGCCATTGTGGGGCAGATCTGGGTACCAGGGCGGGGATGGGTGGCTAGGGGTGGGTTGGGATGTGGAGGAGGCGTTAGAGTTGAGGATAGAGAGGCTGAGTGATGACACGGATCAGCTGTTGAGGCGTGTGCTTCTTCCCTCCCACAAAGAGACTCTTTGTACACACACACACACACACACACACCCACACACACACGCGTGCACACACATACATGCGCGCACACACACACACACTCACACACTCTATCTCTCTCCCTCGGTCACATGGAGGACATATGGCCCTAATAGGAGTAAAGTGTGTTTGTGTGTATGTGTGTGTGTGTGCATGCGTGTATGTTTGTGTGTGTGTGTGTGGAATTGAATGTGATGATATAAGAGAGGGGAGGGGAGGCTTTGGTGGACGACAACATATGTCACTACATAGTTATAATACACACACACCCACCCCACCCCAAAACACACACACACACACACCATAGAAAATCAAGGTCAATGACAACAGTTGCGATGCTGATGCCTGACACACCCCTTCAGTTGGCCTTATTCAACCATACCATGAGAGGGTGCTGCCCCTCACTCTGTAGCACCTACGAATAGACCTGTAACAATTATTACACCATCGCCAAATCACAATTGTGTGGTATAATCACAAATTATTTTTTTTAAACCGTGATTATGTTTTTGTTTTTTTTGCTAATGTTTAAACCGAGCACTAACAGTACTGTACGTTTTTAACATATAAAACGCCACAGCTCAAGAAACCTTCTGGTACCTAGAAACCTCCCACCAGGGCATGCTTTGCAAGCGCACCCCCCTAAAACAAGATGGGTCACGCAGGTGCATTAGGCCCTCTACTCAACGCACAAAGAAAAAAATCTATTTTTTTGACAATGATGTTATTATTGCTATTATTTCTGAGACAATTAATCGTCTAGCAAAATTTGTAATCATTACAGCACTACCTACGAAACTGAAAAAGGCTGCAGCCAAACAGAAAGCACCAATCAACGTTAGAGCTGAGCACACATGGAAGAAGACCAAGCTGCAGGTTCACCATGGTATTCTTAAAGAACATCTCTATGCCTTTAATAGGGTAATAAAAAATGCTAGGAGAGATCACATCTCGAAATTGATTTCTAGAAATCATAAGAATTCCAGGGCACTCTTTTCAACAGTTGACAGCCTCATAAATCCCGCCCCCTACACACCTGTCAACATGTTCTCTACCTCCAAGTATGAGGAATTTGTAGCATATTTTAGAGACAAGATAATTCACTTTAGGATGAGTATCACCCAGGTTAGACAAAATGTTCTGCTTGATGACCCTCTTCCTCCACTGAGCAGTGGGATGAGCTTGTTTGCACCAGTTGACACAGAGACGCTGAGCAAAGTGGTGTCACAACTTCAGTCGTCTACATGCCCTCTCGATCCTATTCCCACCAAGTTTTTAAGACTATTTTTAACTCTGTGTCTGAGGACACTTTAGCCATTGTTAACTGTTCACTCAGTACAGGATTTTCCACATTGGCACTTAAAGCTGCCCTGTTAAAATCCCTTCTGAAGAAAAATAACTAATTTCCAGCCTCCCATTTTTAGGTAAAATGTATTCAAACAGTTAAATGACTAGATGCAAATTGTATCCTTGATACTTTTCAGTCTGGTTTTCGCTCCTCATCATAGCATGGACAAGCACTTGTCAAGTTTGTAAGCGACCTCAGAATCAATGGTGATGCCAAAAAAAGATATCTGTCCTTCTGGACCTGAGCACAGCTCTTCACACTGTAGATCATGATATCCTTTACAACATTATCTTCCATAGCTACGCAGATGACACCCAGCTCTAAATTTCTGTGACACCCGATGACTACAGCTCAGTTGACCACTTGGTAGAATGCATTGCTGATAGAAATGTATGGATGTGACAGAATTTCTTTCAGTCAAACCAGGACAAATCAGACGTGTTGATCATTGGTGAAAAAGTTAAAAGGCACACTGACACTGAATACCAACTGCCAAGTCAGAAATCTACTGTAAATATTATGTTTGATTCTGATCTTAATTTTGAGGCCCGTATTAAAAATGTGACAAAGACATCTTTTTATCACATGAGAAACCTTGCTAAGGTGAAACCTTTTCTCTACCAGGCTGAAACTGCAAGACTAAAGCATGCTTTTATCTATGCATATAATAGATTTTAGGATTATTTTATTAGTTTACAACACACTTGATAGTCATGCACCTAAATACATTTCAGGCATGTTTTATGATATATGCCAAGTAGGTTGCTGAGGTCCTCTGGTACTGAATGGCCTGGCCAGGACCAAGAGACTTTTCATACCCCCAGCCTCTGGAATACCCTGCCAGAAAAGAATGGCTGAAACTGTGGGAACTTTTAAGCAAGATCTTACAACATACCTTCTTCGTAGGTTGGTAGGTGGGTAGGTAGGTAGGTTGGTAGGTGGGTAGATACTGTAGGTAGGTGGGTGGGTATGTGGTACCCACATGTGGGTATGTGGACAGACTGACTGGTATGTGGACAGACTGATGTCTGGACAGGGCTGACTGGTATCTGGACAGACTGGTGCCAGGACAGACTGACTGGTATCTGGACAGACTGACTGGTATCTGGGCAGACTGACTGGTATCTGGACAGACTGACTGGTTCCAGGACAGACTGACTGGTATCTGAACAGACTGACTGGTATCTGGGCAGACTGACTGGTATCTGGGCAGACTGACTGGTGCCAGGACAGACTGACCAGTGTCTGGACAGGGCTGCTGCACTGTAAAATACGATGACCTGTTAACTTAGAACATACAGTACGTTCATCTGACTCAATTTTTGGGGCCCTGTTGACATTACCCACTTTGACTGAGTTTGTTCTACCTTTTGTTGTTAAACGCATTTCAAATGAGTTTACTGATCTTAGTTATCTGTGTTCCTGCGAAAAAATTCCTTTACTTAATATTCCTAAAGCAACGGGTTTCCTCACTTCTATTAAGTAAAGTAATGCAACACATCTTACAGTGCTGAGTTCCCATCAGTCATTACCATTGTGCCCTTGAGCAATGCACTTAACCCCTGATGCTCGCTCATAACATCCATGTCATCTCGCTAGCTGACCCTGCGCTCGACTCAACCGACGGTAGAAGACAGAAAAGCAGAAGCCAGTTCCTCCTTGGCGGGATTAATACAGCACAACAAAACAAAACAAAACAACAACAAAACTCATCATAACATCCCTGCTGCTTCCTTCCTGTCCTGGGGGAGATCCAGGATGC
This sequence comes from Borostomias antarcticus, assembly GCF_949987555.1. NCBI lineage: Eukaryota > Metazoa > Chordata > Actinopteri > Stomiiformes > Stomiidae > Borostomias > Borostomias antarcticus. Next base: position 15,521,703 of record NC_140248.1, read on the forward strand.
TTCCGTGTTTCTATCTCTGGGGTCGGGTTTGCTTACAAGCGCCACACAGGAAGACGTTGACAATGCCGGGGACAAAAACCCAGCTATCAGTCACAGAGCCGTGACAGTCTAACCTATCAGTAAGCAGCTGTCTGGCAGTCTCCACGCTCCTGCTATTTCGGGAGCGCCGGGAGGAGAGTATGTGTCGGCAGGGGACCCAGGCTTCAATGATGTGTATAAGATACAGGTACCATGTACAGTGAAATTCTCAAAGCGAGTGTGTGTGTGTGTGTGTGTGAGTATGTATGTACTGTATAGTCGAACGGTATGTGTGCGACCGTGCGCACACGTTTGTGAGTGTAGAGACAGACTCCTCTGTTGTGGAGGCCCCAGTCATGGGACCTCAGTCATGGGAGTTACATTTGTACGTCTGCTCTAAACAGAAGCTCATATCAACATCTCCCGCTGGTGCTGCTGCAAAGGCCTCTGCTGCTCGGAGCCACCGACACTGGAGGGAACATAGAACAGAACAGAACGCCTGGCAGGAGGGAACATAGAACAGAACAGCACGCCTGGCAGGAGGGAACATAGAACAGAACAGAACGCCTGGCTGTCTGCGGGAGCCGGAGACTCTGTCTGCGAGCCATATGAACACAGCAGTGAAATGATCCCCAGACACAGATCTGGAATTAGCTGATTTTGGCCAGTACCGATAAGACTTCTTGTTCTAGCCATTTTCATTGAATTATGATATTTATGGTTTGTGTTTTGAGGTATGGCCTTGGGTGTATATGAGTGATAGTTTTGATTATAATTGTTTGTTTTTGTTTCATGTGCCTAATCTCCTTTTGAGTTGCATTCCTGATGACGTGAGAGGGAGGTCAAAGGGTGTGCCTATACAGTATATGACAAGGTGTAGTTGATTTGGGGAGGCCAGGGGAAATGGAGGAGTGTGGTTAAACACCTTAATTTGACCACACTCTTCAGACTGTATTAGTACCTGGTTTTCATTAAGTTTTTTTTTATTATTTATGGATGGATTTCGAACCACTTTTGGATTATATTTTGCTTATGGAAATGGAACAATAAATTATTTGTTTTTGCAATGACTACAGAGCGAGAGAGGTGCGTTATTTAAGCCAGGCTCCTAACATTTCTCCCGGCCATGGAACAATGGACAATGGATGGTCGACACACTTCTACATACCTGCTGAATACCCCAGTACACTCTCGCTAGTACCAGACAGACCAGCCTCAGATAGACCTGAATACCACAGTTCTCCCTAGCTAGTACCAGACAGACCAGCCTTAGATAGACCTGGCTACCCCAGCATTCCCTAGCTACTATCAGACCCCCCACCCCCCGATAGATAGACCTGACTACCCCAGCACCCCCCCTCCCCCTAGCTAGTTCCAACCCTCCGCTCAGATAGACCTGACTACCCCCCCCCCCACAGCTAGTTCCAGACAGACCATCCCCAGATAACCCTGACTGACTACCCCAGCCCTCCCTAGCTAGTACCAGCCCACCCCCAGATAACCCTGACTAGCCCAGGGTTAGGCTCCGCCCCCCCCCTTCCCTTCCAGTCTTAGCCATGGAGTGACATCATCCTGTGTTGTTATGAGGATATGTATTATGGGATGTCTGAGTTGAAGTGGAGCTTTGTCTTGGAGGGGGTTGCCAGGCGTTGACCTCCGACCCTTGGACAGGAAATCAAAGCTGGTGGCATGAAGGGCCAGTCTGTCTACGCCGACCCCAGGGTTGGCCCCCAAACTAGGGGAGAGAACTGCTGTCGCAGGCTGTGCTGGGGCCTGTGCTAGACAGACAGACAGACAGACAGACCGACAGACAGACAGACAGACAGACAGACAGACAGACAGAAATGCAGGCAGGCAGAAAGACAAGCAGACAGACAGGCAGGCAATCAGACAAGCAGGCAGGCAGACAGACAGACAGACAGACAGACAGACAGACAGACAGACAGACAGACAGACAGACAGACAGGCAGAGGGATAGACACACAAAGAGGCAGACTGACTAAGTCATACAAATTCAGCCAAACCCAGGCCTCTGGGCAGCAGTAGGGTCTTTGTGTGACAGCAGGCCTGGTATGTGTGTGTGTGTGTGTGTGTGTGTGTGTGTGTGTGTGTGTGTGTGTGTGTGTATGTGTGTGTGTGTGTGTGTGTGTGTGTGTGTGTGTGTGTGTGTGCGTGCGTGTGGTGAGGGGTCCAGTATTTATATCTTCCAGAGAGAGCTCTCATCGCAAGAGTCCTCTGTTCATCCTAGAATCGCAGTGTCCTCCCAGGCAGCTGTGGCCTGGGGGGTTAGGGAAGCCGGCCAGTTCTATTCTATTCTATTCAACTCTATTCCTGTCTCTTCAACTTTGATGCCTCCCTGGGAAGGGTGGATTTCAGTTGAAACAGTTGGCGAGCTCTGAATCAAACATCTACATCCTCTGGAACAAGCCAGCGTAGGGCACGACTAACATGAATCACTTCACCCCTATCGTGGGACTGACGGTGGGAGAGCAATGACTCTGTTCCACGTGCGTCCACTATAAAGACATCGGAGGAACAGCACAGTGTTGAGTTCAGAGCAAGTCTGAACCCTTGGAGACGACCTGACCAAACACACACACACCACAGACTTTCTGGTGACTCATGTTACCAAACATGTCATCATACAGCCACATAAACCCAGTACTGACTCTCCTGAGTGTCAGACAGTCTCTCCTGGCTCAGTCAGTACTGACTCTCCCGGCCTCTTCAAGTCTCAACACCACGCTGGGTGGGGTCATTGCCACCCTTGATCCTCTCTCATCTCCAAATGATCCTCTGGCCTGTGGCTGTGCTCCCTGAGACCATTCTCAATCTACTCAGCCATTGTTGTCCCAAGGATTCAACTCTGCTTTTAATCCCAGATTTGGTGTGACGCTGTGGTGTTTGTGACTGTGGTGAGTGTGTGTGTGTGTGTGTGTGTCCATGTGTGAGTGTGTGTAGGTTACACATGTACAGAGTGTATGTGTGTGTGTGTGTTGGTGACCCCCTGATACAGTAGACTCACTGTGGAACTGAATCAGTTTAGCACATTAGCCATGCACCATGTGGGTCAGGTCAGCCTGGCTGTATCGAGCCTTGTCTAAGACGGCCATGTTGTCAATGGGAAATCAGGAGTTGAAATATTATACATCTGTTAAGGGATGTACTCTACTGAATGCAGGAATGCAAGCAACAATGTTCTCTCTCTCTCTCTGTCACACACACACACACACACACACACACACACCATCAACGGATTTAACGCACAAACTCACATACACTGACGTGAGAGGAAGAGGAAAAGTAGGAACACTGCTGGAGGACCTAGGTCAAGGCTCACAACAATGAAACAGACTGTGTGTGCGTGTGTGCGCGTCAGTGTGTGTATGTGTCCGTGCGCACGTGTGTGTGTGTGTGTGTGTGTGTGTGTGTGTGTGTGTGTGTGTGGCTAGGGAGGCAGGATGCATGGTCATTACCCAGCTGTAGACTCACTCTTAAGAATTCTGTCGTCTATTTTACAATCATTTAACCTACAGCTGTACAAACACACGTTTATTCAATCATCCAACAAGAATTATGTATAGTAAGTAGGTATTTAATATCAAATCTTGTAGGCTAATGAAATTCTATGGAAACACACACACACGCACGCACGCACGCACGCACACACAACCCTCACGGTAGGACTGCTACTCCAGTGCGGTCGGTGCAGCCGAAAGCCCCGATGTAAACAGAGCGCGCATTCACTTCTTCCAGCGCGGCAGCCTCTCCGACAGGGTGGCATACTACACTACTATTAGCATCATATTGCATCACTCAAACCTGTTGAATCCCTCTCCCTCTCCCGCTGCGCCAGCGTGTACAGCAGGCTTTCTACCTATACGAGATGACATCACCCTCTTTGCCAACACCGCACATGAGCACACCGTAAATCGTCTCGACGCCGCGGCGTTTGAAACCGTCGTATTACCGCTGCCCTTATATGCGCGGAGGTGGGAGATGGTCTGTCAAAGACTGACATAAGTGAAGTTTCCTTCAGTTCCTGCGGTCGATTTAATGTTTTAAGATATTAGAAACAGGACCGTTACTCACAGTTGTCACTGCTGGTATCCATCAACCCGTGTGTTTATTTCCAGGGTTATTCCGGAGGAGACAGCGCTGATCTGGGCTGCGGTCCACCGCGTAGCCCCATGTGTAGCGGAATAGCGACACTTCGGGAAAGCGACTCAAGAGTCACTACAGCCTGAGTCTACAGCCATCCGCTGTACGCTGCCTCAGCGCGCTCCCAGGGTCCTAGTGCTAGTGAAGGAGATACCAGTAGTGTACATGTATAACATTTACAGTCATTCAGCAGACGCTGTTGTCCAAAGCGACTTATTAGGCCTACATTTAAGGTAGGAAAAGCCAATGTACTACTAGCCTACTTGCCAGAACTCACAAGTGCATCTCCTTTCTAAAACAAGTGACTAAGAGCATAATCTAGTGGTGAAGGCAAAGTGCAAGAATAGCAAAGTAATAAACATGGCAATTTGTGAGGAATATTGTATTACACCAATCGTCAGTGTATGCAGTAGACACACCACAAACACTACAAAACACACACATGTAAACTGCATTTATTTAGATAAAATATGTACTTTTTGTTGAGCAGGCATTCTGACAGCCAGATACTGATTGTTGTTTTCAGTTTATAGTTATAAAAGTAACAGGAACAAAATGTAAAAAGAAGCTTTCATTGTAAATGTAAAATCACCTAAAGGTGAATAGATTTTAGAGTGGGTGGGATTTTGAATCCCACCTCATAACAGTTCTGACTTCTCATAACAAGTCTCTGATTAGTAGCCTAAAACATTAGAGATGGCAGTAAGGAGCTGACTGCTAACCTACACATAGTATCACTGTACTATTATGTTAACCTTCTGGTCAAGGCTAGCACTAACAGACCAGACTACTGGGTATAGCTCTGCTCCAGTCAAGATCATCCCATGGAAGCCAACTAAACACAGAAAATGTACATTGAGGGTGACAGCCATGACTCCAGGGTTGGATTCTGACTGAGACTGACTCTCTCTGTATGACTGTAACTCTCCTCAGTCTCGACTAGATTTCATTCAGACTATGATGTCCTGATCCCTGTTCAGACAGACTGTGACGGATCCTGCTGTAGTGCTTGTTAGGCTGGTGCCAAAATAAACGGCATGTTCTTACATACATCGTCTGTAAATCAATTGTTTTAAAAACCAATTATTTTTTACTCCACTTCTACATACCATCATGTTCCCTATGCTTTGACCCTGCCTCTTCATATCACTGTCTCTAGGACAGAGTCCCCCCACCCAAATAGAGTCCCCTAAGTCCATTCTGATGACCATTCCACTTCTGTCCACTTTCTCTGGGTAAAAGCAAAGCTGTAACTGTTATCCGGTGTCTATCTCCATAACTCTATAACTCTCTCTGTCTCTCTATAACTCTATCTCTACTTCCATCACATATCAACAGGTCTGTCCCAGTTCATCACATCTATCTCTATTCCAAATATCCCTTCCATTTCTCCTGGTCAAATCTGCCTCATGACAAAATATGATGACATTGACATGACGTCATATACAGTACTGTATGGGTATCATAATATGAGTACAGATCATTATGTTGTTTGTTCAAAATATGATTGCTTGGATCATGGATAATGTCAACAATGTCTTGCATAAAATATTGGGATACATATTCAAATAATGTGTTCATGAATCAAATAACCTCTGGACAGTGTGAGCATTGAAGAATCAAACCACTTTTGGATGCTATGAGTCTTGATGAATCAAATCATTTAGTCTTGAAGAATCAAATCCCTTCTGGACGCTGTGAGCCTTGAAGAATCAAATCTCTTCTGTGAACAACAGCCTTCTCTGATGAAGGATTGTGATCAGTCAGTTTGTCACGGATTCAGCCAATTCAAATAACAGTGCACAAAGCGAACAAGAAAACAAAACCTCTATTTCAATAAATATTTCAATAAATATAAATTACTTTGGTTTGCAGAGCGTGCGTGCACTTGCATACATGATGCCCACATGCACGCACACACACACACAAAATATTTTTTGTTTGCTTAACACATCTAACATCTACTGTCCTACTCTGAGATAAATCAGCAGGTTTCACTAAGAGCAGACTGAGTTAACGTTTCCTGGCGGAAGGCGTGGAGTGGAACCATACAGACTACACTAGGCCTCCCTGAAAAAGAGATTTCCTGATCTCAATATGGACAACCTGGCTCAATAAAGTTTAAATAAAATAAATAAAAAGAGAAAATAAAGCAACACTCGGATCCATGTGGTTCTGTCAGTTTGCTGGTGCTCCTATCGTCACTATCGTGGTCACAGTAAGAGAAGTCTCTCTAGAGAAAAAAAAGAGTTCCTTCTCCATGCTTGCGGATCTCCCAGAGACCTACACACGTTCACCAACTCTGTCAACTTACAACCAAACCGCCTTGGGGGCCTGAATACCGGCAGCAGGCAGAACTAGAGTGATCCTGTTGTATCTCTTACGAGAGGTGCTTACAGCGTGTCTGGATGTCTGTTAAGGTGTCAGCACACGGCCCGACCAACGCCAACCAACTGCCAACACCCAACATTCTAGAGTTGGCAGTTGTTAAAATGTTGGAAGTTTAAAATTCAGCTGCAAAATTCATCCAGCCGACGCCAACAGTCAATCCAATGCTGGTGTTGGTTAGCATTGGTTGGGGCAGTGTGCAGACACCTTTAGTCCATGTTACAGTAGTTATGCTCTCTGTCTTCTCCTCTGCAGGGGTGTCGTGTCTGTCTGTCCATCTTCAGGACCCAGTCTGGCTCTGTTCCCCTGGTTCCTCCAGCGTTGGCTAGCTCAGGCCAGAACATCGACCTCAGAACAGGTCTGGCTAGCGGATCGCAGAGCGCGCAGCAGGAACAGAACCGGCGAGGGTTCTACTGTTACTCTGAGGCTAAGTTAGTGGATCCCAGAGCGTAGGAGCACAGCATGCGGTCTCAGAAGAACAGGTCTGGTTAGTGGAGCCCAGAGCTGTAGAACCCAGAGCCTTTTGTTTCCTGGTGTCAGAAGAGGCGGACCCGCTTCTTCAGGTCGTTCCTCTTCCACTGCGCCAGGCGCTCAAAGTCCACGATGGTCATCCCAAAGACCCGGTAGAACTCCTCCGGAGAGAGGTGGCACTGGGGAGGACAGGACCAATCAGACAAAGGACGGAGAACATTTAACTTCTACTTCTCATCTATCTATCTATCTATCTATCTATCTATCTATCTATCTATCTATCTATCTATCTATCTATCTATCTATCTATCTATCTATCTATCTATCTATCTATCTATCTATCTATCTATCTATCTATCTATCTATCTATCTATCTATCTATCCATTTATCCATCCATCCATCCATCCATGTTCTTAGATATGTCACCGTCACAGAGAGAAGTGTGTCATTGTGTGTTCTGTCTCACCTCCAGCCTGGCTCTGTCCACGTCTCCAGGCAGCTGGTTGCGCCCCCTAATGGTCACCACCAGTTCTTCATATGGATAGATCTGTGTGTGAGGTGGAGGGCGACATTAAAAGGCATGGGTAGACACTGGAGAATGTGTTTGGATGCATTAAAGGCATGGGTAGACACTGGAGAATGGGTTTGGATGCATTAAAGGCATGGGTAGACACTGGAGAATGGGTTTGGATGCATTAAAGGCATGGGTAGACACTGGAGAATGGGTTTGGATGCATTAAAGGCATGGGTAGACACTGGAGAATGGGTTTGGATGCATTAAAGGCATGGGTAGACACTGGAGAATGGGTTTGGATGCATTAAAGGCATGGGTAGACACTGGAGAATGGGCTTGGATGCATTAAAGGCATGGGTAGACACTGGAGAAACAGGGTTGGACATGCAACATTTGTTACATCCATTTTTCCCCTTCCAATTCTCATCTAGTTACCACCATTAGGTCAGTGATTGTGAGTTTGTTAGTTTACTCCCTGAGCTGAGCGTCTTACCTTGTATTCTGTAAGATAAAGAGGAAAACATCCATTAGTGCACCTTTTCATTTCCACCAAGTGAACAGTATTTCAGGTAGCATTGTTTGAACAGTAAACTGACACCAGCCTACCTCTGATCTGCCAGTTAACAGCGTTGTTACTGTCGTACTGGATATAGTCTGCACTCTGGGGCTGCATCAGCAGGTCAGGACAGATGAACAACAACAACAACAACAACGTGATGTAAACATAGTATTATGATAAGCCTCATCGCTAATAGAATTAGCCGCCGTCAGCCAGTCTGGTCGTCTGGTTAGGGACGTCTCTATATCTTACCCTGTGTAGGCCGTTTCTGCCATAACCAGGCAACGACGCTGACTTGGAGACGTAGGAGTCTGGAACATCAACACAAACAATATTTGTTGGGGCCATAATGGTGTTTTGTTTGTTTCATTCTTTATCTTTATTTTATCCGTATCTAAAGCATTATCTGTGTACATGCAGTTCTATCACTGATCAATAGATGGAGCATTAATGTACAGTACATAGCTAGCTCCAGGTACTGAGAAGCAGGTGTGTGGACTGGGAAGCACAAACAGTTTTGGACCGTGTCGATGGTAGCATGAGCGCTGCTCAACCGGTGAATGGAAACATCATTGGAAATGAATATGGACAATGCTGTTACCTTACTTACCTATGCTAAGAAGAGTATGTGTAGCCTACTGTATGGGGAACTGTAAATATAATGGACCAAAGATATGTATTGGACATTGGTTTACGTAGCCTAGAACACGCGTCCAAATATGTTTACCTCGTTCACCCCTCAGTGGCTTTTGTTGAAAGTCACTACAATATTCATAAACAAAAACATGTTGAAAAGTAGAAAAGCACCGCTGCAATGCTTGGTGGGATATGTAGTCTCTGGAGGAGGACAGTGACCAGAGGTAACCAGAGGAAATAGGGAACACATGCAGAGTTACAGTTGAGACAGCAGGGGGAGCCAGATACTAACATAATGCCGTAGCCTCAACTTTCTCTCTCTGAGGTTTAGACAGGGCATTGAATTACTGGGATGCCAACGCCTGTCCAGAAACATATGATGCAGCATAATATGAACTATGGCCAATGGCATTGTCCCTGATAGCCTCTCCATCCACAATTCATGATTTTGATTGGTGTGTTTATAGTTAAATGTGTGTGTGTGTGTGTGTGTGTGTGTTTGTGCGTGTGTGTGTGTGTGTGTGTGTGTGTGTGCATGCATGTGATCTCAGGTGTGGACTGGTTTAAAGCAGAAGTTGTTAGACCCAAATGACGATTAACAGAGCAGAAGATAAAAACAGGCCCATAGTGAAGTCACTCAATCAATGAATGAACTGTCCCTTAATGATGACATCACAGGGCAACACATGGGCCCAGTCCCAATGTCCCCCCTAAACCCTCAAGCCCTGAGCCCTCAGACATATTGACGTCACCTGGTAAAGTGGTTGAGTGCGAGAGTCTGCAAGGGCTCGAATTGGTCTAAAAGGAATGGGACAGCACTTGCGACATAACATTACGTTGGCGTGAAAACATATTTCTTACTATTGTGGGTGTGGGGCTTTTTATCAATTTGTAAATTTTACACATTTTTCTTGTAGGCCTTCATGTAAATTAATTTTGGGCTGAGTCAAATCCCCTTTACATTATCCGAACTCTCTGTGTTACCCTCAAAACATGTCTGTTCAACTTGTTGAAATCATTTCATTTTGTGGTGATATGCGAACTACATTACTGCCTGTGATTCTTGTTTGTGATGAATCCAAAAGTATTTACTTAAGAATGATAATACACATTTCTGCACCTCACAACTCTTTCCATATTCATGTTGGAAATCTCAATTCAAAGAACACTGCACCGAAATGGGTGATTAATGTCATACTGCTTTTAACTGGGAAATCATATGATTTAGAGCAACAGAAATCAATGTAATTTATAACCATAGCCTACATATTTTTAAACAAATCACATTATACAAACCCATGGGGTTAATAACCCATACTTCAAAATAATGAAACCAAAATAATTATAAGGGTACTTGTGCAGATAAGCAAGTCCAGCTGAAAACATGAAAACATATTTTTGTTTTGTAACGTGAACGTTAGGTTGGTTGATCCGTCCTTGCTTGTTTATTGGCTGTTCTTCAGGTAACCCCGTGTTTCACGTCACAATGATATGAACTGTGGGTAATTCCCTTAGGCAAAGTCTGCAGAAGTGCAGACTTACGGTAAGGGGGCATAAAGGGCTCAAAATGTCTGCTAGAGAGCCCTCATGCACTTGCCGATTTGACATTGGGACACCCCTAAGCCCTCGCGGACTTCGCAGGAGCGCGCCCTTAAAGGAAAATGCTCGTTTTTGACAACCTGGACCTTATTTACGACATATTATAAGAAGTTTGACTCACCGAGATCACTTTTGTGTTGTTCG
>NC_140248.1:15537193-15564693 GCF_949987555.1 Borostomias antarcticus
GTTAGATGCTGTAGTGTGGAGATAACGTTAGGTCTGGCTATGCAGATTCCAAGAACGATAACAATAGCTAGTTAGCTAGCTTACCAGTCTAGTAGAAAAGTAGCCATGTCACCATGCGACTTTATCCCATGAAACTCCATAAACTCCGTCCAACGAGCAAAGGCTGGCCCGATATTTATCCGACTTTTGCTCCTTCTTCGGTCACTGAGCTTTTGAGATTCGTATCACATGGTTCGCCGGGGCTCAGGCGGAGAAGCAGGACGACAAAACTCGACCATTTTACCAAACGTTTAGCTAAAAAGAGTGAGCGGAAGTGGACGGAAAAACTGCCGTTTTATAGTCGCACACACACTTGATGCTAACCAACATCTATAATGCTTCTAATTCATGGAAGTATAATGTTTGCTGGCTACTGCTAATCTCACAGTGGTGAAGCTAGAATAGTACCTGGCAACCCAGCGCGCAGTACCAACGCTGTAATACTATTGGCTGGTATGATATCAACAGAGTGTCATTGTCGGACCGTCAAAATTTCATAATGTAATAATTTCTGACAAAATATCATTTTTTATGGAAAAGCAATACTTTTACTCTGCATCCTTCGCAAAGCCCTATGGATGTATTATTTTGGAAAAAATGTTTATTTTAATCCACATATAAAATATTATACCTTTAATCATTTGGAGACATTTGTTTTTAGTTGTTCCCCTCTTAAATCTTTGATCCCAGCCTCTCAAATGGGAAATGTTTTGGTTTCTTTAGCTCACTCTAAATTGGTGATGCTAATGCTGAAATGGCAAAAGCTATTGGCAAATGAAAAGAAAATGGCTTGTTGCACAACAGCCATTTTCATGTGAGTTTATCAGGTTTAACATTACTTAGCCTACATATGGTGAGCTAGATTGACACAATAGCTAAAAGTGGCTCAGACGAACGACATGTTGCAGTCACTCAGTCCCCCCTGCATCCTGATTCAAGTTAACGGGTGCACGTTAACGGACCTGTTAACGGATTCACTTGCGCTATGCTAGAATGCTACATGTTGAGGCATGAGATTTTTGTTGGTGTAAGCTAAGTCAATCAGACGAGTGTGTTTTTAAGAAACAGACATGTATTTAAAATACATAAATACAGGCTATATGTGTCATTAATTACAGAATGCAAATTACTTTTAAAATTCAAGCTAAATACAAATTACAAAATATTTTAAAGTAATTAAAATACATATTTTAAATACATTTAATTAAAATACTGCCCATCTCTGCTAGTAGTATTACCACTCAGCGTCTGCTTTCATTGTTGGTAGCCTAAGCAGTGGAGAATCTGACTGGCAGGGCATTTACTGGATAAATTACTTGATATAGCACTAAGCTAATTGAAATTAAAGTGAAATCTGAGCTTGTTTTGTTTTTCTCCTTTACCTTTGGCTAAAGTAAAAAATAAAAAGGAAGAAGAAAACATTTGGTTAAAGTCGCACTGAAATGAAAAAAACATTCTGTCCCATTTTGGTTCACATAATTGGTCATAGTGTTCACCTATTCAACGATATATGCCAAAAAAAAAAATCAAAGTATACAATTTCTTACTTCCTGGAAAACGGTAGGTCATGTGCAATGACGACAACAGGTACCTTAGATTTTAGGCCAATAATCTCACGACATCCACCCGTCAATCAACGCTATCCTTCTATTGAATCTGTCTAAAGTTCTTAAAACCCGTCCACTTGTCAATGTTCCAATCAAATTCCTCTAAACATTATGTCCCACCCTCATAGCTTGTTTGCGTCAGAAATACGTCAAACTACGGAAGTCAGATGATCTCAAACGTATGCGTTTCAGTCATGGAGGTATAAGGTTTCAGTGCGACTTTAAAGTGCGAACTACATTAGTATCAGAAAGCGTTCCATTGCACTGAATTCAAACTACAATTCCCACAACACACTCGGATACAAACATCACTTCCTCTGACCTCTACAACCAGCTTCCTTCAAGAACATTGCTTACTTGACATAAGAACAGACATGTCGGCTGGATCCCTCAGAAATATCGCTACCCGCATTTCCCCCGTCCTGCGGGGACCTGCTATCACCCAGCGGGCCAACCTGCACAGCAGACCGGCCAAAAGCGAAGTCGGCCCCGTTGTAAGTTGCTGGTAATTTTATTAATTCTCCAATTTTAGCTGAACGTCCTTGGCATAGCATTCTAGCATAGCTAGCTAGTTAACGTTAGCTAGGAACGCCATGTTGTGGAGCCTAGCTTGCCAGCTAACGTTAGCTAGTTAGCACGTTACTATAGTACTAAACTACTACTAGTGTTAGTGGAACATTTATTTTCGATTGCGCGAGTTTGTGTTGCCATCAACAGGGTAGAAGATGTCATATCACTCTTGTTTGTATCTTTCAAATATGACTTAAAAGGTCACCCTGCTAGTGTTAGCTAGCTAGCTAGCTATTGCTAGCTAGCTGTGTGATCTAGTTGGATGGTTAGCTAGCAACTTGTGATTTACCTCGAAAGAATATAACGTTACGTTAGCTAGAACAAGGTAAACGCTGAATGGTGAGCAATGCATTGCTATGTGTTAGCTAAGTATGTGATCTTTAGCTTATAGTATTCGTGTGATTCAACTACCCAATGCTGATTCCCTGTCCCATCACTCCCCATCTGTAGCAGACGGTGATCGGCATAGGGATGTTCACACTGGCGATCCTGGGACCTTCCGGCTGGATTCTGGCCAATATTGAGAGCTACAAGCAGAGAGATTAATCTGGGCTCTTACCTGCTGATGGGCACATCCAGCATATAGATATTACGCAAGACACACCTGGGACCATCGCTTCAAGAATCCTGTTTACTTAAAAATGGAACAAAACAATATCCATTCTACTACCTCTCCATTGGCAGTTTTTTTCCTCACTCCAGCTACCAGTGTAAAACCTATGGCTGTATATCTCCTGTAAATTGACAAACCTCTTTACAAAGGAGAATGTTACAGTGATAATAAAACCTATTTAAACTTTGTTGGCTGGGTGAAAGTTTTTATTCCTCACATGCTGACACCACAAAAGACACCACATAAGTCCCCTATTTTTATGATTTTGTTGTCTTGATATGTTTTTGGTGGATGAGGAGGGAGGGAGGGAGGATGATTTTGGTTAATGGGGATGGGGGCTTGTTTTTGGTCAATGGAGGGGGAATGTTTTGGTGGATGGGGAGGGAGGATGTTTCTGGTTAATGAGGATTTGGGGTGGGGGGGGGGGTGTCTGAGGGTGATGGGAAGGAGGGGGGGAGGTGTTTGGTTGAAAGGGAGGGGGAGGAGAGGAGGTTGTTTCTGGTATAGGGGAGGTTTTTGTGTTTGTATAATCTTGTGGAGGGACGGGGCTGTTTTGGGGAGGCAGGGGTGGGGCTGTGATATTTTTGTATCAGTAAATTTTTATTGACTTAGTCACTTATCTTAATGTGTAATTTTACTGTATTATTTATTGACCATTTTTCTTACCTTTTCACCATCTTTATCTTCTTACCTGCCCAGGAACAGTAGGTGGAAAATAGCCTTTTTGCTAAACCTGGTACAACGCATCTCTCCTTGTTTCACAAGGTTAATGTGTCCTGTTTCTACATTGTCCTTGATCAAATAAAGCAATTCAACTGTAGGGTCGACAGGATCGCTGCACTGGAGGGGGAGGTGAACCGACTGAAGGAGATGCTGAAGAAGGAAGGAAGGTTTCCTGTTGAACTACGTGGACCTGGCCTGTGGTCAGGCGAGATAAATCTCTGTCCTGAAGCTCGACCTCACCAATGTCGGCGGGGAGCTGAACCAGCTGTCTCATGGGTGAGCCCCTCCCTCCAGTCCCGTGCGCCTGCTCCACCCCATTCGCCTCCTCACAGAGATCCACTTCCTGGTTCCAGCCCTGGGAGATGGTTAAAGGAGCACAGGGAGAACCAACAACTTCCTCCCACCACAGGCTAGGGTTCCATTACCCAACAGGTTCAAACCCGTTAACCACTGACGTGGGGGAAGGGTCCTCTGGCGACCGTGTGTTCGGCGATGGAGCTGACATCACCATGCGGCCTGGTGCCGACGCGCCCGGGGACGGAGATGACATCACTACGCAGTCTGGCAGCAGCGCACCAGGGACAGGAGATGACATCACTACGCAGTCTGGCAGCAGCGCACCAGGGACAGGAGATGACATCACCACGCAGCCTGCCCGAGCCGCACTCCAAAGCACCCCCCCCCCCCCCCCACACACACACAGGCTCCTCCCCTGCCCCTTGTGTTATGTCTTACACTGGACTACAACAGTAATAAGGATGTCCGAACCAGGAGATACAGTTAAACACAACTTTATCTGTTCGCCTCAAGTTCACACATAACATACCAATCAATGCGCACGCATAACACTTACTAGGTATGCGGCCAACATACAGTAAAATAGTGCCGTGGATATCACATCCACATACATAACATTATCACATCCACATACATAACATTCTGCCTCTTGCACCTGCCCCTCCTCTCATCCATAACCGGATGGATCCTCATCTCAGGGCCCCTCCCTACATACCAAAGGGGTGCTGAGAGATGGTCCAGACTGTTCTGGCTTCACGCCTGGCTACAGGACTACTGCGCTTCCCTAGGAGTCCCCTCCATCTCCAACTTTGACTGTTCTAGGAGAGGCCTACTGAAACGTGATGGTCTCCACCCAAACCGGATGGAGGCCAGGCTGCTCTCTGAGAACATGGCTTCTTCCCTCAGGCGCTGACATCGTGTTGAAAATTCTACTGATTCATCTCCCCTAGGTCCTGATCCAATTGACTCAGTGCACACAAATGGATCTGGTGGTATTTTCAACAAAGTAACCAACTCCAATCTGACAGTTTTTAGTGATTCTAGTGTTTATATAGGCCTATAAACACGATTAGACAATGCCTCTCTTTTTCAAGAACCTACAGAGCCAGCCACAGAACACATGCAGTATCCACAAACAATTTTATATCTGACCCTCGTAGAGTAGCTGGAGCCAGTCCCCCCAACCAGAGAACATGTTAATGGCAATTCTTAATATCAGGTCCCTTGCTGGCAAGACGTTTCTCATAAATGATCGTATATGTGAACATAGATTGTATGTTTCTGACTGAAACTTAGTTGGATAGCAATGGGTCAGCAGTCCTGATTGAAGCCTCTCCTCCCAACCACAGTTCCTCACAGTCTACTAGAGCTGGGAAAACTACAGTTCCTCACAGTCTACCAGAGCTGGGAAAACTACAGTTCCTCACAGTCTACCAGAGCTGGGAAAACTACAGTTCCTCACATCTACCAGAGCTGGGAAAAGGGCGGAGGAACAGCCACCATAGCAACTGATGCTCTGAGCTGCAGGAACATTTCCTTTGATGATTTTACCTCGTTTGAATATCACGCTGTAGCTTTAAAGTGTCACTCCCCAGTTCTATCAGTAACTGTTAATAGACCACCCATGAAATGCCCTACCTTTTTAGCAGATTTTTCAGAACTCCTGTCTATGATCAGATTATTATCACTGGTGATTTTAATCTGCATGTAGACAATGAGGGTGAATCAAAGGCTTCATTAACCTCCTGGATTCCATGGACTTAAGTCAACATGTTACTGGACCCACTCACAACCGAGGCCACACCCTTGACCTCATGATCACAAAGGGTCTTAAAACTTTTGTACATGTAAACGACGGCTGATATCAAAGTTTCGTCAAACGGTTCACTCTCAAGCTATATCCCGTCGATGCTAACACACTCAATGGATCCATAGGTGCATAGACTTCATTAACCTTTAACCATTGACTATTTCAATTGCCGGTCCGTGCCTTTGCACCCCGTGCCTTAAATGTATATGTTATACGTGTTAGCCTTTTGTTTGTAAACAAGTCTCTTATTGCCATGTGGTGGTAAATAAAATCAGTCATTGCCGTTGAACTTTAATCTCACATTGTGTTCTCTGTCTTACACTGCCCTCTAGTGAGCCTTCATAGCCTTCTTCAAGAAAGAATGTATTTTAGTTTTTAATTGAATACTCTGGATTTTCATGCTTTAACAGACAGAACTAGGAGATAGCTGATATTTCTTGGCAAGTCAAATTGTTTTTCCATGTTTAGTGCCAATTTATTTACCTTTATTTATACAGGGAGAATGTTCAAACAATACAATCAGTGAAGAAATAAGGGGTCAAATCATCTCGGTTTGATTTCTTAAAGGAGTAGTAAAGGGAAAATGCATGTTTAGCCCTGTTTTAAGGTTACTTATGATCATATACAATGGTTCAGATCAAAACGTTGACAAAACTAGCACTTTTGAGAAAGTCTGATAATTGCTCTACCACCATTTAGGTCATACAATGGATGTGGGTGGGCACCGTGAAAAATCATTCAAAAAACATGTTAAACTCTCAATTTTAAAGACAAGAAGGCTTGTGAGTGCTCCCGCTCACTCTATTCTTCACAGTACGGAGGAGGGATGAAGACTTCTGGATCCTCGATGCCGACCACCAGGTCATAGAAACTGGGAATGAATAAAAGAGGGAGAAAGGAAGAGAAGAAACACTCATACTGTATAATTCAAAATATGGCTACACAGTTTCAATAAATACCCAATAGACTCTTGCACACCTGAATAAAGTTCTCAGTGACAGGTGTGTGGGTGGAGCACCCACACACTGTCTCACTTGCTCAAAACTTTAGTGGAGAAAAAAACATTTTGATCGTGTGACACCTGACGAAGGTCACACGACCAAAACATAGTTTTTTCTCTACTAAAGTTTTGATCAAGTGAGACAGTGTGCGGGTAGTTTTTCTCATCAGAACGTAGCATTATGAAGTGTGAATTAACTCATACATTCTTAATATGTATTATATCTTTATGTATAGTAATTATAAGTATAGTAGCATCCTTGTGTGATGCTGAACTGTATTAGTCCTGGGAATACTACATAAAAGAAAGCCCTTCTGGTGACCTGAGGCACATCATCATGATGTCATGTCATCCAGTTACATCTGACTGACAGCATAAGTAGGATGGGTTGAACAATGGACAGTGAACAGACCATATAAGGACGTGTGCTAGTACTCACGATCTGAAAACCATGCCCACATTCTCCATGTTAAACGTGATGTAGACGGGAAGGCAACCAAATTGGGTGTAGGTCATGTAGCAGGAGTCTGCATGAAGAGAGAACAAAGGCAAAACTTAAACATGTTTGACATATACCCCCACAAGGAAAAGGACACAAACATTCGGAATACTCTTATGATAAGGCCACCGTGATGTTTGTGAGCTCACCTATGCAGGGCAAGTTAAACATCTCTGGAGGGAAGCTTCTCACCTTCAACCTACCTATTTTAAAGTCTGGTAGCTTTCCAACCCAGTTGTTGACTAGGAGTCCCTCTCCAAAAGCAGACGAACTTCCAATGATCACCTGACCCTGGAAACTGGCATCCTTGGGGACCCCAAAAGTGAACCAGGGTGTCTTCAGAGGGGATTTCTTACAGGTCTGGTTAAAGCGATTGATTTCATAATACACACCCTGTGGACAAGAGCAGAAGAAGGAAACAGTGCCAGGATACATCCCAACCCTCTGGTTTTGCAGTAATTAAGGTCAGAGGTGATACAGTACTTCTCTGTACAGGAAAATCTCCTCCATGTGGACGGTGTGGTTGTGCTGGTCCACTATCGCCCTGCGGCACTCCCTCTGTCCAATCCCGTCGATGAAGAACTCCTCCATTGCATAATACTCAGTCTTGGGGACCATCTGTTTGCATACAGCACTCAAAGAAGTCAAAGAAGACAGGTCTTCTTACAGGTCTAGCACCAGCCCGGTTGAATAAGACTTGCATGATCATTGTCAAGGGACTGGTCACAAAGAACTTACCATTACTACATGGCCCTGCAGCAAAGGTGGAGACCCTTAAATTATAAAATGTATTTTTTCCCCAATTAGTGATCATCATAAGTAATGACTCCAAGAGGTCAGAGGTCAAAGCAGATCCCCAACTATAATGCAAAACATTATAAGACGAAATAAAGCAGTGCATTGAATTGACATGTCCAAGCAGGAAAGAGCTAGTTACAGTATAGCACATACAGTAGCAAACGGTGTGGTTATTCTCATACACTTACGGCATGGTTGAGGTTTGGCCAAGCTGCCAACAGCCAGCCACAGGAAGAGGGCGTTCAGAACAAAGGCGTGCATCGCGTCTTTCTGTCCTGGATCACACGCACATAGCAGCAGCTGTCCTCTGGTCCCTATCCTTATAAACACATACACCTAAACACACCCACCCACACCCAGTCAGCTGTCCACAGTACTTTTCCATAGCCGGATGTTTTATGGATGTTTCCCCAGAGAGATGAGCATGAAATCTTAAGGAGAGAAAGAATAGGCTTCAGGTCAAAGTATGACAATCGTCCTCAGTGCTGACCCTCATTAGGTAACAAACAAGGGCTGTTAAAGGTCATATGACAAGGATGGTATGGCAATATATTGTCCATTCATCTATGGGACTACTCTGTCTTAGAACATGTTGTCATCAGTGGGTCATGTGATGGTGTTTGTCCATGGGTTAGGTCAGGGTTTCCCAACCTGGGGAACGGGCCCCCTTAGGGGGGCACCAGCGATCGCAGGGGGGGCGCCAGGCCTCAGACTATTTGAGGCCTTAATATTAGCTAGACAACTATTTGTCAAAGAATAATGTTATTGACATGTCACACAGCAAATTTAACAAAATACATGATTATATCTGATGAAGGGCCAAAAAGCCTTGTATTTACAGCACTACAATACCATATAAATTCAACAAATTAATGTGAGACTATGAATCGTGTCAACATGAATATTACTGCTACACTAGCAAAGCGCTTCATTGGGGGGGGGGGGATTCCATCAGGTGTAAGTGGGGGGCTCTGGGGTAGAAAGGTTGGGAACCCCTGGGTTAGGGGACTGATAGAACAGGCTTGAAGGGAAGGTCTGGATGGGACATCAGTCTACCTCCTAGCTCTGGCCTTCTCTCTGGTCCAGACGCAGAAGTGGAACTGGAGAAAGAACAACTGTCTCAAAGTTGGGAACCTTTCCTCCTTTTCCATTTCAACTTAGGCTGCAGTGTTGTATAGCTACAGACTGTGAACTGTATTAATTGTATCTTTTCGCATATCTATGTGAATGATCGGTTGTGATTGGTTGACCCAAAAACCCCTTTAAACTTTAAACGAATCACAATTTGGACAATGCATCTAGCTTGCCATTCAGTGTATGAGCAAATGTAGTTGGTTCTAAATTCCTATGGCCATCTAGTGGTATTGACAGCAAGGGACGGTTTTCCACGTAACATGTTAGACCATCACATCCCGCCCTCTCTCTGCCCTGGCCCCTGGCCCCTGATCACACAGCCTCCAGTACAGCCTGCTCTCCTGATTACTGCCCTCCTGATCAAAGTAGAGGCTCCCTTCTGGAACAGCTGGTTTTTCTGGGTCTAGTAGAAAGATTCTACAGTGCATGGAGTGCATACACAGGGCTAGCTGGGTTGCATGGCCACACCTGGGTCTAATAGTGTAGTAGATCACCTTCTCAAGGCCCTGGCTGCTATGATATGGCGTGTGCTTGGATTGGCTCAGCACCAGAAAAGGTCCCCAAAGAGGAGAGACCCCCTTAGTTTTCAGACCATTAAAATAGTGATAAAGAGCAGCTGGCTTATTTTACTGTGTGTGTGTGTGTGTGTGTGTGTGTGTGTGTGTGTGTGTGTGTGTGTGTGTGTGTGTGCGCGTGTGTGCGCATGTGTGTGTGCACGTGTGTGTGTCTGTGTGTGTGTAAAACAGAGAGGCAGAGTGAGTGTTACATGCAGCCTCCTCCATATGCCATCACTGCCCTCCATGGGGCGCTAGGAGTGTTACAGCAGTGTTAGGCAGGACAGTATTAGTTATGATTATTATTTTGAAATCCCTTATCTGTATATTTAATTTTCTATTAGTGAGTTCGGGAGGGAATGGCAGTATCTCTGGGAGTGGAAGGTGGGGTGTGCCTTTAAGAGTCTGTGAGCGTGAGCAGGAGTGTCTCTGAGCTGGTGTGTGAGCGCCAGGTGAGTCAATCAGTGTCAACCGGTGCCGACCGAAGTGACGAACATCTGGAAGAATGAGCCACTCATGGAGCTCTGGATTGTGTGGGCACACCCCTTCTGCCTGGATTCTACCAGAACCTTTAAGAACTGATATTCAAACCCTTGAGCAGACGGGGAAGGGGGACGGGGCCGGCCAAAGCGACGCAGACCAGCAGGGGCGTGGACACTGAGGAAGCAGCGCTACCCTCCCTCCTCAGCTCTGCTCAAGGGGTACCAGCAACTGTGAGATTACTCTTGTATACGGTGACAGGGAGGAGGAGCTACTGACTCATCATACATCTTAGACAACGATGCTAGACAAAGATGCTAGACCCTGGTGGTAGGTTAAAGGTTAGCTGATAGAACACCCCAACCTCCTTGCAAGAGAGGGGGAAAAAGAAGATAAAAGGACCCAAAGGAACATAGTTCTCTTCGGCCCTGCTTTGCACCTCAACCATAACATAAAAATGTCCCTTGTCACCTTACAAGCTTTGAAACCACATCAGTCTATCTCTATAGAATGTTGATATCTCTATAGAATGTTGATGAATCACAGAGTTGATGAATTTCAGCTGTTTGCGTGTACAGTGCTACATTTGCATGTGCCACAACTGAACTAGTTTGGCTTCATAAAGACATTTCTCTCTTTACAGATTAGGCACAATTATAGTAGAATTTCAGAGAGAACAGCCAGAAAACTGCCACATTGACGACTACAAACCATTAGTCATCTCCCAAATAACCAGAAAACAAGACAGCGTATGGAGGAGGTTCTGGCTCCGCTCTGCCAGAGTGACAGTGTGTATTTCTCACTTCTTTCTTCACTTAACTTCTGAGAGCTGCACAGGGGGTCTCCACTGCTCCTGTCTTTCATGGGAATCATTTCTGAAAGGCGCTGACAATGGATTGTTACAATGTTCAGACCGTGACGGATGAAACAGGCGAGTCCCAGATTCCAGATGAAGGCCAATCATCGTAATATTGCGCTTGTGTTTAGGGCTTTTGACCTCATAAGCACAAAGCAGATGTAGTGGAACAGAAAGTAATGAGGTGCCATTGATCTGAACAGTTGAAATACTACTATGGAAAAATAGCTCCCACAATAGCCCCTTGAAAGCAATTACTTGTCTCTCTTGTGAAAGTTACAATAGTTTCCAAAAAAACATTCTTTACATTCCACATTAATCATCCATTACATTCCACATTCCTCAGTTTTAATAAGGCTCTCTAATATTGCCCCTACATATATAGATGTATAATCAACATAATTGTCCTAACCAACTTATGACTTACTGTATTACAGTAAATGATGTTGCTCTCTGTTCTCACAGAACAGTCAAACCTGTGAAATGGTTACCTGAGTGACTAAATGTGTGTGTGTGTGTTACTGAATTAGTTTGTTTGCTACAGTATGTTCAAATGTATGCTACACTGATTGAGAGTTTTCTAACTGCAGCTGGTCAGTAACTCAGATGACCAGCAGTGGAGGTCACCCATATGAAGAGATGGTGCTGAACACAGCTGAGTATCTCCAGTGTGTACAGTGTAGGTTTATTAAGCTATATTAAATATAAGCATCTGTGCAGGCTGGGTGGTGAGATGAGGCAGGGTATCTGGAAATGTTTCTGAATCATTTTCCTTCTTTAAATGAGTTAGAAAATCTGTTTGACCAGCATCATGATGAACTTTGAAAACAGATCAATTCTAATAATCAGCAACACTTGTTAGGTGTTGCAAGATCACACTCCTAGCTGTGCCTCGTGACGTCCAATTCCACCTCTTCACGATGTTTAGACATCATTTGACAGATCAAGGGCAATAATACGAAGCACATGTTTTAAGTTTCAGCATGTCAGAATCGAGCGGGGTACAAACCACACATAAAAACTGATAGTTGATGGGGGTCAGAGAAGGGAAAGACATGTGTAAGCTCTGATGAAAGCCAGATGGAGGTTCTGGAAGCGTCTGGCAGGCCGAGTCAGGAGAGGCGTGACACTGAACCGCTGATGTCAGCAGCTGGAAGACGGCGATGTAAAAAAAAAAAAAGGTCGGCGTTTCCTGTGTGCGCATTTAATAACCGAACACAAACAATATCTCTTACACAGCTCTTGCACTCATAAACACTTGCATATGCCCCGTCTCGTGTACTGTGCTATCTGCTGGCTGACATTTGCGCGCAGCAGTGTGCTGGAAACCTGCGTGATTCTGCGTGTCTCTCCACAGACGACTCCTCACCTCCCCTGACCACACGTCAACAGAGCGTCTGGGAGACGCAGCTACTGGATACAGACCTGTCATTGAGACACTGTAGATAAGAGACCGTACGTCCCAGGCACTAATTATACCAAGGCAAAGCATATTGTTCTTCAGAACACTCCTGCATACAGAGGACCACGTTATGTTAAAATGATGAATAAAGATTTATTTTCTCATATGAACAGGTGGGTCTTTTTTTCATTTTATTTTACAATCTATGACAATCTCGCTTTTTTTTCTAGCATATTCCAAGAATGGACTTGGGGGAAGGATCTTTTTTTTTATTGCTGAATGTTAAATGAAATACACACTTTCACTGACTGGAAAAGAATAGTCTGCTGCTTTTTACCATGCACCCATCTAACCTTGACCACAAGGACATGCAGAGGAGAGGTGTTCCAACATTTCAAGCGAGGGAGGTGGGGTTTTGGGGAGGGGGGGTTGGGGGGGATTTGAAACAAAGACAGGAGAGACTGACAGGACAGGACATACCTGGCAGCACTTCTATTGGTTTAGAAGGGGGTGGAGGGGGGGTAATCACATTTAAACTAACTAGAGAAGCACTGTCTTCTTTTGCATTTTTCAAACATACAAAATAAGACCCAGAGGTGAGAAACTTAAATGGAGCGAGTCTCGGTGTGTGAGACATGAAAGACAAACGTTCTCTGTGTGTCTGTGCAACTGTGCCTTCCTTCACAAAACAGCAGTTGAGGGTTCATTCTAACAGATACATTTCTTGGGTTCTCATTAACAATCATTTGATGATTTCTCTTGGTTCAGTTATCATGTTTTGTTTTGTTTTTTTGGTTATATTTTAAATACACGACCAAGCGAGATTATCAACTGCATTCTCTCCAAACACTTCCCATGCTTTTGATGAAATTATCTTTCAAACATTTACTTTTCCATCAGTGGAGGACAGAGGAGTTATAATGACCTATAAATGACCTCTCAACTTGATAACCAGTGACTGACACATCATAACAAGCAACAAAACACCATCCTCGTCACCAAGACATAGCAGTACTCAACCAGTGAGTGAGACCCTTGGAAGAAGTTTGACATTACTGAAGACTTGCGTGTTAAATAGGTTTGTTCTAAACTGAGTGACATAATAGTTCATAGACGATGAGTGGACACAATCAATCAATGGACATGAATAAAACACGCAGCAATGGCTGCATAACTGCACGAAAATAATAAAGTATATAAATATGTATTGATATCATGTTACTTCTTCTACACTATAGGCATTACATTATCGTCACACAACACACTACAGTCACCTCTTAGAAAATTATCCTGTCATCAAACAGAGCAAAATAGAAAGTTTGCATATTTTGGCATTTTGTAACCCTCTAGAGTTTCACAGCTGTTTCCCTTGTTCTGTTCCGGACTGTCCCGTGTGTGGGGAACGTTGACGGGGAGACCAGACTGAGGGGATAGGTTCGCCACCCCCCCAGAGAGACCTTCGTCTCAGGGAGGCCTGACCCTGGAGCGGCGGGGGGGGGGGGGGGGGTGGAGAGGGGGGGGGGGGCGTAGATGTCAGACGGGGGTGGGGGGGGGGGATGGGGCAGATAGATCGGGCGGAGGACAGGAAGGTGGATATCCTGAGACACTGTGCGGCCCGTTACCACGGCCACAGGAACAGAATGGACACATGCGGAGGAAGAGGGGGATGAAGAGGAGGATGAGGAGGAAGATGATGAGGAAGATGAGGAGGAAGTGGTAAATGCGTGAAGGTGAATTGTGGAAGAGGAGGTGAGGATCTGATTGGGTGGGGGGCGTGAGGGGGGCGGGTCTCTTTTCTAGTTCCGTCTCTTTGTAGCGAGCCACTATCACTGAGGGCAGCGATGCCTCCGCACCAGCAGACGCGCTGGCCAATAGGAGGCTTTCAGGAGAATCACCCACAGGCCAGGAAGCTGGAGGCTAGCCACGACCAGAGACAGACCTATACCCTGTTGGGACACTGGGGGAGGGGCGGGGCAGAGCAGGGCGGGGCAGAGCAGGGTGGGGCATGGTCGGCCGTGCCACGGCAGCTCTGACCGCCCGTCCGGGGGTCACTGACCCGCTCCGACACCCCCCCTTCTCTAAGGACACACCTTGCTCTGGCGCCCAATAGAGCAACGAGTCGGCTGTTTCTGCAACAACACACACACACATTTATGCACAAACACATGCGCACACACGCACACACACACACACATGCAGGCATGCAAGCACACACACACACACACACACACACGCACACACACGCGCGCACACTCCACACTCAGAGGGCAAAAAGGATCTGCGTTGCATTTATCAGATTTCCTACTGGATAGGTCAAAATTATAAACCCTATAGGCGAATCATATTCATGTAAACATACACATTATGTTGAAGTGGTTTTATATTGCATGAGTTGGAGGGGGTGGGGGGGGGGGGGTGGGGGCGATGTTCCACTGGGGCTCGACTCCCAGAAGAACGGAACCTGGAAAGAAAGAACCGAATAACGAAAGGAACAACTCAAGAAGAAAGGTGTATAAAAAATGAGGCGTCCGTATAAGAAAGGCTACAAAAAACCTCCACTGGCCCTCTGGCTTCGTCACACAGCAAAAGGCACCACAATATTACTCTATTTTTTAACTTGTGAAAAAATTGGCACGTCTTTTTATGCTGTAAATCAAAATGTACATATAAATAGAGTTTTCCCTATAAAAAAGTCTTTGCTGTTAACTAGTAGACAACTTTTGCTAAAATGAAAATAAATATTTCATTTGTTTAGAATATCTGTCAGTTATATAAAATAAAAATATTTCTTATAGGTGCAGGTCTATGATAGTATAGATGTTTTGTGGGGGGGTGGTGTTGCCTCTCTAGTGGGGGGCATTGTCTGCTTTGGAGCGCGCGTGCGTCTGTCTGCCGGGCGTGCTGCTGTCGCGCCCCCCTGGCGTGTTGTGGCGCCCCCCGTGGCGTCCCGAGGCGTGGGAAGTCCGTCCATCCGCCGGCCTGTAGATAGTGGACGGCTCAGCGGTCATGTTCTGCATACTGAGGAACGGCGTGCTCTCTCCCCCCTCCTCCAACTCCCCCTCCTCCGACTCCTCCCCCCCCTCCTCCGACTCGCTGTCCGTCAGGCAGCTGCGGGACCCGTAGTCCCGCGGGGCCTCGTACCCGCGCGGTGCCACGTGGCCGTTCAGTCTGGACCTCCTCCAGCGCCGGCCCCCGGCTCCGCCCCCGGCCCCGCCCGAAGCGCTTCTCTTTGGTTGTTCCAGGGAGGAGAGGTACTCCTGCGTGGTCTCGTAGTCCTCGTCCTGGACCGGCCGGTACGGGCTGGAGGGTAGGCTGCCCGCGCTGTCGTTCAGGTAGGTCCGGCGCTGCTGGAGGTAGGGCTCCGGCCGTTGGGCGTCATGCAGGGGCACCTGGTAGCGGCGCAGGAGGGGCTGGTCCTCCTCGGGGGGGTGGGGGGCGTGGGCGGCGGGGAGCAGGGACATGGTGTGGCTGGCGCTGGGGGAGGTGATCTGGAACGTAGGCACCGGCGGGGGCAGTGAGTAATGGAAGTCCACGGGAGAGAGACGCGCTGGCGTGGTCAGGGCCGACACATACCTGCGGTGAAGGACAGGAGAGGAGGAGAGGAGAGGAGGAGCGGAGGAGGGGAGAGGAGGAGAGGAGAGGAGGGGGGAGAGGAGAGGAGTGTAGGAGAGGAGGGGGAGAGGAGTAGAAGAGAGGAGGGGGGAGAGGAGGAGAGGAGATGAGGGGGGAGAGGAGGAGAGGAGAGGAGTGGAGGAGAGGAGGGGGAGAGGAGTAGAGGAGAGGAGTGGAGGAGAGGAGGAGAGGAGAGAAGGAGAGGAGGAGGGGAGAGGAGTGGAGGAGGGGGGAGAGGAGTAGAGGAGAGGGGGAGAGGAGGAGAGGAGGAGGGTGGGGTGATGGGAGGGAGGGAGGGGGAAGAGGTAGAGGTGAGGGGAAGTGGTAAGAGGAAGGGAGTGCAGAAGGACAAGGGACAAAAATGTAGAGAGGAAGCAAGGAAGGAAGGAAGCAAGGAAGCAAGGAAGGAAGGAAGGAAGGAAGGAAGGAAGGAAGGAAGGAAGGAAGGAAGGAAGGAAGGAAGGAAGGAAGGAAGGAAGGAAGGAAGGAAGGAGAGACAGGACCGTGCCAGACAGCAGCAGCTAAATTAGACATTCGGTGACGTGGGACCGGGAGCCTCCTCTGAAAGACACTGGCCGGGCATGCTGCCAGGACACGAGCTAGTCTGGGGTTCTAGTCCAGTGCTAGGTTGGTGTTCTAGTCCAGTACTAGGTTGGTGTTCTAGTGCAGTGCTAGGTTGGTGTTCTAGTCCAGTACTAGGTTGGTGTTCTAGTGCAGTGCTAGGTTGGTGTTCTAGTGCAGTGCTAGGTTGGTGTTCTAGTGTAGTACTAGGTTGGTGTTCTAGTGCAGTACTAGGTTGGTGTTCTAGTGCAGTGCTAGGTTGGTGTTCTAGTGCAGTGCTAGGTTGGTGTTCTGGTCCAGTACTAGGTTGGTGTTCTAGTGCAGTGCTAGGTTGGTGTTCTAGTGCAGTGCTAGGTTGGTGTTCTAGTGCAGTGCTAGGTTGGTGTTCTAGTGTAGTACTAGGTTGGTGTTCTAGTGCAGTGCTAGGTTGGTGTTCTAGTGCAGTGCTAGGTTGGTGTTCTGGTCCAGTACTAGGTTGGTGTTCTAGTGCAGTGCTAGGTTGGTGTTCTAGTGTAGTACTAGGTTGGTGTTCTAGTGCAGTGCTAGGTTGGTGTTCTAGTGCAGTGCTAGGTTGGTGTTCTAGTGCAGTGCTAGGTTGGTGTTCTGGTCCAGTACTAGGTTGGTGTTCTAGTGCAGTGCTAGGTTGGTGTTCTAGTGTAGTACTAGGTTGGTGTTCTAGTGCAGTGCTAGGTTGGTGTTCTAGTGCAGTGCTAGGTTGGTGTTCTGGTCCAGTACTAGGTTGGTGTTCTAGTGCAGTGCTAGGTTGGTGTTCTAGTGCAGTACTAGGTTGGTGTTCTAGTGCAGTGCTAGGTTGGTGTTCTAGTGCAGTGCTAGGTTTGTGTTCTAGTCCAGTACTAGGTTGGTGTCCTGGTCCAATACTAGGTTGTTGTTCTAGTGTAGTACTAGGTTGTTGTTCTAGTGCAGTACTAGGTTCTTGTTCTGGTCCAGTACTAGGTTCTTGTTCTGGTCCAGTACTAGGTTGGTGTTCTAGTGTAGTACTAGGTTGGTGTTCTAGTGCAGTACTAGGTTGTTGTTCTAGTGCAGTACTAGGTTGGTGTTCTGGTCCAGTACTAGGTTGATGTTCTAGTCCAGTACTAGGTTCTTGTTCTGGTGTAGTACGGTGTGGGTTGGTGATGGATGTGGTGTATGTGTGGCTGACGGGTGACTTCCTGTTTGGATTTTCACACGCCGTACGGTAAACGTGGTGTCGACTTTCACACACTGTCAAGCGCTCGCGCTGTCGCTACACATGCACTGCTCTCCCCACGCTGCAGAGGAAGCATGCTGCAGAGGAAGCACGCTGCAGAGGAAGCACGCAGCAGAGGAAGCAAGCGGCAGAGGAAGCACGCTGCAGAGGAAGCACGCTGCAGAGGAAGCACGCGGCAGAGGAAGCACGCAGCAGAGGAAGCAAGCGGCAGAGGAAGCACGCTGCAGAGGAAGCACGCTGCAGAGGAAGCACGCGGCAGAGGAAGCACGCAGCAGAGGAAGCACGCGGCAGAGGAAGCACGCGGCGGAGGACGTATCTGTGTCGAGTCGCGTGGCGAGGAAGCCTCCGGGCGCTGTGTGTGGTGCTAGACGCCGCCTTGACGTGTTTCGTGATGCGGCCACCCATTCACACCCACCTGTCTATGGCGCCGGGGCATCCCACAATGCACCGCCTTAAGAAACCAGCACCTGATAGGCTCAATGGCAAATCTAGAGTAAACACACTCACCCTAGGCACTGAGAGAAATCTCCGGTAACTCTCCTAAAAGCACCACTCTAAAATATGTATCTGAGGTGGTGACGGTGTTCAGCTAAAGAGAGTTAGAGCGCAGCAGCTCCGGAAACATATGGAAAATATGAAGCCTGTTGCCGACCAGGGTTGCATTATAGGCCGTCCCACTAGAATAACACATGAGATGTGTGTCACATAATACTGTACGAGGGCCTGTGTCAGTGTCAGTTTAAGTGAGAAAGAGGGGCAGTCGAGTTGACAACCAGAGTAGCCACGCCCCCGAGGGCCTCCCCGCCCCGGGGATCAGCTGTTGTTCTGTTCACACCCACCTAATGAGGTCCTGGCGGGACTCAGGCGCCTGTTTTCCTGCCACGTAGCGACGAGGGTGTTAGCGGGGGCTCGGTTCCTGGGTCTCGTTCTCTAAACGCAGCTGGGCGCGTGGATTTATACTTTGTAACAGAGCACTGCCACTGACTATTTATAACACGTCATCAATTAACGCCCTTAACCGACGGGGTATTGGCAGACTTTGTCGCGAATCCTACATCCTCGCATCTACCTTGCTGTTGTGAAAGGAGTGGGAGATGAAAACGAAGCACTAGTAACGCTCGTCTGCCCTTCACAGGCTGCCTACATGTCTCTGCCTCCAAGTCGTGATCGTCTATTTGCCATTGAGTCTGTCACAGTACCGCGGCCGGCCTCTAGGGGCTGATAGAGAGCCGGCGCAGAAAGGAGCCATCCTAAGGCAGGCACTAGAGCATGTCCCGGCGCCGTAGGCCCACGGAGGGGGTGGTGGGCCAGGCGGGGAGCGCCGCGCCTCCTCCGGTCCTACCTGTCGCTGTGCGGCGAGTCTCCCAGTGAGTCGAAGGAGTCCCCGTACGGCAGGCCCGGCCGCTGGGGCCCAGTAACGCCACAGTGTGCAGCACGACGCGCCCGCGCCTCCATGCACGCAGGACTGTTGCATTTACTGGTCCCCACGGAGGACGACGCCAGGCCCGAGGGCGAGTCCGACAGGACGCTGTCCGTCCGCTCCAGGCTCCACGTCTGCTCCTCGTGTCTGGGGAGTCAAGGGCACAGGCGCCGCGTTTGACTGAGGGAGTCACTTTTGCGTGCGGCCTCTGAGTACACTCTCAAATGAAGTCATTACTGTACACTGCACAGAGCAGCCAGGAATAAATCCAGGGGTAAATCAAAAGGTGTAAACGTTAACGTTGACATCGTGGCCCTGAACACGTCTCTGTGACCAGATATGTACATGTGGACATTACAGTATGTATACATATAATATAACGAGCCAGCAGATGCGTCAGCAGGAGGGTGTCTGGAGGGGCTGGAGGTGGAGGCTGCCAGAGAAGGCTGAGTAGAGGCTGGAGGTGGAGGAGGAGGAGGAGGTGGAGGTGGTGTGGAGAAGGAGGTGGAGGAGGTGGGTGTGGAGAAGGAGGTGGAGGAGGAGGTGGCGAGGGAGGAGGAGGAGGAGGAGGAGGTGGAGGTGGGGCTGCCTGTGGGAGTGGCCGGTACCTGTGTGTGGATGAGTGTGCGGTACTTGTGTGTGGATGAGTGTGCGGTACCTGTGTGTGGATGAGTGTGCGGTACCTGTGTGTGGATGAGTGTGCGGTACCTGTGTGTGGATAAGTGTGTGGATGAGTGTGTGGATGAGTGTGCGGTACCTGTGTGTGGATGAGTGTCCGGTACCTGTGTGTGGATGAGTGTGTGGATGAGTGTGTGGATGAGTGTGCGGTACCTGTGTGTGGATGAGTGTGCGGTACCTGTGTGTGGATGAGTGTGTGGATGAGTGTGCGGTACCTGTGTGTGGATGAGTGTGCGGTACCTGTGTGTGGATGAGTGTGCGGTACCTGTGTGTGGATAAGTGTGTGGATGAGTGTGTGGATGAGTGTGCGGTACCTGTGTGTGGATGAGTGTCCGGTACCTGTGTGTGGATGAGTGTGTGGATGAGTGTGTGGATGAGTGTGCGGTACCTGTGTGTGGATGAGTGTTCGGTACCTGTGTGTGGATGAGTGTGTGGATGAGTGTGCAGTACCTGTGTGTGGATGAGTGTGCGGTACCTGTGAGTGGATGAGTGTGTGGATGAGTGTGCGGTACCTGTGAGTGGATGAGTGTGCGGTATCTGTGTGTGGATAAGTATATGGATGAGTGTGCGGTACCTGTGTGTGGATGAGTGTGTGGATGAGTGTGCGGTACCTGTGAGTGGATGAGTGTGTGGATGAGTGTGCGGTACCTGTGAGTGGATGAGTGTGTGGATGAGTGTGCGGTACCTGTGAGTGGATGAGTGGGCGCGCGTGGAGGAGTTGTGGGACCGTGACGAGGCGTGGCTGCCGGGGAAGGAGGCCTCGGTTCCGTGCCGGATCACT
The DNA here is from genome assembly GCF_949987555.1 of Borostomias antarcticus. Classification (NCBI taxonomy): domain Eukaryota; kingdom Metazoa; phylum Chordata; class Actinopteri; order Stomiiformes; family Stomiidae; genus Borostomias; species Borostomias antarcticus. The sequence continues at coordinate 15,557,835 of NC_140248.1, forward strand.
CTCTCCGTCGCCGGAACGTTCTTCGAGATGTACTGCAGCAGAGACAGAACCGTAAGGGGGAACGGACGTCACAAACCATCCCGTTCTGGACCGGTACCGCTCCAGCAAACTGAACATCTGACCCGCCTCAACTGATCTATTGTGCATGACTAAGGGCCCATTCATAGTCAACGCAAGCTAAGCAAGCGCGAGCTACGCAAGGCTACGCAAGGCGACGTTGACTCGTCCTTGCGTAGAAACGTGTGTCATGCCAAAAATTGTAATTTAACGCGAGCGCAAGTGCTATTTACACACGAACCGATAGGGACACTGACGCAAGGCAGCGACCCCCGCGCGCTCAGAGTGAACCAAAATACTTCGCGTTCACAGCGTAGCTTGCGTTGACTATGAACCAGGCCCAAGTCCTCAACCATGTCACAAACCCTCCCCTGAACAATTCTGTTTGGGCCCGTCCCCACTGGTCAACTGTCACTCGCGTCAATTTTCGCGTCCAATTCAAAACCAATGGAGAGCGATTGCCGGAAGGTGGAGTCGAATGATCTTCGGTCGCGGGGAAAACGCAGCGCGTCGCGGAGTCGCGAGCTCATTAGCATAAAACAGACATACATCCTATTTTATGCAAATTTACGCGTAGTAGTGTCCAATCAGGTGAAGTGCATTGTGGAGTTCCTGCCATCAAATCACGATTCTGTCAAATATATAATTTCTAAAAATTATTTATTTATCCTGGTATCTTAGTTTTAACAGTTTCATAATAGCGGAGCAGGTTATATTTGACAACTAAAGACAAATAAAGCCCTGATAGAAACTCGGTAAACTGGGATTGAAGCGAGGGAGGACTGAGGGGAAGGACCGGCCAGTGGCCTCTGACTCACGTCCACCATGGGTATCTCCTCGGGTCCGGGGCCGGGGTGATTGGGTCCGTTCGCTAGGTTCCGATTGGGGTGATCTGCACACATGTTCTGACGCAGGTGATTGTGCATGTTCCTCCTCTGTTTCCTGTGGAACAACCATTAGTCAGCCTCTCACCTGACTGACTCTGCGCCGGTGGACAAGTTGTGTGAGCACAGCTGCTTTGTGAATGGTAGGAAAAAGACTGTTTCATTCCAAATGGTCAAAACAGTTTTATAATTTATTTAAAAATGCTCTTCTCTATATCCTATAACAATATGGGGGTACAACCTCTAATAAACATTGCCAAGGTCGTACAGTCCTGTAGCTGATTCTGATTCTAGTCACATTCTGACCTTTAAAGCAATACATAGTGTTTTCTCCGGTTTTCTCGGAACTGCGCCCCCACAGGCTCTGCGAGTAAGTGCACTGTTGTACTGTCATAACGTCTCAGATTGTCTTTTTCTTTTTCTGGCTTCCTCCTGATGTTTCACTTCGGTTTTCTATGGAAGAGCATTAGGGCCAACAGCTGAGTTTTTTTTTTTTAAGCTTCTGATTTTAAAGTCAGAAATTCTGTTTTTCTCAGAAGTTATTTCTGACTTTTTTCTCAGAAATTCTGACTTTAATCTCAGAAATTCTGACTTTAATCTCAGAAGTTATTTCAGATTTTTTTCTCAGAAATTCTGACTTTAAAGTCAGAAATTCTGACTTTTTTTCTCAGAAATTCTGACTTTAATCTCAGAAATTCTGACTTTAATCTCAGAAGTTATTTCTGACTTTTTTTCTCAGAAATTATGACTTTAAAGTCAGAAATTATGACTTTAAACTCAGAATCTTAAAAAAATAATAAACTCAGTTGTTGGCCCTAATGCTCTTCCGTAGTTTTCTCACCTCCACCATGATATAATTGAGCTAAAAAACACATGATATCCATAGACGCCGGAATAGTTAGCTACTACTGTGTTGTTTAAGCACAACATTGCACATGCGCACTTCAACTGAATGCTGCGTCCCGGGGGCGCAAGTTTTAAAAGGTAATAAATGTCAATGTATTATCTTTCTGAGTAGACTGTTTGGACGATTCAGCTTACTTTGAGTAAATCTAATTGGAGAATTAGCACCAGACATGTTTGTAAAGGTCCAAATATCGCGATGTATTGCTTTAGTGCAGATAGTGATGGATGGAGTGGACTGTAGTGAGTCAGGGAGACCCCTCGCTGGTCACTTACTTGGTCTTGCAGTAGGCGACCACACACACTATTCCCACCACCAGCAGAGCCACACAGATACCCGTGATTGTCAGGACTCTCTTCTGGTACAGAGCCTCCGCCTCTGCAACACACACACACGCACACACACACACACGCACACACACGCACGTACGTACGCGTACGCAAAACACGCACACAGAATAGAGAAAAAAATCACCAGGAAAAAACACATCAGTCGCTTGAAGGTGTAAGTTTCCACATTCACACAGTACATCTGTATCTCGTCACCCTGCTCTAGAGCGAACCTCTTCTCCTCTCCACCCCCCCCCCCCCCCCCCACACACACCCCACCCCACACACACACACCCTCCCACACATCTACAGCACGGCACTCAGAGACACAGCGTGACTGCATCACGATGTAGCCCCATCGGACTAAACGCCGTAGTCCTTCCATGTCTTTACCCTAGCTACACTATTCACATTAACATCCAGTAGACCACTCGATTGTGTGCCGGTTCCATATTGAGTGTTCGACTATTCTCTTCACAGGTCTGTGATTCTGATAAATTGAGAATTAGCCTCTCAACATTTGGACGAGGTCTGAGAGACATGCGGCTCTCATGGATACAAGAGCGTCTGCCACAAACTGACCCGGAATAGGTGTAACCCGTTCAAGCTGACCCTGAATCTGCTGCTCTGCCTTCGCGAGTGCCTCTCAGCCTCCCCCAGACCACAATACTACAGCCGTACTCCCAGAATCCCCCAGACCACAATACTACAGCCGTACTCCCAGAATCCCCCAGACCACAATACTACAGCCATACTCCCAAAATCCCCCAGACCACAATATTACAGCCATACTCACAGAATCCCCCAGCCCACAATACTACAGCCATACTCCCAGAATCCCCCAGGCCACAATACTACAGCAGGCTTCCCAGAATCCCCCAGACCACAATACTACAGCCATACTCCCAGAATCCCCCAGACCACAATACTACAGCCATACTCCCAGAATCCCCCAGCCCACAATACTACAGCCATACTCCCAGAATCCCCCAGACCACAATACTACAGCCGGAGCTCTTTTACAGGCACTTCAATAAGCAGAACAGCAGATGAGGGGCACAGCGCCTTGTTCACATAATAACCCCGTTCAGATCAACCCCAGAACCAGCGCCCTCTCACACATTACACAACATGTTCTAGGAGAAACAATGAAAAGCTAAACAAAAACAAAAGCAACGTTTCTGCCGTTTCCATTTCCCATAGAACTGAGTCTGCTCCTGTGAGACGCTGTGAGGGACGACATTGCTCTGGTGGAGGAGAGGAGGGGAGAGGAGGAGGGGAGGAGAGGAGAGGAGGAGAGGAGGAGGGGACGAGAGGAGAGGAGGAGGAGGAGGGGAGAGAAGGAGGGGAGAGGAGGAAGGGATGAGGGGAGAGGAGAAGGGGAGGAGGGGAGAGGAGGAGGGGAGGAGGGGAGGGGAGGAGAGGAGGAGAGAGGAGGTGGGGAGAGGAGAGGAGGAGAGGGAAGGAGAAGAGGGGGGGAGAGGAGGAGAGAGGAGGAGAGAAGGGGAGAGGAGGAGGGGAGGAGAGAGGATTGCAGGAGAGGAGAGGAGGGGAGGGAAGAGGAGGAGAGAAGGGGAGAGGAGTGGCAGATAGGTAGTGGTGTACCCGTGATAAATAATATAATAAAAAATGATTGGTACATTGGTAAAGCTCCTCCCATCCGAGGTTGCCTCTTCCTCTCCGCCCTCATTCAACACAACATTGGGCCATTTTACACACAGACATGTCGCCGCAAGTCCGTCTTCTGACACTATAAATGAATCACCGAGGCACCATTTATTTATAGTGGCACACAGGGCAATATTTCAGCCCTATTGGTTGTTATCTAGTGATGATGAATTCTCAACAGTGAAGGGGAAACCAGGAGTACTAATGTACCTCAGCGCCTTGTCACCCGACAGGCTGGCTGTCATACTTCAGTGAGAGCATCTAGAGCATGGGTTCCCAAACTCCATCAATGTGGGCCTCCCCTCTGAAAACAGTGACACACCCACGCCCCCCCCAACCCCCGAAATTTGTCCATTTTGCAAGGCAGCGTTAGCTAGCCCATAACGTTACACAGCTAAGTTAGCTCAGTGGCACCTGTTGCTAATTAACGTTATGACGTTTTCGCACAATACATTCATGCCTGCGGGGGGAGGCTCTCTCTGCACTATCCGCCAATTTAGTATACATCTCTCCCATTATTTATTTCGATTTTCTGACCTTTAAAATCACGTTTCGTTCATAAAAACCATAGAAAAAAAAAAAAAAAAAAAAAAATTCCTTTTGCATTTTTTTCTAACCATACCTCTGCGCCTCCCCTGAATTTCTTTGGGGCCCCTCAGGGGAGGCCCGCCTCACAGTTTGGGAATGCCTGATCTAGAGCAACGTGCGTCTGAATCACAGGCAGTTCCATGGGATCGGAAATGGAGAAACGTGTACAGGCGAATAAAAGAACAGGATGTTACTTTACAGTGCGTTGCCGGAAAAGCATCACATGCTCGTCACACCACAGTAACCACGGCTACAGTATCAATTCATCAAGGGTTCATAGCATCATCCCGTACGGTATTAAGTCGAAACTTTAGTCGACTGTTCTGAGGTTACGGAGGGGGTGCAGGAGGGGGGAGGGGGGGGGCGGAGACACGTACAGCGATAGGAGAGGCAACAGGGGAGAGATGGAGGAGATGAGGAGAGAGACCGTCAGTTCGGACGGGTAGAGGGGGCGTTGGTGAAGGAGGAGGAAGAGGAGGAGGAGGAGGAGGAAGGGGGTTGTCAACCGCAGGCGTGGCGTAGCATGCTTGTTACGGGGTGGTGGTGGTGGTGGGGGAGGGTCAGGGGGAGGAGGGGGCCGTGTAAAGCAAAGCGGGGGGGTCATTTTAGCCCTAGTACCGGGTGTTCTCCCTGCAGCCTGCCTCGTTCTGAGGAGGCCCTGAGTATCAGACACGCCCACGCTGCCCTCTGACCCCAGAGGAAGCAGGGGACAGTGGGGGGGAGGTGGCCGTGCTGTCGTCATGTGTCACCATGGCGTGATGAGGAGGAGGGAGAGGTAGAGAGATGACGAGAGAAATATATATATAGGGAGAGAGAGAGAGAGGTAGAGAGAGAGAGAGAGAGAGAGAGGGAGGTAAAGAGAGAAAGTGAGAGAGAGGGGGGTAGAGACAGAGAGGGAGAGAGAGAGGGAGGGAGAGAGAGAGAGGGATAGGGGGAGGGTAGAAACGAGAGAAAATGAGAGAGAGAGAGAGAGGGATAGAGAGAGAGAGAGAGGGATAGAGAGAGGGAGGGAGAGAGATAGAGAGGGGGGATAGAGATGAGAGAGAGAGAGAGGGAGGGAGAGAGAGAGGGATAGTGGGAGGGTAGACACGAGAGAAAAGGAGAGAGAGAGAGAGAGAACGTGTGTGAGGGTTTGCTGTGGGTGGACCGAGGGGCGTAACACACCTCTTCCTGTGTGATGTCATTAACTTCACACTTCTGTTAACACCCCTCCCGGTGTGCGCTAGCAGCATATCATGAGAGCACTAGCTGTGTTTATTCTGACTTAAACACTCAGCCCAGCAAACAGCCTCCAGTCAACACTCTCTACTCTTCCACCACGAACTAGTTGAGCTTGTCGAATACAACAGCTCCCTTAGAGGGGGTTATATATGGGCTGTATAGGGGTTCAAATTGATTCTGTTGATTCAAATGGATTCAACCAGCAATTTCGCCTTATTCACCTGGCAGCCATATTGGTCAGTCTGGGGTACGGATACGAAATAGTCAAAATAACAAGCTGAATACACTATCGGGGTTACAAACTCATCATTACCAGACTCTGATTGTTTTTCACTGCTGTTGTTTTCGCGTTTGGAAATACATGGAGCCATAGTTGGCCGTCAGCTGCATTCACTCCCATGTATTTCCAACAAAAAACAATCAGAGTCTGGTAATTATGAGTTTGTAACCCCGATAGTGTATTCAGCCTGTTGTGACTATTTCGGTTCTTGAAGTGGTGTTTTTACAGCAAACTTTTAACATTGAAGGCAACGGGCACTTCCGCATCCGCACCCCTCATTACGTCAGACTGACCAATAAGGCAGCTGAGGTGAATAAGGCAAATTCTATTTGATGGCAGCTATGGATACTGGATCCTAAGGAATACCTGATGCTTTCAGGTGAGGCCAGGGCGTGAGATGAGGAAGGCTGCTGGTGAGGACACCCGTGTCCATGGTGGAGGAAGAGTCTTCTCCACTGACTCAGACAACAACCTTGTTTTGTTTTTGTTTTTTTTTTTTTGTCCAATGAGTGACTGCGTGGTTGATGACAGACTGATGGGCCAGCCAATGGAAGCGTTTGCTTTAGAGTCCGCCTTGCAGAGGGGGTGAGAGCATGTCAAAAGGAGGGAGGTCTAGGCTCTATTTGACTAGTCGGGGAGCGAATCAAAATGAAGGATTGTTCCATACCCAAAAACTCAAGCCCAAGATGCTCTGCCATGGCAGAGAGTTGACAGGTGGGAAAACAGGGGAAAAAGAGAGGAAGAGAACAGTTTAAGAGACAGACACCTTCCAACGTACATTTAAACATGTAGAACCTTCCAACGTACATTTAGACACGTAGAACCTTCCAACATACATTTAAACACGTAGAGACATCAACATTTATGCCGTTTGAGAGATAGGCGGTGGGTCAGAGACAGAAACAGAGACACGACCCTCCAGACACAC
>NC_140248.1:15570747-15575747 GCF_949987555.1 Borostomias antarcticus
CTTTGTTTTGGTGAACACTCAGAAAACATGCAGAGTTGCTCTGGTGCCCAGAGACCCACACCAGTCAAGATGACACAACCTGAGAGTAAGAGGCTGACTGCATCACACTGAGGCCAGGGCCAGGGCCGCCGGCCATGATGACACACACACACACACACGCACACACACGCACACGCACAGGCACACACGCACGCACGCACGCACACGCACACACACACCACACACACACACACACACACACACACACACACTGCAGCAGGACCTCCGTTCACCATGTTATCCACACACACACTGACCCCATGCTTTCCTCCTACTGATCTGGATCATCACTATGGGAACACAGAGAGATACCTACATACAGAACATAGAGAGAGAGATACACAGAGAGATACCTACATACAGAACATAGAGAGAGAGATACACAGAGAGATACCTACATACAGAACATAGAGAGATACACAGAGAGATACCTTACAGAACATATAGAGAGAGATACACAGAGAGATACCTACATACAGAACATAGAGAGATACACAGAGAGATACCTACATACAGAACATATAGAGAGAGATACACAGAGAGATACCTACATACAGAACATAGAGAGAGACATACACAGAGAGATACATACACAGATACATACACAGACAGATACATACACACACAAGCGCACGCACACACACACACACACACAGATACATACACAGAGAGATACACAGAGAGTTACATACACAGATATACACAGACAGATACATACACAGAGATACATACACAGATAAACAGACACATACCGAAAGATATACAGAGAGATACATACACAGAGACACACAGAGAGATACATACACAGAGACACAATTAGATATACATACACAGAGACACAGAGAGATACATACACATAGACACAGAGAAATACATACAGAAAGATATACTGTACAAAGAGATACATACACAGAGATATACATAAACAGAGACAAACAGAGAGATACATACACAGAGAGATACATACCGAAAGATATACTGTACATAGAGATACATACACAGAGATACATACAGAAAGATATACAGAGAGATACATATGCTCCCCACAGGTTGAGAAGAGGAACGGGGAAAGAGACCAAAAGAGAGACAAAGCAGAGGGGGGGGAAATCAATCCAACCATGAGAACCAATAGAATTCAAGCACAGAAAAGATGGCAGAGGAGCAAGAAACCCAAAGGTGAGCAGTCGTGGAGATCACTCTCACTCTCCATCGACAGGAGATTACTCTCACGCTCAGGCTCATGATTTTAATGACACGTCGTCTGTGTAGCGTGTTCATGCTTCGCTCCACATAAATCACCTCTAGCAACACGGGGAGATTTCACCCAGACAGACTGTACCTGCAGATCCCCGGCCGCTCTCCCCTCAGCGCCCAAACAATCAATCAATCAATCAATCAAAGCTTTATTTGTATAGCGCATTTCATACCCAGAGGCAACATAATGCGCTTTACAGAGAACAAGGGAGGTGGGCATACGATCCACTCTCTACATATTCCAGAGGAAGCAAAAAAACTTAGCACCCAGGGGCCAGAAAAGTGAGCTGTGAACATTCTTCCCTGACCCCTCTCAACGAGGCGATCAGGCAAGCTCCTGGAGTATGTTTGTCTACCGGCTAAGAACATTTATAAAGCAATAAATTACATTAAATTACATATTTAATTTCAGAGTAAGGGAGGCTAAAAACGTCATAGGAGAGACATGGAAAACACTGGTGTATGTCTGTGTGTGTGTGTGAGTGTGCCTGGGCCCAGATAGAGGCAGGGGTCAGGGGTAGGATCGGGGTAGGAAAAGGATACGGACCCGGGTTAGGGTGAGGGGAAGGGGATCTGAGCCCAGGACTGGTGTATGTCTGTGTGTGTGTGAGTGTGCCTGGGCCCAGATAGAGGCAGGATCAGATGACATGATCCCTGGGCCCCTCTCACCTCAGCCCCCCACCACCCCTAGATGACATGGCAGGGAATCGGAAGCCAGGGATGGAACGTTCCCCCCAGAACAAAAGAACCATACACTTTGCTAATCATAGTGTTTGCAGGTTGCACAACTCATGCACGGAGTGGTGCCCGCTGGCTTTGGGCCTGCTTTGTGTGTGTGTGTGAGCATGTGTGTTGGTATGTAGGTATTTGTGTGTTCTCTGAGAGGTGCTGCAGGCCCTGCAGAGAGAGTTTAGTCAGACTCTACAACTGGTTTACTACTTGTTTACTTATGAGGAGCACTAATGACGCGGGTTGACCATCAACGTCAACCGACTGATGTTTACACTTTTAACTGGATGAGACTGAGGATCGGGGAGCGTCTCTCTCTGAGTCACGCTATAAGAAGCTCTCTAATCCAACTTGAATGTCAAACCCATCAGCAGTGCTGCAGACCTTGTGTCATTCTGTCAGAAAGACAGACAGACACATTCACTTACAACCAGATGGACAGGCACACACACACAGGCACACACACACACAGACACACAGACAGACAGGTATACAGGCACACAGACAGACAGACAGGTATACAGACAGACAGACACACAGACAGACAGACAGGTATACAGGCACACAGACAGACAGACAGGTATACAGGCACAGAGACAGACAGACAGACAGGTATACAGGCACACAGACAGACAGACAGGTATACAGACAGACAGACAGACACACAGACAGACAGACAGGTATACAGGCAGACAGACAGACAGGTATACAGGTGTACAGACAGACAGACAGGTATACAGGTATACAGACAGACAGACAGACAGACAGGTATACGGGCAAACAAACAGATCTGCCCCCTGCCTGTCACTACTCCTGACAGTAGACCCCCCCCCCCCCCCTCCCCCACCCAAACAGCTGCTTCACCTGCCTCCTCCATTTCTGACCCCCCCCCCCCCCCCCTCAATGAGCTGCTCCACTTGGGGCTGCAAACCTACTGAGCCAGCGTGTGTTTCTGTGAGGGGGGGGGGGGGGGAGGAGGAAGCCGGCTGACTGGTGGGGGGGGGGGGGTGGAATGACAGCACTGGCCTATGGCGCTCAGAGAAAGCCGTCTGCTTTCATGCGTTTAAATAAATCAACGCTGCCCCTATTCATGACGCCGTCGGCCCTGACGCAGGACAATCACAGAGGGGAGGAGTCAGGAGAGGAACGCGTGTTCCTCACTGTCCAACAACTCCTGGCCCAAAACACGCGTCTCATTCGGGAGTTCCTGGTCGTTATGCTCTCTCCTTCTCTGCAGCCAGATCTCCCTCTGTTCTCAGCGCTAGACGGTCTCTCTCGGGCGCTAGACGGTCTCTCTCGGGCGCTAGACGGTCTCTCTCGGGCGGTAGACGGTCTCTCTCGGGCGTTAGACGGTCTCTCTCTGGTGGTATTCGGTCGCCGACAACGTCTTTATCTGTGTTTAACCCCCCCCCCCCTCCGAGGCGGCACGAGGATACGGGAGGTCGACAACATGAGGTGGTGGTGTGATCAAAGGACCCCCCCTCAACCCAAACCTGCCCCCCCCCCCCTTATCTGCTCCTCTTCCCCACAGGGTCCCCCCCTGCATTTACCTGCTATCTCAACCCCTGGGTTTCCTCTTTCCTCCCTGTCCTACCCCACGCCGGGGGCTGGCCACGCCCCCTCTCAGGCCGCCATTAGCCACGGCCAACGCTCAGCTAACAGGCTTCCCGCTCTGCTCCGTCTGATTAATCCTTCATGGCCGAAGAACTGAGAAGAAGGATGTGGGGCGTAAGAGGGGCCATCTGGAACGCTTCATAAACATGTCTGTCTCTCTGCGCTCTCCAAAAGCTTCTCGGAAAGTCATAAAAATTAAAGGAGGGGTCCCTGGTGCACTGGTGCCTTTTCCTCCTCAAGCGCGTCTTCGGCGCACAGAACGAGCCCTACGCCAAACCTCCAAACCCTCAGCCATGGACCGGACACACACACACACATACGCACGCACACACACACACACACACACACCACCTCAACCAGCTAGGTACTAGAACTGCATTGAGTATATTCACCCTGACGTTGCCTTAGCAGAATATGGACGATAACTTTTAAACTGCAACCACTGTTGCTATAAAATAAAATATAAAAATAAAATGTCTGAGCTATTAAGCAATACTTCACACAGACAACAGGTGTATTGCGCCCAGCCAAAGTGCTCCTGCAAAAGAACATTGCCCCTATTTCACTCAGGAGAAGGAAATAGCTTTACATGGAATGAACAACATCAACTTGGTCTGCTTCCAAACCTGAGAACAATAAAGTTGTTGTTGAAATTGTTTGCCTTCTCGTTGATCTAACGGCCAGTAAAATCGACCAAATGTCAAGAGGTGGACATCATTGGATTCCTCCTGGCCTACAGAGTCTAGCTAGCCTTGTTTTGAGCAGTCTGCACTCGGATAGTGTCTGAGAATATCTGTCACTATTCATTCTCTATGGAGGCTGGTGTTCTGACCATGCATGCTTGTCGAACATTGCCGTAGCGCAAGTCGATAGCAGAGATGTTATAATAATATGCTGAATCATGGAAACTAAGTAAACTTTGTATGGATCCACACCTCTGATCAAACGTATCTTTTCTTTGTATCGTGATGAAGCCATGCTGCGCTCAGGTGAACTAGCACACACTGGACGCGGCTGCCCTGGTATTCAAGTCAACAATATGGCCGCCGGTACTGTAGCTACTTCCAGGGTTTGTGAATAAGGATAAGGATAAGGTCTTTAGCACCCAGAGGGATTTCCGAAGCGCTAGTGGGTCAAACTCTAACCTACAGTATACAGTACAGTAACTAACAACAGTCCAATGATGCATTTTGACACTGACATAGCTAGCGTTACTAAACACATCAAACTTTGCTCTCTGCGGATGTAGAAAGTACTTAGTACTTGGGCAATACTTTTCCTGAGACACCAAGCATAGTTACAGAAAAAAAAAGAAAAAATCTAAATATACTTGCAATAGAAAAATTACTTGAAACTGACACAGA
>NC_140248.1:15580747-15585747 GCF_949987555.1 Borostomias antarcticus
TGTGTGCGTGTGTATTTGTGTGTACTTGTGTGTATTTGTGTGTGTGTGTGTGTGTGTGTGTGTGTGTATGTGTGTGTGTGTGTGTGTGTGTGCGTGCGTGTGTGTGTGTGTGTGTACTGGTGCTGCTGGTGGGCCCCAGCATGACTGATGATGTTGGAACAATCAGCCGCCCAGCTGTGCTTTCCATCAACACATTCCTCAGAGCTCACGCGTTCTCTCCGCGGGGCTGAGCAGCGCCCCCTGGGGACGCCGTCGGACGCCTCGCAAAAACGCCCGTCTCAACCGGGCGGGGCTGCGAGGAGCTCGCTGCCCGGCTGCTTTAACCAGCCCGGCGCTACTCCTTATTCAGCCGGGCTAACTAGCAGCCTGGAGGCCTGCCTTGTAGGCCGCAGGGGGACTGATTTATCACACGGATGATAGCCTAGCGCATGGTAGCCTAGCGCATGGTAGCCTATCGCATGATAGCCTAGCGCATGATAGCCTAGCGCACGATAGCCTAGCACATGATAGCCTAGCGCACAATAGCCTAGCGCATGGTAGCCTAGCGCACGAAAGCCTAGCGCACAATAGCCTAGCGCATGGTAGCCTAGCGCACGATAGCCTAGCGCATGGTAGCCTAGCGCACGATAGCCTAGCGCATGGTAGCGATGGAATAACTATGTGGGTGAGATTCCTGCGCGTGAGGGGCGGGGACGTGGATGTCACCTCTGCCCACACACACGTGACCACTGAGACTGGGAGGGCTGATCGCTAGCAGCAGATGAAGTCTGGACGTCTAGAATTGTCGCCAGACGATGTGTGTTTGTTTCTCCTTGCGAGACTATGGTGCGTGGTGTGGAGACCGGCCTCTCTGGCCGACCGGCCATGTCCCATCAGCACTGAGCACAGCTGGCTTCATAACAAACCTAGGTGGTGGTCACCTCCATTTCAGATCAGTCAATGCGGGAAGTGAGTTTAACCTAAAATGCAAAATAAAAAATTCAAAAACGTTTAACGTCAAAGGCTTCATCTCGTCAATCCTGTGCAAGAGCATCTGAAATATGTTAGAGCATCTGAAATATGTAAGCGTTCTGAAATATGCTACCTCGCTTGAATTACGGAATTCCTATTTCACATTTTTGAAGTGACGGAACCGAAATGCAATCGACCCCAACCTCGCAACGTTCAACCAATATAATTAAGCAATAAACCACTCGAGGCCGTGTGTTATAGTGATTTTATAACAGCTAGGGTGGTTTTAGGCACTCCGCTTCGCGTCGCGTATTGCTTTTATACAACAGTTACTACAGCTATTAGTGGAAAATAAACACACAGCAATATAAAATATGAACATTTATTCAAAACGAAGCATCATTCCCTCAATTCCGCCGAGAAAATAGTTCCCCTAACAAAAAGGTTGCCAAGCAACAGATGCATTGGAATGTTCAGTTGTTTTGAAAAAACACAAAGATAGGCCTACAATGCATTGGATCAAATGGGAGGCGCATTAATGCTGAAAATGGAATGATATGCGGTCCCAGGTGTGTGTTACAAAGTATTTTAACACGGCTTCCAGCCAATCAGAATCAAGAACCAGAACTAACCGTTGAAAATGAAAATGAGCTACTGTCCTGTAGATTCTCAAAGAACCCAGTGGGTGTTCTCTCCAGCATGGCTGGCGTACGTGAGAGGCATGTGAGCGACCCCACAGAGCTGCTTGACCCCGGCGTGCGAATAATCGATTGGAACTAGTTTTGCGAAGGCCTTTTTGATGGATAAGCGATGAGGATCCTCACCTACTACGCTGTCGGACGTCTGAGCAACTGTCATCAAGCATAACAGACGAAAACTTAAGCTGTGTATCTGTAACCCTCAGCATCTCCGGCTCCCCCATGCCCTCCCGGCTCTGCTCAGGTCATGAACCCAGGCTCTCATCCGTGTCTGAGTTGATGAGCTGACTGCCGCCTGGTTTCTGCTGTTTCTGCTCTCCGGTCCGTGGTTTGGGGGGTCCGTTTAGAGGCGTCGTGGAGTGGCCGGATTCCGAAGATGAGGTCGAGTCCCTCCGAGATGCGGCTGCCCACTATCCTAGAGGTTCTCTTCCATTATTGCGTCGCGCAGGTGTTAGCACGTCCCTCTGTAACACCATTGTGCCATCATTTTAATTGTGGTTGCGTTGTGGTTCAGTTGTGTCGCGTTGCTTGCGTAGCTTGCGTTGGGAGTTGGGAAAAGTTAATCTTTGAAGCATTACTGCAGCCGCCAGCCGCTGGGTTTCATTCATGAGCCGCTGATGTCACAGGTTGTTCATGCCTCGTCCACCGCTTTACTCAACTGTTGTAATTTGTCTGTATGCCGGGTGCTATGTCACTATTAAAATTTTAACAGTTCAGGCGAGAATGTAACTATGTAGATTCTCGAAATGTAATCGGTTTATCAAAATACCCCCTTCTTGACTTGTTTTGAGAGATCGCTGGCTGGTGCTAGCTTCATGACAGGCTATACTGCTTGCTTGCTAGCTAGCTAGCTAGCTAACGTTCATCAATGTTTCTTTATATTGCACATAAGGGGTAACATTATATTTAGATTGCATATACTAGCTGAATAATTCTTGCGTTCAATGATGTCGCAGCCAGAGGGTAATCCAGCAGAACCTGCTGCTCTACTCGCTAGCCACCATGATGTGTGAGTGCACCACACAGTTGGCATTAGCCAGTCAATAATAGCTAATGCTAGCTAGGTCACGTTGGTAGAATGGCTGTCAGCTGTGTCCAAACCTAGTTTTTCGGAATCGACAACAATGATGCACCTTAGCAATTGTTGCAGTTTATTAGCTTTCTAAATAGTTTGGGGCAGTGGCATTAGGCTACCGATATGATGACTTTAGTGCAACATAAGTGAATTGTACATTGTAATCAAATTAATACAACGATTATGCTCTACAATCTGCTGTGTTTATGTAATGATGCCCGAATATGTCGACCCCAAGAGATAGCTAGTGGTAGATAGTCTAGTAGTTCCTCTGTATCCTCCTGGATAGCGTTAAGATGCAGGCTCTCTGCCCCTCGAAAAGCTGGAACGGATTCGGAGTGTTATGCGCGACGCGTGGGAGCGGTTAGTTATTACTAGAAGGGAGCTGCTCTCCTTGCTCGGGCATCTGAACTTTGCCATGCGCGTCATGCCTCCGGGCCGCTCAGTCGTTTCCTGGCTGCTCGCACTGGCCCGGTCAGTCGAGCGCTTGCAGGACCTGGTCTGCATGAACGAGGGCTGTCGTTCGGTCCTCCGTTTTTGGTCCCAGTTGTGCAACAGGCGGAACGGCGTTTCTTTTTTCTACAACATCGGCTATGACTCTTCCGTGTCCCTCCAGCTGTTTACTGATGCTGCGCCCTCAGTGGGTTTTGGGGGTATGTGAATATTATCAACGATGATCGTTCGAACATTCCGTTCATTAATAAATTCATGTGCCGCCTCACATGGATGTCCGTGCTGCGGAACTTCATTTTCCACGTCATCCACATCCCCAGCCTCGACAATTAAATCGCTGACTTGCTGTCTCGGTTTGAAGTACAGAAGTTCCGCAAGGCTGTGCCCGGCTGCGGCCCCATCCGGCCTGGTCTACCCTCCTTTTCGGCAGACGGTTCTGGACTGAATGATGCCCTGATGCCCCTCCTGTCATCCGCTGCCTGATACATGAGAGCTGGTCTAGCCAAGACCACATTAAAAAAATATGACTGCGTGGTCTCATTTCACTGCGTTCTGCTCCACATTTAATGTACCTGTCATGCCCGTTAACATTTCGGTTTTATCAGCATTTATAGTCCATCGTGTTGAGTCCAGACGGCTGTGGCCGCCGTCGGTTAAAAGTATCGTTGCAGGTGTTCAATTTCACAAGCGCTGTCTGGACCCCTCCACTGGCTCACTACTGGGGAACCCATCCATCCAGCTCCTCCTTAACGGCATTACGAGAGAGCTCCCACAAGGCAATGACAACATCTTCCCTTCACTCCTTCACTAGTTCATGAGTTAAGTGCACGGTTGAGGCATGGGTGTTTGACAATTATTCAGATTTAATGTTGGAAACCATCATTCTCGCAGCTTTTTATGGGTTCCTCAGGGTCGGTGAATATTCTACACGCACATTGTCATTTGACCTGTCACATGACCTCACGAGGGCAGATGTCACGGTTCACGCGCTTTATTTTATCATGCACCTGAAGCACTCAAAGGCAGACAAAGTGATGGCGTGGATGTTTATATATCAGGAAATAACACCATGTTCTGTCCTCTGTCCTCCATGAGCTCCTACCTGATGAGCGGGCCTCAGGCCAGTGGAGAGGAGTCCCTCTTCCTGATGGGAGAGGAAAAGCCCATGACGAGAGCCTGGTTCGCCGCTTGTCTCCACACCCTCTGCCTGGCGTGCGGGGTCCAACCGGAGCTGTACACTGCACACTCCCTCATCATAGGAGCCACAACCACCGCTGCTTCCGTCGCCCCGGTGTCAACCCTGAAGTCCATGGGCAGATGGTCTTCATCGGCATACGAACGCTACCTCAGGCCCGGCGTCTGGGCCGTTTTGGATGCTCAAAAAGCAATGAGCGGGCTATAACCAAGTTGTGTGATAGTGTCACTGCGGATTTCATGTGGTTGCGCAAATTTAGCACTTATTAAAAAAAATGCATAGTGTAATTGTTGTCAGAAACAGCATGTTTGTTGGTTAAGGACTCCCCCTGCTGGCTATTCAGGTTCTTACAGGCTGCAATTGGCTTACCCATCCTAGTCAGAGCGCTCTCTGCCGACCCCTTCATGTAGCATGAGGGCCTCGGAGCTACCGGTGTGTTCATTTTGGGGGGTATTTACTGCATTCTTCTGGAATTCCACTATGCGTCGGCTAGTGTAAATCGGGGAACTCGACTTGCTTAGTCTCTGTGGCTCTCCATGGTGATCGTGGGCCGAAACATCTCCGAAGGGCCATCCTGGCGGTCCCTCCGGTCGGCATGGAGGCTTTAGGCTGTACTCCTTCGGAACTC